>NC_047650.1:8572412-8621926 GCF_902201215.1 Prunus dulcis | reverse complement strand
TTGGAGTGTCTCAGTCAGGTTCCCTAGCCCCTAATCTTGGTAAAGTAAAGAGCTCTGCTGCTTCCATATTTGCCATTCTTGACCGGAAATCAAAAATAGACTCTAGTGATGAATCTGGAACAACTATAGAAAATGTGAAGGGAGAAATTGAACTTCGCCACGTCAGTTTCAAGTATCCAACTAGACCTGATGTACCAATCTTCCAGGATCTTTGCTTGACCATTCATCATGGCAAGGTAACTTGGTAACAGTTTTGTTCTTTTACTCATTTCAAACAATGCATAAGATTTGGTCCTCGTAGTCTAATTCAAGTTTCTGGGACTTACAAATTTGAATTATGTTATTCAGACAGTCGCTTTGGTTGGAGAAAGTGGAAGTGGGAAATCGACAGTAGTCTCATTGTTGCAGAGATTTTATGACCCTGATTCAGGTCACATTACATTAGATGGATTTGAAATCCAAAAGCTACAGCTCAAGTGGTTGAGACAGCAAATGGGACTGGTGAGCCAGGAGCCTGTATTGTTTAATGACACTATCAGAGCCAACATTGCATATGGAAAGGAAGGGAATGCAACAGAGGCTGAAATTATAGCTGCTGCAGAATTGGCAAATGCTCACAAGTTCATCAGTAGTTTACAACAGGTAGGCACTACAAAATTAACAAGCTTGTCAATTTCTTTTGGCCACAAATACTATAATATAATCTATTGCCATGGTGCTGCATAAATGAGAAGGACTAGTTGGTGAAAATTCACAAAATTTTATTCAGAACGTTGAAGATTGACCATGTGAAGTTTGGAAAAACAATGCAGGGTTATGATACAATAGTAGGAGAGCGGGGGATCCAATTGTCTGGTGGACAGAAGCAAAGGGGGGCAATTGCACGAGCTATAATGAAGGCACCAAAGATACTACTACTAGATGAAGCCACAAGTGCTCTTGATGCTGAATCTGAACGAGTGGTTCAAGATGCATTGGACCGAATCATGGTGGATCGAACCACAGTCGTGGTTGCCCATCGGTTATCCACAATAAAGGGTGCAGATGAAATCGCAGTGGTGAAAAATGGAGTCATTGCAGAGAAAGGAAAGCATGAAACTCTGATCAGCATCGAAGATGGCATTTATGCTTCTTTGGTAGCATTGCATGATTTCTTGAAAGTTTCACTTGGAGCAACGGAACACTTGTGAATCAAACTCATTACAAATGGCTGATCCATGATTTGAAAGTTCACTAGGCAAAACTTACATACTAAACTCGAGTGAATTTCATCAATAAATATTAAAAAATACACATAATCAAGATGGAATCATGTTGTATTCAATTAAGACTTCTAAATAAGTCTTGTGGTATTCAATTAAGATTATTAGAATTTTTAAAATAGAGTTGTCAAATCTAATGGTATTCAATCAAGACTTTAAACAAGTAACATAAAATCAAGTATTCAAAAACTTGCTAGTTTTGTAGGATTTTTTAAAACGTGGGATTTCGTGGAATTTTTTAGTGAGAGGTATAAATACTAAGCCCTATCTCAAATCCTGCGCTAACCCATCAGATTTTTCACTTGGGATTTTTTTTTCTCTGCTGCAGAAGATGAACAGACGGCATAGTAGTTGCTCTATATCTCAGAACGTTCACAGCATCAGCCTCCAAAGAGGCTCCACTGGTGAATTCCTTGCACTCTTTTATGGTGAATTCCTTGCTCTCAAAACAGTTTGCTCTAAAGAGACCTTATCAAAAGCTGTTGCCTTCTCAACACAAGAGACGAAAGCCAACATTTTTTTGAAGCCAGTACATATATACAATTCTTTGCTACGACTGAAAACCCAGAAAAAAGAAAGAAACAAGATGAAACTATCGTAAGTTTTAACTTACCCAAAAAATTGATCAAATTGCACAAAGTGGTGAACTATGAAGAAGAAATTGCATATTCCTACCGATACAAGCACAGCGAAAATCAACGAAATGCTAAACCTTTATGAATCAAGCTCACTTTTTAAATTTTTTTTAAAAAAAATTCTGCTAACATACAGAAAACGGTGAAATTGTTAGGCAAAATTGTTGATTTTTTCAGCTCTGGAAGAAGACACAGCGCACCCCTTTGCAAAGTTAAGTGGGTCCTACTATGACACCAAAAGTTTCACTGAAACGACAGCATTTTGATTTTCTTTGCTTTCGTGCTTTCAAAAATATGTCGTCCTTTCAAATCTATATGGTCCTTCCAAATTTAATAAATCCTATGATAGAAATCTTTTACAATCTATAAAAGAAATTTTTGATTATAGAAATTCATAAATAAAATCCTATAAGTCATTACATTCTGCTTAAATTTACAAGACTTTTTTTATCTTTACATAGTCTTTTAAAATCTCAATTGAATAATGAGCCTTACCCCTCAAATGCATCTCCACATAAATGAAAGCTTAACAAAAAAGAAACTAAAACAAAAGTCAAGTAAATGTGATTCAAAAAAAATAATACTATTTAAATCTAAAATTTAACCCACAAAGACATCAAACTCAACTCAACACAATTCCTAAAATCAAACCCCTAATTTCAACTCTAGAATATTCAATTTCAAATTAAAACTAAAATTAAATATGCATACATGTATTTAGGAGAAACCCAAGAGGAGAAGCTAAGAAAGTAGGAGAGAATTAGAAGAATTGAAGAAGCCAATAGAAAGCCAACGAGGGTTGGTTGAGTAGGTAAGTATCATTCTCTTCGTTATCCAGGCGTAGGTTTGAGTCTCGTTGTCGATAATCCTTTTTTATGAGTAATTTGTAAAAACCAAAAATGAGGCTAAGACTCCGTCTGTAAGTCCTCAAAGAGGTCTGCTTTTATATGCCCTGGCCTTGAGATGGGGTAGTCTCCCCTCCCCCTAAACTTTTTGTTACCAAAAAGAAGCCAACACATAGAGAAGAGTTATGAAAAAAAAAAAAAAAAAAAAGATAGAGAAGAGGAGAGAAATGAAGAAGTTAGCTGGGCAAAAGACATATAGGTTAGGGTGTTGTTAAACGAACCTTAAAATTAACTGAGTACACCCTATGATCTAAGTACACCCTAATATTTAAATCAAAATGTAAAATTAACTTAATACACCCTATTTAACTACCAAAGAGACCTTTGTTACACCCTAATATACTTTATCACACAACACCAAACCTGTTCAAGAGTTGGCTGCCGAGCACTATCAGACCACCAAACCTTGTGTGTGCTTTCTCGACTTCAATTTTATGTTTGATATATATATGTATTTTTTTGAGAATTGGATTTCATTCATAGAACTGAAATAGCATACATAGAACGACACGATACAGTGACCTTGTTAAAACCTTCCTAGGGAACAAACCCTATGGCAGGAAAAAGTACCACACATGTCGTGGACTAACAAGAGAGTTCGATACAGTCACATTAGACCAGTACAAAAGCAAAGCAAAACAACACTGACACAAAGACCTCCGATGAAAACACTTCAACACAACCCAACTGTCAAAAGAGTCCTATGAAATTATAGTCCTTTACACAGCCACAAGATAGTGAGAGTAGCTGACACAGAACACACCAAAGCTCCAAAAAGAAAGAGAGAACCCACAAAACACACCAGCTCTATCCACCTTTAATAACAAATGGCGATGGAAATAGGAAAGTCTGCAGGGAGCAACACAAGAGAAGAGACAAAGTACAACGAAAATGCTGAGAAAAAAAAAGAAACAATAAAGTTCCCAAAGACACATCTATCATCCCAACACTGACAAGGAAACCTCCTATGAATCCATAGTCTTTAAGATAGGCGAAGAATCAAAGATGTGCTGAGAGGATAACTGACAGGACCCGACCCAATTTTCACTTTGGAATTCGAGCCAAGTCCTGTGCGTGTCCGACACCTGGCGAATGTCGGGCACAAGGGACCTTTTTACTCTTCTTACGTCAACTTCCCTTTAAAATTCCTTTAGACTTCTGCCGAAAATTCGGCAGAGTCTCCCCTGTATTTTGACCAATCCCAAAACTTTTCACCTGTTAAACATTCAACAAATCCACACCAACTGCCAGAATAGGATAAACCAATATTTGCCAGTTTCAGTTTTTCCACTAAAACTCGATATCAGAGCAATTTTCTAAAGTTCACGGGGTTTTCAGGGATTTTTCTACAAACTCTACCTGACTTTGAAGCGCGGAGGCTATGAGTGGCCCGGTGGTGGATCCTGTGCACTTCTACGACCTGGGGGCGAAAAACAAGTTTTAAACTGTGAGTGGACAAAATAAAATTCTTAAAAACAAGCCAGAATATAATACCCCCGTTTTGAAATAACTAAGGATATTTATATATAGATATCGATAATTTAACTATATTTCAATATAAGAAATTCTATAAGCATGAATCAGTATGCTGATGAATAAACTTACATAATCGATCAAATATATAAAGACATCACTGCTTGGAGAAATCAAAGAACTAGTATAACCGAATAAAGATATAAAGATATAAATGTGCAAATACTAAAAAACCGATATAAAATAACTGAAAGTCATCCTTGAATAAAAGAAAACTCAAAATCCTTTGAAAATACCACCTATTTGTACCCCTGTCATATCCGTCAATTCCCTGGCAGGGCTCGGGCGCCACGCAGTCCACCCGAGCCGCAAACTGGCGAAATCAGGGGACTATGATCAGCCTGTCCCGCCGGCAGATTCCTCGATGACACCAAGTCAGCTCGAGTCGCTCTGGCAGGATGCAGGGGACCGTAGTCAGCCTGATCCGCAATCCTGGCAGGTCTCGGGGACACAGAGTCAGCCGAGCCGCAATCCTGGCAGGTCTCGGGACACCAAGTCTGCCGAGCCGCAAATCCTGGCACTCACGGTCCGAGCGTCCCCGAAACTCGTGAGGCAAAGTCAAGTGCACTGACATAAACTGAAATCGGACTGGATGTCCGTAGACATCGGTCCAACTGTGGGTAATCACCAAAGAAAATGGGTACGAGGTGGGTTTAAAATAAATTCCTTTAGAAAAAGAAAATCTGATTAATAACTGAAATCTCAAATTGTGCTGCTATTTCAACTGATTCCAATCTCAAACTCTGTTTCTATAACTGGTAAATAAGCAGCACAGATTTATAAAACTATTACTGTACTAATCATGTTCGAAACCACAATAAGGTTTACTCAAGATCAAATAAATAAATTTATTCAAATAAACTCCTTTATAAAACTCATTTAGATAAAATCTATATAAAATCACTTATGAAATCTTACTTATAGAAATCCTCTATATAACATATTTATATAAAATAATTTATGAAAGGAAGTCCACTCACTGATGGTCCGAGCTAGTTGGACCTCTTGAAGTTCTCTTCTGTGTCCTGTCGGGCTCCTGGTGCCTTACTCGATCGATTTGGTGGAGAAACGAAGGGGAATTTTGAGCTGGAAGTTCGGGTGGCTTCGAAGGAACTTCCGTCGAAAAACATGGTTTTCCGGCCAACTCAGGGCGGCCCCGGGGTGGAGGTCGGTCAGGTCTTGACGGCGACACGGAGATGGACCCGTAGGTACCCACGGCGAAGATCGACTCGGCCTGTGGTGGCCGGGCCGTCGCCTGGAAGTCGAACGGGCGCAAGGCATGGGTGCGACGCGAGGGAGAGAGAGGGAAGAGAGAGAAGTGGCGGGAGAGAGAGAGAGAGAGGGGTATAAAAAGTCTGACTTTTTGGCCAAATTACTATTTTGCCCTTCGCGATTTTTAGACAATATCTTCTTCGTTATGGCTCCGATTCGGGTCTACTCCGTGTCTACGGACTCGTTTCGCCGCGCTCTACGCAATGGCGTAAGCAAAATTTCCAAATTCTTTCTCGATTAAAAAGTCAAATTTTTCCCTATTAAAATATGCGAGGGCAAACTTGTCTTTTTGCAAAAAAGATATTTTCCTTACTTTTTAGATATTTTCTTTCTTTTTAGATATTTTGTTTTGGGTTCTTACAATCTACCCCCTTATAAAAAATTTCGTCCTCGAAATTTACTTCTCTGTGATTCCAAGCGGGGGAAGGATTACTCCTGCATCTGCAACTCAGGTTACTACACTGCATAAATCACTGAAAGCTCAATACTTTCCCTTCCAAATTCTGAACTGCTTGCTTTCTATACATTCTGTAATCTTATTGGTCCGGTACAGCTAAGATTTGACTCCCTGGCTTATTTAAATCTCACTGCACCTTCCTCAGGCGATAAATATCGAGAATACTTATCTGAAGATCCTTCTTCTAGTATCTGCATAACTTCTTGCCAATCCTGGATTACTTAGAGTCTTTTTCTGCTTAATTCAATCAGATTCTTTATTTCCTACAATATTTCTAGATTTCAATGAACCTTGCTTAACATTCTTTTTTTTTATACTTGGGTGATCCATACTATGTCTCGAGTAAGGCATCTATTGGAAACATCTAATCCAAGGAAATCCAACAACTGTCACTTAAGGCATACTCTCATACCAGCATCTTTTCACTCAAATCATTCTGGAATTGTAGTAGATTATGTCTCCATAACCTTCCCACAATTTGAGTCATTTTCTTAAGCTGGTCGTCTGTCTAGAGTGAATTGCGGTATTAAACTGAAATCAAGGCCCAAAAGCTTCTTTTACCTGAGTCCAGCTGAAACCTAACCTAGATTTCTAATTCTAAACTATAGAGACTGGTATTCCACTAGCAGGGTCCAAAACGGTACCTACTACATCTGGCACACTAGGGCAACTTCTCCTGTTAGAGCCTATCAACACCTGTCTTTCAATACTCCTGGCTATACTAGTGCCGAAATGATTTTCAATACTACTACCCTGACTAATACCTTCACTGGGACTAGATCCAGGTCGGCAGTCTCCATACTTACGGCCATTCGATGACCGGAAACTGTGATCACTACTGTTGATACCTTCCTTAAACTCTTCCTGACTAAGGTTACCTATTTCCAAATACTGTGCAGAAAGTGCACCTTATGATCTGCTCATTACCTGACTGGGACAGACATCACCAGAGCATCCACATTGACCAACTACTAACTAATCACCATACCTTGGATGGAGGCTTTTTAACCTCATCGCAACCAGGCACTACTTCTTACTTTCAGGTCTCTATTAGTAAAACACAGTATGTGAAACCTTTTTCTCGTATTCGGGTTCAACCATTATCCTCTATTATGCTGCAAAAATTCCTGCATCCACACCTTTTGTATACTTATAGATAAGACTGACTATCAACTTCGGTTCTAAAATACTTGTTACGTATTAGTCGAAGGCTCCTGGTATCACTTCTTAATCAAATCCCACCAATACTCTACTTTTCTGTAGAACAACCATGACTTTCATGATCTACTCTATTCCTTTCAATTCAATCTTCCTTTACTACTGAGGACAACCATTACCAAAATTTATAGCTCTCAACCCTTTTTTACTGGATCCACCTATCTCACGGATGGATCTCTGGCTGACGAAAGCCTGAGCTAACACCTCCAGGGTCTACTGAATGTTAGGATCTCCCTACCTACTAAGTATAGTAGGTACGGCTCCTGACGAGCCTTTACAAAAGATTATTCTGCCGGTTCAGATACCGGTGCAGTTCCTGTCTGCCTTGGGAATCTCATCCCCTTACATCGAGATAACTGTCTAATTTTTCTACGGATACCACCACCATTTGGGCCCAACTTGAGAAGAGAACGAGGATGCACGGAGTGCGAAGTCTACAGGAAGTAAAACCTTGCTCTGATACCAAATTGACAGGACCCGACCCAATTTCCACTTTGGAATTCGAGCCAAGTCCTGTTAAAATATGCGAGGGCAAACTTGTCTTTTTGCAAAAAAGATATTTTCCTTACTTTTTAGATATTTTCTTTCTTTTTAGATATTTTATTTTGGGTTCTTACAATAACTGAGAAAACACCACCCAACAATAACAAAACTGGCCTTAGCCACTTAACCCGAAACAAAGTATCAGGCACAAAAGCATTCCCCGAATGCCAAACCCATGAATGCTCCAATTACACATTAAGGAAGGCTCCCAGGAGACCCCACTGGACCAGTCTCCATAGGCTTGTTAGAATAGGCATCAATCCACAAGCTCTTAGGAATCATGAAGTCTACCCTAGAAACCAAGGTATCATCATCAGAAACGTGCGCAGACATGGTAGGGACCAAAGAAGACAAGGCCCAAACACAAGGAGACAAACCACCAAACAGCACAGGAGGAAAATCCAAAAGCGATCGAACAGGGTGTTCAAATTTCCTTTGTTATTTTAGAAAATATTGATGCTTAGTTGTGTGACACATATGCCAAGATATACATAGATGTCAAAATGAAGTAACAAGACTGTCCATGATGACTTTTAGCTTGTGGATACCGAGAAACATCAGGTCCAAAGAAATTGGGTGATCACTGTGTAAAATTTTTTTTCACTTACGTTTAATTGGAGTTGAATATGGTGAGTAGGATGTATTTATTAAAATTACATTTGTTTTACATCAATATATCCTTTTTGTACATTTTATATTAGGGTAAATTAGTAATTCAATAAATAGTCTAGTAATAAGGTGTACTCAATTAATTTTAAGGTTTGTTTAACAACACCATTCTTTTATTTGTTTTAATTTTATGTGGGCTACTAAAGATACGTAGTTTTTTTTTTTTTTTACGGAAAATTTTGGGCCAGGCAACAGCCCAGCCTGCCCTTCAAGTAAATCCGCCCCTTTGAATGATTTACATAAAATTTTCCCACTTCATGATTTGGTATTTATCTATTGAGTAGCTTGAATAACAAGATTTTATTATTAGTCCTAGCTGTAATACAAACTAGAAATTTAATTGATTTAGGGCTCATTCAATTTCATGTGTTTTACATGTTTAAACATTGAAGGGGTTGGGGCCAGAAAATGATAAGGAAATGTCATCGAGGGAGCTGGCCAATGGTCCTTTTCAATAAAATTGCAATTAAGAAAAACTTGGGCCAATAAGCAAAGATCAAGGACACCAAATCCTTCCCAGAAGTTCAAAGATTAAAAACAGAAGAAAAAAGACACCCCTGAGGATTGCTTTTGTCACAACTGATGTCAGATTCCTTCTTTGTCTTTTGTTAAGACATTGAGGCCAAACCACCGAAAAAGAATTATGCCAACCCTTTATTAAACATACATGTACTAGCATACATTTCCAACAGTCCAAGTTACGCATAATATATAAAACAAATGGTCACATTGGACCACCCAAATTGCAGTGGTTGAGATTGTTCTTCAATTGCATAAGCTTGCGCATCACTTCTCCTGAATCAATAATATACACACCTCACGTCATATTCCATGCCATAGTATTTGTTTTGCTACCATTCCTCTGTCTTATTCCTTATTTTCATTCCCATGTATTCTATTCTATTCTAATCATATAATTCCAATACCAGCTTCTTGTTTTACTCATTTTGTTATATGTAGATGGGCAATAGACACTGGTTAATCTATAGAGGGCAAAGCATCATGGCCTGTACCTTACACCTAATCTCGTGATCGAATAAAATATATAACTCAAGTGATTAAAAACAGTAGTTATTGATTATCTTTGCATCGGAATCCTTTATAAAGTGACCCTTTTTATGGGAAATGAATCTCCTTAAGAAGAGTTTAATGTTCTTATCACTAAGCTATGACTCATTGGCGTCACATGTGTTGTTACGTGACCAAAATTAAGATGATTTCTATATCTTTGCAGTACTCTTCTAGAAACTTTTCATTATTTAAAAAAAAAAAAAAGAAAAAGGAATTTGATGGTGGGGTAGGATGATCTAGTACAATTGACTACCGGACACCAGAAGAAGACGGCTGCGTCGCAATTTGCTAGCAGCAAGCAGAGGATCTGAAATTATATATTCGACTACAACCCAAGTTAGATTACCCACTATATTTTCATAGGCCAAAAGAGGAAAAAAAATGAAAATGAAACTCTACTTGTTCACTGTCAAAGCAGCAAGGCAAGAAGAGGAGCAGAGGGAGGACTAGAATGGCATGTCTTTCAATTCAACTTAGTTTAATAAGTATAAACTTTTTTTATTTTTCTGGATAATTTTAATGTTTGACTAACCATGTATCCAACAACTTCATCAAACCATTTTCTAGAATGTGGTAAACTTGTTTCCTCTTCAGTGAGTATATTGATCTTTTGGTGATATTAATGTTTCCTGCAACAACTTTTTGAGTTGTATTTCAGGTGTTTGTGGTTATGTCTCTTGTCTTTAAATTTCTCACCTTTAGAGCATGCATTAGCTGGCTGCCCACTTGGTTTCTTTCTCTTTTCTCCTTGTTTGATTCCTCACTTTAGATTTTCGTTGTGTTTGTGGAGGATAGAATTTGCATCGTTTGCTGCGGTTGTAAAGTTTATTCTCAGCATTCTTTTCGTTCATATATAATACTGACAAGAATTATACCTTCCCCGTGATTTCTCAGTGCCTGCATTTTGCATGCCTGCTGTGTAAGGCTTCTTAAGTTTTGGTTTGGTTTTGATATTTTTTATTTTATTGCAACAAACCCTTCTCACAATTGCTGCAGTTATTATTTGTTCTGTTTTTCCTCTGTTTTCTTTTCCTGTCAGTGTTGTTTCAATGGGGCTACTTTCATCTTCTGGAACAGGTTGTCTAATACTGACACATGCACGTTACACACACAAAAGAAGAAAATTGGAATAATAAGTGGATTTTTTTATATTTTTGCTGACTGATAAACTCTATATTCAATTAGATTAAGTTGGCATATGTTCCTTGGTTTGTGTTGTCAATTTTGTGCCCAAAAAAAAAAACATGTGTCTGGTTGCTAATTCAATCCATAAATGTTCTCTTGCAGCTCTGAACTCATCATCCAAGTTTGAGTTGCTTACTGTCAAAATATAGTTGCAATTTAGTTCTCTGAGGTGCTTCTTGTCAAATATAGAAAACTTTACTAAATTATTATTGCTTCGAAAAACATGGCTGAGGAAAATCCTGCGGATGGAAATGTAAACAAGAAGCAGGGCACGACAGCATCGAACGGCCACTCGGCAGTGGAGGACTCTCAAAACCACCCACAAGATACAAGCAAGAGCAAGGAGACCAAAACAGTACCATATTACAAGCTTTTCTCCTTTGCTGATTCCTTGGATTACCTGTTAATGTCTGTTGGTACAATCAGCGCTATTGGAAATGGGGTCTGTATGCCTCTAATGACCATAATCTTTGGAGATGTGATTACCTCCTTTGGAGAAATTGGGAATAATAAAGACGTGGTTGATGCAGTTTCCAAGGTAAATATTGTGTGACTATAAACTGGTAGATAGTTATCTCTGTTACATCTTCATAGAAATTGAGTCAACAAGGCAATAGTAAAGAACAAAATTCTACTCAATACTTTGTTGTATCCAGTTCTATCAGAACTGTAAGCATACTTCTGTTTTAAGAGCCATTTTGGTTCTCTGGTTCTATCAGAACTTAGTTGAAATTGTAATGAACAAGGCTTAATCACATATAATTTCGCCAATTCAACATTCTCAGGTGGCTCTAAAGTTTGTCTACTTGGCGGTGGGAGCTGCTGCAGCTGCATTTCTACGTAAGTACACTGAACTGCCTGCTGGTGCACCAAACAAATAATTTGGCTTTTTGGGAACTGAGAATAGTAACTTTTTCTATATGCCAGAGATGTCTTGCTGGATGGTCACTGGAGAGAGACAGGCTGCTCGAATAAGAAGTTTATACTTGAAAACAATATTGAGGCAAGATATTGGCTTTTTTGATAAAGAAATTAACACTGGGGAAATTGTTGGGAGGATGTCAGGTGATACTGTGCTCATTCAAGAGGCCATGGGCGAGAAGGTATTTACATGCCACACACAAAAGCCTTAAGCTGTTGCTATTTTCTCCAGTAACCTCTCATCCTTTCATTTTCTTATTGCAGGTAGGAACTTTTATCCAGTTAATTGCAACATTCGTAGGAGGCTTTGTTGTAGCATTTGTTAAGGGATGGCTTCTCACCCTTGTCATGCTATCTTCTATCCCCCTTGTTGTCCTCTCTGGTGCCGTCATGCGCATCCTTATATCAAAGATGGCATCCAGTGGACAAACTGCTTATTCAGTGGCAGCAACTGTGGTAGAGCAGACAATTGGTTCAATCAGAACAGTAGGCCTACTTGTCTTTAAGATCTTTAAAACAAAAATTTATTATTTCTATTTTCTTAGTGTAGAACTAAAACTTATGTTCCCAATTCAGGTTGCATCGTTTACAGGAGAAAAGCAAGCTATAGCTAATTACAACAACTCCTTAATTAAAGCTTACAACTCCGGTGTGCAAGAGGGTTTGGCATCTGGGTTCGGAATTGGTTCGGCTATGCTGATTATGATGTGTAGTTATGCTCTGGCTATATGGTTTGGAGGAAAGATGATACTTGAAAAAGGATATACAGGAGGGGAAGTCATCAATGTAGTTTTCGCTGTGTTGACTGGCTCCATGTAAGTTGCATTTCAGTAAAATTTAATGAACAAATTTGTTGATCCTAGTACTATTGTACTAGTTAAAATGTTTGCTTTTTTGCATGATCTACTGACTACTCCCCCTCCCCCCTTCCGTCCAAAATTTGATATGTGATTCTTCAGAAGATCAAGATATAACTTTTCTGCTTTCTATGATAAATTTTCAGGTCTCTTGGGCAGGCATCTCCATGCTTGAGTGCATTTTCTGCTGGACAAGCTGCAGCTTATAAGATGTTTGAGACAATTGACAGAAAGCCAGAGATTGATGCTTCTGACACTAATGGGCAACAATTACATGATATCCGTGGAGACATAGAACTGAGGGATGTTTATTTTAGTTATCCTGCAAGACCGGATGAACAAATATTCGATGGATTTTCTCTCTCAATTCCTAGTGGTGCAACTGCTGCTTTGGTTGGAGAGAGTGGAAGTGGTAAATCAACTGTAATCAGTTTGATTGAGAGATTTTATGACCCTCTAGCTGGCGATGTTCTTATTGATGGTATTAATCTCAAAGAGTTCCAGCTGAAATGGATCAGACAGAAAATAGGCCTTGTCAGCCAGGAACCTGTTTTATTTACTTGTAGCATTAAAGATAATATTGCCTATGGGAAGGATGGTGCAACCACTGAAGAAATAAGGGCTGCTGCTGAGCTTGCCAATGCTGCTAAATTCATAGACAAACTGCCCCAGGTTAAATTCATTTAAACTTCGTCTAAGTTCCGGTATTTTGTTCTCTGAACTTTTTGTGTGAATTCTTAATTTCCACGACCATGGAAGCTTATTGAGACATCCAGTGATCTTATCATTTTGTTACATTAAAAGATGGAAATATAGAGAGATCACATGAGTTTTCTAAAAACTCTTGATTATTTCAATCAACTCATTCAATTCCTTTTTTCTTATTTGTGATTTTCTGATTTATGCATTTAGGGACTAGACACAATGGTTGGTGAGCATGGAACTCAGCTATCTGGGGGCCAAAAGCAGAGAGTTGCAATAGCTAGAGCAATTCTCAAAGACCCAAGAATTCTACTTTTAGATGAAGCCACGAGTGCTCTTGATGCAGAATCTGAGAGCATTGTGCAGGAGGCACTGGACAGAATTATGATCAACCGGACTACTGTCGTCGTAGCCCACGGCTTGAACACAGTAAGGAATGCTGACACCATTGCTGTTATACATCGAGGAACAATTGTTGAAAAAGGTAATGCATTTGTTTATGTTGTCCTGTTCTGCCATTTGAAGGCCAAATCGTATTGTCTATAGTTCAACATAATGTTACAATTCATCTTATTCTTAGTGCATGGGTTTTGCACTTACTGATCGTTTTCAACTGAGCAGGTCCACATTCTGAGCTAATTAAGGACCCTGAAGGAGCATATAGCCAGCTTATAAGGTTGCAAGAAATGAGCAGCGTGTCAGAACAGACTGCCGTAAATGATCACGACAGGCTTAGCAGCGTGGATTCTCGAAGACATTCAAGTCAAAGATTTTCAAACTTACGATCCATAAGCAGGGGATCATCTGGAAGCGGAAATAGTAACGGTCATTCCTTCTCAATCACATACGGTGTGCCCACTGCAGTCGATTCTCTTGAAACAGCATCTGTAGGACGTGATATTCCTGCTTCAGCATCATCAAGAGGGCCTCCAGAAGTCTCACTTCGTCGCCTGGCTTACCTGAACAAGCCAGAGATCCTAGTATTATTACTAGGTACTATAGCCGCAGCAGTCAATGGGGCAATCTTACCTATTTTTTCGATATTGATATCCAGTGTAATCAAGACCTTCTACGAGCCACCTCCTCAACTCCGTAAGGATTCGAAGTTTTGGGCATTAATCTTCATTGTTCTTGGAGTGGTAGCTTTCATAGCAGTGCCAGCAAGACAATACTTTTTTGCTGTGGCAGGGTGTAATTTAATAAAACGAGTTCGATCAATGTGCTATGAGAAGGTGGTTTACATGGAAGTAAGTTGGTTTGACGATCCTGAGCACTCAAGTGGTGCAATTGGTGCAAGGCTTTCTACAGATGCAGCTTCTCTGCGTGGGATGGTTGGAGATGCACTAGGTTTGCTGGTTGAGAATTCAGCAACTGCAATTGCTGGTTTGTGTATTGCTTTTGTGGCAAATTGGCAACTTGCTCTTATAATCCTGGTTTTGCTGCCTTTATTAGGATTAAATGGTTATGTTCAAGTCAAGTTCTTGAAAGGATTCAGTGCAGATGCAAAGGTATTTCTCCAAAGTCCAAACTTTGCAACAACAAAAAAGAAAAAAGGAAGAGAATATATACACATAATGTATGTATAGAACTTGTAGCTGGTGCAGCCAAAACATCATCCAATCTCACATGCATAATATATATAAGACAATTCCTTTTTGTCAATGCTGTAAATTTTAAATGATTGCAGAAAATGTACGAGGATGCAAGTCAAGTAGCCAATGATGCAGTGGGGAGTATTAGAACAATTGCTTCCTTTTGTGCTGAAGAGAAGGTGATTGAATTGTACCAGAAGAAATGCGAAGGCCCTGTTAAGACAGGGATAAGACAAGGGTTAATCAGTGGGATTGGTTTTGGGCTATCATTCTTTTTTCTCTTTTCTGTGTATGCCTGCAGTTTTTATGCTGGAGCCCGACTTGTCGCAGCAGGCAAAACAACATTCTCTGATGTTTTCCGGGTTAGTTTTTCTGCCTTGCACTACAAGTCTTTAAGTAAATAGAAGAGAAAACATAAGCAGAGGATCCGAACTCTGCTAAATAAGTACTTGTTACTTAAGAATTAAATCTTTACTAGTCCATTGAGGCCGTTGCTAACATTTTGCTTTCCTGGTTTGCAGGTTTTCTTTGCTCTCACGATGACAGCTGTCGGAGTGTCTCAGTCAGGTTCCCTCACCCTTGATTTAAGTAAAGGAAAGAGCTCTGCTTCTTCCATATTTGCAATTCTTGACCGGAAATCGAAAATAGACTCCAGTGATGAATCTGGAACAACTATAGAAAATGTGAAGGGAGAAATTGAACTTCGCCATGTCAGTTTCAAGTATCCAACTAGACCTGACCTGCCAATCTTCCAGGATCTTTGCTTGACCATTCATCACGGCGAGGTAACTAGACATGTTTTGTCCTTTTAGTCATTTCAATCAATGCATAAAATTTTGGACCTGAGTAGTCTAATTCAAGTTTCTTGGACTTACAATGTGAAATATGTTATCAGACAGTTGCTTTGGTTGGAGAAAGTGGAAGTGGGAAATCGACAGTTGTCTCTTTGTTGCAGAGATTTTATGAACCTGATTCCGGTCACATTACATTAGACGGAATTGAAATCCAAAAGTTACAGTTGAAGTGGTTGAGACAGCAAATAGGACTGGTGAGCCAAGAGCCTGTGTTGTTTAATGACACTATCCGAACCAACATTGCATATGGAAAGGAAGGGAATGCAACAGAGGCTGAAATTATAGCTGCAGCAGAATTGGCAAATGCTCACAAGTTCATCAGTAGTTTACAACAGGTAGGCAGTACAGAATTAACAAGTTTGCCAATTTCTTTTTGGCCGCAAATACTATAAATGAGGAGGACTAATTGATGAAAATTCACAAAATTATATTCGGAAGGTTGAAGATTAACCATGTTAAGTTTGGAAAACAATGCAGGGTTATGATACAGTAGTAGGGGAGCGGGGGATTCAATTGTCTGGTGGACAGAAGCAAAGGGTGGCAATTGCACGAGCTATAATGAAGGCACCAAAGATACTACTGCTAGATGAAGCCACAAGTGCTCTTGATGTTGAATCTGAACGAGTGGTTCAAGATGCATTGGACCGAATCATGGTGGATCGAACCACAGTCGTGGTTGCCCATCGGTTATCCACGATTAAGGGTGCAGATGTAATCGCAGTGGTGAAAAATGGCGTCATTGCAGAGAAAGGAAAGCATGAAACTTTGATCAATATCAAGGATGGCATTTATGCTTCTTTGGTAGCATTGCATGCAAGTTATATTATTATTAGTCCTAGCTGTAATACATGTTATAAGACTATAATTTGATTGATTGAAGGCTCATTCAATTTCTCGTGTTTTAACATTTTCAATGATTGAAGGGGTTGGGGCCTTTGACATCTGAAGTGGCCCCTCAACAACCCAACTTCTCCATTCACAAAACAACAAAAAGTGGATTAAACTTTACTCCATAAACAAACATGCAAAACAAGTCAAGCCCACTTTTTTGCAAGCTCATACAAAACCCCATGACATTAAGCATTTTTATTTTAGGTCTAGAGTGGTGGTTCTACTTCTACATCTACTTATTGAATTGATCATGCGCATATTAGTGCCCTGGTGGTGACTGAGACTGCCATTGACATCTGACCTCTGATCTGACCCGCCACCTTTTTCATACTCTGCTTGTGTACTAAAAAAATCCCAGCTTCTCTTTTCAAGCATCACCAATTGGGACCAAAGCCTCCTATTTTTATAGACACTCGCGTGTAGTTGGAAAAACTCAACGGGAAAGGAAGAGGAGAGGAATAAGGTGATCAAAATTAGATTAGTTGAGGCTTATTCACATTGTATTTTCATAATCTGAACCGTCTATATTTTAGGTTTCATGATCACCGATCAACTACTTTATGGGCTCATTTCAATGCGGTAACATTTGCTAGAGTCAAATGACCTTCCCTCCCATAAACAACATGACCCAATATCTCAAACATATGAGACCTAAGCTTGAGTTTATCTAACACCACAGTGAATTTGCAAGTAGTACTAAATTGTGGGTATTTTTCTTTTCTTCGATGACATGTTATGCAGTTAGACTATCGACAATGTTAACCTCTCCAATGTAAATTTAAGCATTGATTAAGGAATTTGATTAATTACTCACGTGAATTAGATAGTTTCAATCTACATCAATAAGAGACAATATATGTCACAATCAAAACAATAAATGATACATCATGTGAGGTAATGTTGCAAATTGCGGGTAGTTTTCTTTTCTTCGATGACATGTTATGCAGTTAGATTGTTGACAATGTTAACCTCTTCAGTGTAAATTCAAGCATTAATTAAGCATTGATTAAGGAATTTGAGTAATTACTCACGTGAATTAGATCGTTTCAATCAACATCAATTAGAGACAATATATGTCACAATCAAAACAACAAATGAGACATCATGTGATGAAAAGTTGCAACTGACCAACCAATTGGCCATACTACATATTGTATCTTGTTAACTTGTATATACAACTTTCCAAGTTTTAAATCCTTCAAAGGGAATCCCATCCCCCAAGTTTTCTTTCTGGCTTGTTGATCTTCAACCTTCAGGTACTTTTCTTCTGCAATCTGCATTTCATGTATGTTCTCTAAGATTTGCCTATTAACCTACGCATTCTATGGGCCTGTTTCCGTACAGTATTTTTAGAATGGCTAAAAGTTTTTTCAGATAACCAAAAACCGGAGTTTCATTAGCCGAAATCTTCTCATCTTAGCTAGCTACCCTTTTTGCAAATTTGAAATTTGACAATGCCCGAGTGAAGATTGAAACCAATGTAAGGGGCCATCAGCCATGTTAAGGTGGTCCATAATTTGGAGAATATGAGGCAAAAGCATGAGCTAAATTAAGGCAATTGGGCATCATGCATACACCAAGCAATTTCTTTTAGCTAGCTTGAGTCTGCGGTGGCTTTGAAATTCAGCGCATGCAGAAGAACAAGTCACAGTCTCAAACAGACTCACAATTACTCACTGTCACATGCAGCACTGATGCAGCACTGTTGCATTGCATGTATATATATATAGTTCATTCAAAAAGTTTCACGGGTGAGATATGTGTTTAGTGTCTTGCTTTTGTAATTTTGTACACATATCTTTCTAATGGGAAAATTTTCAAGTCTACCTATTCACTTTGGTTGCCATTAGTTTTTCTTTTCTGCCCTTTTTCCCATCTGCGTGGTCCCTCTAAACATCAAAACTGGAAAGCCATGCAGACCTAATTTTCACATGGGGTCACGTTGGAACTTGAAACCTCTGTTTGTTATATATGTTAATAGTTGAAAGGCTTTTCAGTTCACTCAGCTGCAGGGCTGGCAGAACACAGAGAAACTTTCATTTTGTGTATGTAGAGCAGCAGATGGATTCCACGTACTATGACGGAGGAAATGCAGGCACAAAGAGAAAGAGTAGAACTTTGATTTTCATCTGATTTGAGGGTTAAGTAAGGTATGGTGCTGCTGATGACTTTTAGCTTTCTCAATCAACTAGTGCTTTTGCTTTTCGTGTCTTTTTATGCAGCACTATATTTTCTAATCCGTGCGTTCATCTTACTTTTCTGATCCATATATAATATATGTGGTCGGATTTGGAAGCTGCAACTATACTTTGTTGTTTTGACAATATTTAACAATAGTCTTTTTTTTTTTTTTTATAGTATAAACGATAATCTAAACTATCGGAAAATGAGATTTTTCACATACACACAACTATTATGTCGTGGGAATTTGAACTTGAGACATCTAGTCTGCAAGTCAAGACCTTTTTCAACTGGATTATACCATATTAACTATTTAACAATAGTCTTAGCTGGTCTTTAGATGTTCCTGTCTTAATTTTTGAGTCTGGAATATATTTACTCTACCCCAATATTTAATTCAGAAATTACCGAGGATTAGTGATCAACTTCTTATTGTGTCTTTTAGTGGAAGATTTGAATTTGGGATATTTTCCGATGGTGGAAATAGAAGTATCATTAAACTAAGAGTTAGTTGATAAACCGACCTATAGTTAGTGATTCTATCTTTTTTGATAAATAATCCTTTGCTCCCATCTTACCATAATATCAATTTGACAATTGCTAATTTAATTTCTACTCAAAGCCTAGTAGCCACAAATAATCACAATCATCTTTTTTTTCCTCCTTATCTTTTTCTTATTTCCATAGCCAAAATCTGAATATTGTATTGGTAAATATAATTTTTATTTTCCTTGTGAGACAAGACAGAGTATGTAATAATTAAGCCGTCCCAATACTGATTTTGACATTGAGGAATATAAAGAATATGGACCCCAACAAAAACTACACTTTCTGTTGCATTTCCTTTTCTTGCACAAACAAATGGAAATATGACCATACGAAGCCAAGACTGTTTCTTTTCAATTTCCTTGTGAGGACAAACACATCTTGATTGGTTGAAGAGTAACCAGTATCTGTATCACAAAGAGAGTACTAAATAAACACAACACAACACAACTCATTTGAAAATTCATATGCATGGAAGACAGCACTTAAAAAAAATATGGACCAATATCAAATGTTTTCCAAAAAACAAATTCCATAAAACCATGCACTAAACCCTATATAATTAATTAAGCCAATTGGATTAATAATTAGGGTGTGGAGATTAGTTGAATGGCCCATAATTGTGACTTGCAACCAACCATTTGGAGAGGGGAGCAGTTTGAGCTTAGAAGACAACTTGAATTTTCCATTTATGAGTGAATTATGATTGGTGTTTACGCATTAAGAAACCACCGTTGGATTGAATATAAATATAAATATATTTTGATTTGAAAAAGAGTTCCGTTTCTGCATTCATCCATATCTTCCAATCATTCTCATGAGTCTTGTCTCTCATACGAGTATATAAATGCGTGCTTGTCCCTATATGTCACGGACCCATCTCTTATTATATGCGGTACGGCAATCTGAGCATGATGAGCACATCAAGTATGATAGCAAATATTATAAGTAAATTTATGAAAGAGAATGAGGGTTTTCTCACATACACTACTAAGATGTCATGAGAGTTCAAATTTAAGAGCACTGACAAGTCGAGATTTTTTTTCATTGAGCTAGACTTCGTTAGCCGTTTTCAGATTTTAAATGAAAGGAAAAAATGAAAGAGAATTTTGAAAAGAAAAAAAATCTAAATGGGCCACGAAAAGGTTGATCATTGTTTTTTAGCTATTAAAAGAGAGAATTTAAAAGGTTCATCTTTTTTCTTTTTTCTTTTATCGTTAAGGACAAGAGTATATAGATTCCTTTCAAATTTCATGAATACTCAATGGCTCATAAAACCCCAAAGGACGTTTCTTCCTTACAAAATTTAAAATTCTGGGATTGAATTTAATTCACCATTAAGCGTGTTAGGTGATATGGAGTCTATTTTATGTCATCATTAAATAACCAAGAATTAAAAATGCATTAAACACAAATTCTAACTGAAAATTCATTATGTGCACAGAAACTGATAAAAACACAATCACAATATGGAATGTTATACTTGTGTTCTCAGCACCTCAGATTTTCCAGAGTCTCAAAGGTCGTGAACTCTCTATTGGGTTTGTTACTAATTTGCTGGAGATTGAAAGGTGGCCAAGATAAGTGGTTCTTTTGCTCGATTTGGTGTGGTCAATGAGGGATGCCTGTTGCGGGTTCTTGAGAGCCATTGATGAAAGTTGATGTATAAAGTAGGTAAGTCAACTGCCGAGTGCAGGCCCCATAAGTACCCATGCACCAACATTGCAGTACAGAATCTAACAGAAGCTCCTAAATCAAATCTCTGTTCCATTGTTTTGTTGTTGCAGTTGCAGGTTGCTTCGAGAAGACAATACCTTTAGGCCATAAGCATGAAGCAAGGGACGCCACCATCTTCAACAAAGAGTGAAAGCAAAGTTTCTGGTAATATGTCACAGCCAACACCACCATCTTATCTCAGAGCTTCAGCTTCTTCCAAAGCAAAGGAGTCTCCGAGTCCAAGGCCATCAAGAGCAAAGTCAGTCTCCCCAGATGTGAATTGTGACAATTCCAGGAGCATTAGAAGGTCTCTTTTTCTCAACAAGCCTAAATCTGGAGAGTTGGTGTTGGGATCTCAGAAAAGTAAGGAACTTGAAGAGACTAAAGCTGTGGGTAGGCCTGGAAATCGCCAGGTTGCTGAGCAATTTGCAAGGCCAAGGCCGCAGAGGCCTGCGGATCCTAATTCCAAGAGAAATGAAGAAGACCCACATGTGAAAAACAGAGAATTGCAGGAAAGATTTGACATGAGTGAGAGTTTGATCATGAATTTGCAGGCTGAGGTGTTGGCCTTGAAGGCAGAGTTGGATAAGGCTCAGGGCTTGAACGTGGAGCTGCAGTCACAGAACAAAAACCTCACTGAGAAACTTGCTGCTGCTGAAGCAAAGATAGCAGCTTTTACCACTCGTGAACAGGTAAGACACGAACTTTCATGGGTCTGTGATTGTTTTCCATGAAAACGTGGTGCCTTTATTGGTTGCAATGTTTATTCACTGCAGTTATTGATTTTGTTCTTAATAATTGATTGTGGGTTTTGCGCTTTTAAGATTTTGTATCTGTTTCTGGCAGAAAATTCAATTTGGTTGTTCTGAAGTGTAGTCTTAATTATCTGTAGTTTTGATATCATTTCTGTTTTGCCTGATGTAGCGGGAGACAAATGGAGAGTACCAGAGCCCTAAATTTAAAGACCTTCAGAAACTGATTGCCAACAAATTAGAACGCCCAGTAGTAAAGAAAGAGGCAGTCAAAGAAAAAAGTGCTAATAAAACACCAGCTCCAGCACCAACTGGTGCAATTCCTAGAGTTGCAGCCACCCAATCTGGGCCACCACCCCCCCCCCCACCGCCACCATCAGTTCGATCCCCGACCCCACCACCACCTCCACCTCAGCCCTCAGTGAGAACAACTACCAGTGCCACTCAGAAGGCTCCATCCCTTGTAGAATTTTTTCACTCATTAAGAAAGCAAGAGGTGAAGAGGGACTCTCCAGAATCTAGAAACCATCATAAACCATCAGCTATTAGTGCACATAATAGCATAGTTGGAGAGATTCAAAACCGTTCAGCACATCTGTTAGCTGTAAGCTTTTATGAGTTTGATACCTTATTGCTTCTTTTGTTTCTGCTGCCTCAGCTTGAAGTTTGAATCATTATCTAATGACAATTCTTTCCAGATAAAAGCAGATGTTCAAACAAAAGGAGAGTTCATCAATGACCTTATCCAGAAGGTGCTGGTTGCAGCATATACTGATATAGAAGATGTCCTAAAATTTGTGGATTGGCTTGATGGAGAACTCTCATCCTTGGTACTTTCTAACGCCCAAATATCTTTAATTTTACCAAATCAAAAACGTATCATATTTTCTGTACCATTCCATAAGCAGAAGCCAAGATTTTCTAGAATCAATTGCAACTGTAGGATATATTTTGTGGAGAGAATTGCAAGCCAAACATATAACAAACAGGGGGTTGTAAATATTTGTAATCTATTAGCCTGCCTAAGATGGTCGAGTGGTATCTCTGATTGCAATTCAGCTTATCTTGCATTACTTTAGGCCATTTAGGTACTTTAAAATGTTAATCTTCCATTGGCTTCTGCTTTGGAAAGTTTTGAAACTGGGCACCCCTACTAGATTATAATGTAAGAAGCTTAACTGGTTCAGAGAGTCAGATACATAAATGGGTGGATAAGTCTAACATTTTCATGCCTTCTACAGGCTGATGAACGGGCTGTCTTAAAGCATTTTAAGTGGCCTGAGAGGAAAGCTGATGCCATGCGAGAAGCTGCAATTGAATATCGTGACCTTAAACTGTTGCAAAGCGAGATTTCTTCTTATAAGGATGACACTGACATTCCATGTGCAGCTGCCTTGAAGAAGATGGCTGGCTTATTAGACAAGTAAGAACTATGTAAATTATCTTCTATATTTGTTAAAAGTATTTCTAGGCCCAGCATGTTAATGTTGCTCTCTCTCATCTCATTGTCTAAGGTCGGAGCGAAGTATACAAAGGCTAATTAAGTTAAGAAACTCAGTTATGCGTTCTTATCAGGAATTGAAAATTCCAATTGATTGGATGCTTGATTCTGGGATTGTGAGTAAGGTATGCTTCTTTATGTGCATTCTCTAATATATTGAGGGTGATAATGAAATTATGCAGTTTAATCTGAAAAATACAGATTTCAGCATGGCAGAAACCTTTTAAAGTATCTTGACATTTTTGGTAGATTATATCAGCATATCTCCTGCTGTATTTAGTGGCTTTGTTCTGTCTCATTGTCTGTAATCTGATGTCAGGAATTATTTTAAAGCCTTGTGTACATCATTATTTAGTGGCTATTGAGGAATATGCTTATGTTTATATTGTCCCAAATTGTGTAGATAAAGAAGGCTTCCATGAATCTGGCTAATGTTTACATGAAGAGGGTGACAATGGAGCTTGAATCCATTCGGAATTCAGATAGAGAAACAAGTCAAGAATCTCTTCTGCTTCAGGGCGTGCATTTTGTATATAGGGCTCACCAGGTAATCCTTCAGTCAGCAATTTCTATGTTTGTTCATAGTTATGGTATGGATAGGACCACCTAACAAGGAGCCTAATGAATCCATTTAAGAGTAAATAAGGGCATTCAAGTCGGGTTGCACTGAATATCACAGGGGCTATTGTTTCAATTTTGGAGCAGCAAATGTATGACTCACACTTTCAAGTGTTTTTTTTCCCTCTAATATGAATCCACCCACCCTCTTTATTATGAGAAGCTGAACAGTGACCAAGAATGATAAAAAGGAGAAACTCCTTTCTTTGCTGTGCAGTATCTCAGTTTATGACCTCATAGTAGGTTAATGGAGACTGGACATATGATGGATTTGGGGGACTATGTTTCATCACAAGAGGCATTTTTCTGGGTGGTTTGGATAAAATGGCTTGGGTACCCTGTCTAATTTTCTGTTGTTATGTAGACTTCTTAGGTTCCCTGTCTAATCGGATTTCTTACCTGGGAGTAACAACAAAGTTGCTGCAACTGGATTTGTTTTCCCTTTTTTCTGTTCCAATCTTCTTTTCACTACAAGACAGACCTCTTATCATGGGATAAGGCAACCTTTTAACAAACCAACTTCATAAGATCTTCAAGCTTACAAAATTTTAGAAGCTGACTTCATATGATGAATTACACATGGAATGCAATTGTTGACTTTCTTCTTGATATTATGTCATATGCCCTTAATACCCCTTTTTATATTTGTCCTCTGAGTTGCCTACATTGTGGAACTCTGCAGTTTGCTGGAGGTCTGGACTCTGAAACATTATGTGCTTTTGAAGAAATAAGACAGCGAGTACCGGGACACTTGGGAGGTTCTCAAGAGCTGTTGGCAGGCATAGCATCTTCCTAACAAGCTGCAATGAGAGACTTCCTGCCGCCAGTTATGAGTTTATAAGAAAGTTAAGCATTTTCTTCATTGTATTTTTATGAGGTTTACAAGAACCCCAGCTGCAAACAGAAGTCGAATAATCTGACTGCAAAAGGTTCAAAATCCAGTTTTGTGAAGCATTGAGAAGTGAATGAAATCTCCACCAAGAATGTTGCATCACTCAGAGGCTACCTAAAACCAGCTTTCCAGGCCGACTACTGATGGCATGGACATGGACTCTTCACCAATCAAAGCTCCTACTATGATCAACTGACTATGGTAACAGTTGCTGTAAAAGATCTCCTACTGATTATACTTTCTGCTTTTTGTGTATAATATTAAACAATGTTCACTGTATTTAATCTTCTTTTGTGATAAGATCCCAGCTCAACTGCCTGTGGCTTTATTTTTTACCTTTTTTGTTCTCTAAAGAGATCTATAAATTTAGCACTTGTATTTTGAAACTTGGTTGTACATTGCACAGGCTGAACTACTGTCCCCAAGAATGTTTGGTGTCCATGGAAATTTCTTGCTGTTTTTGCTAATTAGCTGCATGAGATTGATTCTGATCCTGGTGGTTGAAAATCTGTATTATGTTTATGTGGCTTCTGTGTCATTGACTCATTGTGATTCTGCTTCTACCAAATAGTTTGTTTCTTATTTTTGGGCTGGTTGCCTTATCAAATAGGCTGTGAAGTTATAAAAATAAAGCACAGTTGAATGATTTTTACAAATATACTTTTTTTTCTTCTTTTTTTGTTCAGATTTTTAAATAGTTTTTTTTTATAACTATGAAGTTAAAATAAAATAAAAGGACTTGTTTATATATAACTATTAGAAAATATTTTTCTTTTTCTTTTTCTTTTTTAGAAAAACGAGAAGAAATTATGTTAGTCCAATATGAAGTTGTCATGCACATATTGACTCTATGTAGAAAGAAAAATAATTATTTTTTAATTAATTAAGTTCAAAAGGATTTTACAGAATAAAAAGGAAAAATACCCAACAAATAAAAACAGATAACATTTTGGTAAAAAAAGTTGTGGATGTAAGAAATGCCTACTTGGCAGCACACGTGGCACCACTTGGCTTAATCTCCACCGTCCAATCCATCGAAGAGTGAAGGCTTTACTCAATTCGTGTGGACAACCGAAAACGGTCACAAGCTTCCAGGCGCCCAGCACCCGCCGCCTCCACGTCACTACCCGCCAATCTAAAACTCCCGCGTGTCCAATCAGTTAATATCGAGCCATCTTCTAGGTTCCTTCCTCTCTCCCTGTCCCTGTAATACAAGGAAAGGAAGATACGCAGATAAAAAAAGCTTTGATCTTTAGGATTTGAGACGACGATCTCTTAAGCCATTTATCTGCTATTGCTATACGTTGCGTTTTGTGGGTTTGGGGTTTAGAGTTTCCAAGATTCAGCGTCTAGTTTACAAAAAGCCATGGAAGTTTCCGGCGTCGTTTCTCGGCAAGTACCTTGCTTTTCCGGCGCTGAAATCGATACCACTCGGTCTTCTACGGCGTCGTTTCATGGAGAGTTTCGGGTTCAGGGTCGTAGAAATTTTGGAGTGTCTTTGAGAACTAGAAGTTCTGGTGGGCAATTGAATTCTGGATTTTGTGATGACGGGCATGTGCAGTATTATCACGTGGGTCCCAGATGTGGTTGTAAGAAGGAGAAGGAGATCAAGAAGAAGCTGAAATTGCTCAAAGGGTTGTCCAAGGACTTGTCCGCGTCTTCTCAGATGGGTTTTGGACCGTTAGATTCTCAGAAGGGTTTGGTCGCTCAATTTCAGGAGAAGATGATCTCGGTATGTTTCTGATTAACTTCACCTCATCTCTGTTATTGGTGATAAGTGGTTTTTATGGTTAAAAATTCATCTTTCTGTCTTCAATTTTTCAATTTTACATTTTAATGGTAGGCTTTTTTGGTTCCCTTTTGAATTTGAGAACTAACATAGTTTGGACCAAATCTATTATTATGTACTGGGGCTGGTGATATGGAGGATAAAAGTCTGTATTTTGTGTGTGTATGTTTATAAGAATCAGGATTCTTTTATGAAGAATGAGGAAGATATGTTTTGATTTCCTTGAAAATTGGATTTTGGGTCTTGATTATTATTCGAAATCATGGATATTAAATGTGTAAATTTGCTGTGCATGCAGGAAGGTGCAGAGGCATTATTACTAAAACAATTGGAGCAGTTAAGAGCAGAGGAGAAGGAATTAAAGAGAAAGAGGAAAGAAGAGAAGGCCAGGCTTAAAGCTGAACGGATGAAAAACATGGTTGACAGTGAATCATCTTCTTCATCATCATCTGAATCAAGTGAAAGTGAATGTGGGGAGTTGGTTGACATGAACCGCCTGAGAAGCGAAGCCCCTGCTAAACCAATACTAGACAGTTTGCAGCCATTTAATCATCAAGAAGGGGCGGTGTTGACCCTGCCGAGCTCATTAGCCATAGCCACTCACCAAGAGAATACCACAGTAGAACATGTCACTGAATTTGGCATTTCACAGAATCAGGAAGCAGAATGCTGCTCAGGAACTAGTACAAGTTGTGTCAGCAGTAGTGGTAGTATTGGCCATAATGATGCTCTTAGTAGCTCAGTTATGGGAGCATCTGCCCTGAAGATTGAGGTGTGCATGGGCAACAAGTGCAAGAAATCAGGAGGTGGCGCATTGCTGGAAGAGTTTGAGAGGGTGATGGGTGTTGAAGGAACTGTTGTTGGGTGCAAGTGTATGGGAAAATGCAAAAATGGTCCTAACATTAGGGTTTCGAACACCGTGGGTGGGATTCAATCTGAAGGAACAGATGATTCGGTTAGGGTTCCAACCAATCCTTTATACATTGGGGTTGGCCTGGAAGATGTGAGCCTCATTGTAGCTAATTTAATTGGGGAAGACAATGAGGATTTGGGGCTTGTTCCTGCAGCTTAGATCAGCTTTTTATTGATCTGCAAATGAAGGGATCTGACATTGAGTTGGTTTGAATTTGGTGTAGCATTGTATGTCTTATGACTTAAGTTTGTATTGGCATGCCTATAAAGTCCTAGTTTTCTAAACAAGCATAAATGTAAATACATATTATACTTTGTCATCATCTCTGTACATGTTTTCCATTGCAGATCATGCAGCTTACTTTCTAGTCAAAGAAGAGGATAAAAAGAAGAGAATCATACAGCTAATTTGCACGTGGGGTTAAACTAAGAAATATGATTTCTCTTGTTGACATTCAACGCGGATTTGCTTCCAATGACTGCATGTGTTATGATTGTTTCAAGTTCAGCGATCTGCGTTTTTTTATAATGAAAATTCTTAGATCATTCGGCACCATTTTCTTTGTGCCCTTTGAATTTTAATAATTACACTCCTGGACCATGTTGATTAAAATAACACAACATATCTTTTGTGGTTTATTTTGGTATACCTAATGTGTACTTTGGTCCACTATCATGTGGCTTACCTAATTTACCATTAGATTAACAGACTAAATGGCTCGGAACTAAAATAAACGAAATTTTCGGAGCATTAAACCAATCACTTATAATGAAAATGGACGAGGGTTTGAATATTGTCTATAGTCAACAATTCTTAGCAAAGGTTTGATTAAGATTCAAACTTTTTGGTCCTTAGGACTAGAAACAAACATTTTTCCTTGTTCACCAACAAAATAATGTTAAAACTAAATCTTTGTGTACATCAAAAAAGAACCTTGGTCAATTGAGTTGCTTGTTGATGCGGACGTCATTAATTAGTTTTCTTTTTCTTTTTGTTTTTGTTAGTTTTTTATATTCTCTAAGTTTTCCAGATTTTAACAAGATTTGATTTAAGTTTCTTAGTTTATTTGGATTGGTTTCTTTGTGGATTAGGATTTCTGTTTTAGCAAGGGATTTTTATCCTATTGTCTCTAGGCTTTAGTTTGGTATATATCCCATGTATTTCTTTAAAATTCAGTTTAGTTGTTGAGATATTGAGAAAAGTTTATTTTCCAGAAATTGAACATTCGTATCATCTACTTTCTGTTTTATCATTGTTTTCGCTTCCACTAAATTACCTAAATACTCAATTCACCTATATCCTACATCATGAGCCAAGCGTATCCAAGAAGAAAAGAACAACAACAACAACAACAACAACAACAAAAAGCAAAACTGGTCAATTGGGTAGCTTTGGGGCCAAGCTTATTGCTTGTTTGGGCTGGGGTGAAGCCCAAAAGGGTCTCAGGACAAATTCTTCATTTATTTGCAGTTTCATTTAGGGCAAGCATACTCTACTACGAAGTCCTCCAGTCTGCTGTCTTGTTTCTTTCTTTATTCTCACAAGAGGAGGCTAAAGAGCGAGAAGAAGAGAGAAGCCAAAACTGCAAGCCGCAAACGCAACCAACCAGATTCAATTTTGGTAAGAGACTCAACCTTCCCAGATTGTTTGCTTTCATTTTTCTGGGTTTATTTTATCTCATTCCGTTCTTCTACTATTTTCCTCTGCATTTTTTTTTCATTCTCGATTTCGAGCTCGAATTATTCCAAAATGGAGTCTGGGTTTCCCTGTTGGCTTTTGTTTTCTTCTGGATCTGCTTTAAATGTTAGATTTTGTGGGTTTCTCTAGCACAAAGAACTGAGTATGAGCCCAATTGTGATAGATAGATAAAATTGTCAATGTTTGTAAATTTATGGTTTAATAGTACTGCCCATTGTTATAATAGTCTTTTTGTGGTGTATGTGGTCTAATATAGGTTGAAAACATCCAAACATGGCCGATGCCGGTGCTAAGAAGTCTAACACCAATGCCAAGAGTGGTGAGCTCTGCTCTTCTGTCCCTCAATTTTCTGGTTCTTCTTTGATTTTCTTGTTGCTGTTAGCTTACCTTTGAATTTTTTCCTAATTTTTAGGAGGGAAAAAGAAGGAGGTGAAGAAAGAAACTGGCCTCGGTCTTTCAAAAAAGAAGGATGAGAATTTTGGAGAGTGGTATTCTGAGGTATCTGTCTTTATCTTTTCTGGTTTATGCTGAGCAATTTCTTTCACTAAGATATATGGGCTCTTGTTTATTCCATGTAGGTTGTTGTTCATAGTGAGATGATTGAATACTATGATATCTCCGGTTGTTATATTTTAAGGCCATGGACGATGTCAATATGGGAGACGATGCAAGTAAGCTTTCTTTTTCTTATTTAGTTATGCAATTTCATGTTGTCCATGTTTCTTCTTTGCTATTAGAAACAACCATCTGGTTTCAGCATTATGATTACATGTTCCCTGTACGGTTCTTAAGGCTTCAATTTAAATTTGATATTTTAGCATGGTATCAATTGATCTCATCTTTCCCTGTCAGTTGATGACTATTTTGCCTGAATTCTTTTTAACAATATTAAACCTAGTAGTACTTTTTAATATGCCCCCTCTTGTCTTGAGTTTAGATAATCTCATCTTGCACTTATATGATTGAGGATGCCAACCTTGTTACATATGCACCTATCAAAGCTGTGAACTCTACCTAACAGATTTCAATGTAATAGTTTCATAGTTTATGCTTGCATATTTTCTCTGTTCTTTTAGCAAATTGATATGATAATTCCAGCAAAATTGCTCACTTCCAACTCCTTAATTTGTAGGCATTCTTTGATGCAGAAATAAAGAGAATGAAGGTAAAAAATACCTATTTCCCTTTGTTTGTCTCCCCAGGTGTTCTGGAAAAAGAGAAGGATCATGTAGAGGGTTTTGCTCCAGAGGTGAGAAATAACACTTTATTGCTATGATGGTTTAAGTGATTTTATTTACTGTGTTACACACGTACACGTACACATTCACATGCACATCTAAGCGCACGCTCAGTTGGTTGTTGATTATTATTTATATTTCACTCTCTCCTCTCCTTGGCATGCCTTCTATTTTAGTATCTAGCATGCAATTATAAATTTTTTGCCGTGGTGTTTTTAACTCATAGATTTTTGTTGTATAATGAAAAACATGTACTTTACTTGTCACTTTGTGACAATTTGTGCCTGTCGTGTTACACACCAGTCACCTCTTAGTATGTGTATATGTTATTTGTTTTATGCTACCGCTTTTTTCATTCTTTTATTTCTTAAGTAGGTTGCTTGGGTCACAAGGTCTGGAAAATCTGAATTGGAAGTGCCAATAGCAATACGTCCAACAAGTGAGACTGTTATGTATCCTTATTTCTCTAAGTGGATCAGAGGACACCGTGACTTACCTTTGAAGCTAAATCAATGGTGTAATGTTGTTCGATGGGAGTTCAGCAATCCTACACCATTTATCAGGTAGTTCCATTGCCTTCCTGCTTTTGGTGTTGTATATACTAGTTTTGTAGCATTGATAATGACAAGATGAGTTAATTCTTTTTATTCCTTCTGATATGTTCTCATAGATTTCAAGTTGTTGTTTAGTTCTTACTTGATGTTTTGTTGCATCTTTAGTCAGGGTTGCTAATTGTCCTCTATGTCACAGGACCATTTTCTTGACCTCGCTTTATGACAAGTATGTTAAATTTGGTTTTGCCTCAAATTTGTATGTATTCATATGATTTCAGGAGTCGGGAGTTTCTTTGGCAAGAAGGCCATACAGCTTTCGCAACACAGGCGGAGGCAGATGAAGAGGTAAGGAGTCACTCAGATTTCTGTTTCCCCTTTCAGTGCCCATTATATCTCCAATCCCACTTTCTTTAGGATAAAGAGTTAGTTGCATTTCTACTGTGCTGAAGACCTTTTTTTGAAGGTTAGTTTTTGATTATTCATCTTGATTGTAGGTTCTTGAGATATTGGAATTATACAGAAGGATATATGAGGAATATTTGGCAATTCCAGTTGTGAAGGGAAAGAAGAGTGAGCTTGAGAAATTTGCTGGTGGCCTTTACACTACAAGTGTGGAGGTAATTGATATTTTCTTTATCCATAATTTTTTTAGCATACTTCTTATGCCTCTTCTATGGTGAGCTTGAATATAGTAATTCATGCTTGCAGGCTTTTATTCCAAATACTGGCCGCGGTGTACAAGGTGCTACCTCGCATTGTTTGGGTCAAAATTTTGCTAAAATGTTTGGGATAGAGTTTGAAAATGAAAAGGGTGGAAAGGCCATGGTTTGGCAAAACTCTTGGGCATATAGCACTCGAACGGTAACTTTGCTTTCTTTTCTTTCCTGGGTTGAAGCTCTTGGGAATATTGTTATTCTATACAATAACAAATTTATTTTCTTTGTTTGGACATTAATCACTGTTGGCATGCATCAAATAAATTTTTTGGTCACCGCCCATCAACACATCAACATCTATATTTTATTTGACCTAATTTGACATTGATGTAAGACCCGAACTATGGAGCATCCTACATAGGTAGGTGTGTTCAAGTTAATCTATATACATATGTGTGTGTGCTCAGGCATAAAATTTAGCTTACGGACAATTTCATGTCTGTGTAGCATGGTGTAATTGCCTTTGTGACAGATCCATACGCAGTTGTTTCACAATTTGTTTAGTTTTGGTGCTTCAATGTTATGTGAAATCAGAATGCCACACTTTTAGCATCTATTGAAGAATAAAGGATAAATGAACTATGGGCTAGTTTTGATGGAGGTCCATGAAGTATAGAAAATTTGTCTAGTCTAGCATGGAGGTTAGATTACTCCATTGTATTTTACTGGGTATAGTGTAAGGTTTCTGTAATTGGCCATCTATTTTCTGTGTAGATTCAATCTACATTACTGGACTTAGTTGATGCTATATAAAACTTGGTTTACATTTTATAAGAAAATCAGTAATATTCTTGTTATACATCACTTATAATGTCATTCCATCATCTGCTGAAGCGCCTAGAGATAGTACTACTATTCCCACCACCAAAATGCATTTCTTTCTTTCACCAATAACTTTTCTGTTTTTTCGTTAGTGATCTTATCAATTGTTATTATTATTATTATGTTCAGATTGGAGTGATGGTGATGGTTCATGGAGATGACAAAGGCTTGGTATTGCCACCTAAAGTGGCAGCTACCCAGGTTATTGTGGTTCCAGTGCCTTACAAGGATACTAATACAAAAGAAATGTTTGAAGCTTGCTTGAGAACTGTGGATACCTTGACCGAAGCAGGATTTCGTGTTGAGGCAGATTTAAGGGACAACTATGGTCCAGGTTGGAAGTATTCACATTGGGAAATGAAAGGTGTTCCTCTAAGGATTGAAATTGGACCAAGGGATTTGGAAAAAAAACAAGTGAGGCTGCTCTCACAATTTTATTTTTCATTTTAAATTTAGTTGCTCATATTTTCTTTTGTTCTTTGTCTGCTATTGAGTAAGCCTGTAACAGATCTCATAGTTTTATTTCTGGGTCTGATCATGAAATGTAAGCCGGTAATGCCAGGTCAGATAGATGTGGCATTATCTGGTTTTTTTAACTGAGTCTCCTACATTCAAGTTTGACATGTCATATAAAATACAGTTAGATGCATCTTTATCCTGGTAATATTTAGGCCGGGACTTGTCTTCTGCTTGGACAAAATAACAATAGCTACCCTGTTCCCTATCATGTATGGCTTAAAACTGGAGCCAAGGTTTGATACCTCAGGATTCACCCTGGAAGATTGAGGTGCCAAAGACATGAATAGACTGATAAGTTTAAAAGATATGCAATTATTAAGATGCCAGTGTGAAAATTGTGGTTCATAACCTTGCAGTTTCTATTAATTGTTGATTATCTGACGGGATCAAATAATGTTCACTTGGTTTTTAGGTACGCCTGGCCCGCCGTGACAATTCGGATAAACTGGACATTCCTGTGAGCAATTTGGTTGAGCAAGTAAAAGATATCTTGGATAGAATTCAGGAAAATCTGTTTGATGTGGCAAAACAAAAGCGAGATGCTTCTATCAGGGTTGCAAAGACATGGGATGAATTTATGGAAGCTCTAAACCAAAAGAAAATGATCTTGGCCCCTTGGTGTGACGAAATGGTATGGTATCCTTGTCATCTCTATTATGATCTAGTATGTGGCTCTTAATGCAGTTTCTCTTTTGGTTTGCATAGCTCTGCTTTTCCTTTCCAGAAAATTGTTGATATTTATCTTTTCTGTTATAATCTTACAGTTATCACAAGATTTGTATCGATTTCTCATTTAAATTTTTTACCAATGGATTCTCTTTATATCAGCTTAGTCTTTCGAAATGTTTTTTATTTTTCAAAAAGAGCTTAGCCTTGACCATTGGGTATTTACAGGCAGTACTAATTCTAGAACCTTGAACCTATTAGTTTTCTTTGTGTTGAGCTTGACAACTAGGTCTGGTTAGATAGTCTGTACTCATTTTTGTTTGATTTGTAATCATTAGTAATTTTACCTATCTTCTTATTTGTGGTACTGTTTATGTTCGTTTCGACAAACCTTTTAATCCTGCTGTCATCTGTTTTTACCCCCCTCCTTTTTTTCCTTTTCTTTCATATTTTTCAGGAAGTAGAGGAGGATGTGAAAAAACGAACGAAGGGTGAAATTGGAGCAGCCAAGTCACTCTGCACCCCATTCGAGCAGCCTGAACTTCCCGAAGGTAAATTTCTAGTTTCATGTGCTTCCAAACCTTCATAACATGTTTGCAATTTCAGGACGGCAGTCGTCTCGTTAGTGTTGTGCATCTCCGCAAAGTATTGCCATAGTGTTTGGAAATTAATAATGCAACTTGTGTGCAGGGACACTTTGCTTTGCCTCCGGAAAGCCAGCAAAGAAGTGGACTTACTGGGGCAGGAGTTACTAGACAACATTTCCAAATCATGCTATTAATTACCGCCCTTTATTTTGCTGATGTTTTTACATTTCCTATTTGGCTTAAGAGAGAAATTTTGAATTACTCAAAAATTGTTTGCCAGGGCGTTACTTCTGTAGTTCACATATAATACAATACTTATGATAAATTTATATTGTAGACATGATTGTTTATTAATATCTTAAATGAATTTGGGTGGTACGTGGAGATATTAATTAAAAGGCTGAAATTAATATATGAAGCAACTGCAAGTGCAGACCAAGGACAATATGCTATTAAGAATCCTAATCTTCTACCTTTGCTCAATATTAATGAGTGATAGCACCCAAGGCCACAAATCATTCATTTACATGTAAAAAACAACCTTGTTCGGAGCTGTTAGCAGATAAATCTGATTCAATCTACGAAACAGCACATGGAATTTCAACTAGAATCTAGGAAATACAAAAGGGCAAGAGCTCCTCCTGTGGCAACTCATTAGATCTTTCCTCGACATCAACACGATCACACACACCATCAGAATTAACGTCCTAAACGAAACGATTAGACAATTTTCCCAACTTCTTAGTAGTAGCTACCTGAGAATCACGGACAGCATCTTACATGTGGTACTCCTCTACACATGCTTGTTAAGAAGAGTTATAGAACAAAGTCAACAGGGGACTGCCATACACACCACAAACGATTTCACAACATCAACAGTGGTGTCAAAGCTGCTTACTGTCTCTACATGCTGTACAAAAACCTTATTGGTCTTCGATTCTTCTGCTGCATTATAAATATAAGAAATCAGCACTGAATATTCCCGGGCTTCTAAAACTTTCCATCTACATTCGAAATTTGCAAAACTACAAATTCCTTCACTATTTGAGTGCAAACAAACCATAAATGTAGATTGCCAATATATGAAGTCCCAGAAACCCTAATCGCGGAGGAGGAAGAAGCAGAAGAAGGACGATTCTTCGCATGCTATCTGTTGAGCTCTCGCAGCCCCCGCTACAAAGGCCACACCTATATTGGGTACCTTCCATCTTCCCCTAATTCTTTTTTTTTTTTTTTCTTTTTTCAAATTCCCAATCTGTTGAGAATAATAAGATCAATCTTGATTTGAACATTTTCGATATGAACTTCTTTAAAGTTTGAGACTGTCTTGGAGAGCTTGGAGTAATAAGAGAGCCCACTTGAACTCTGTGCCTTTGTTTGTGCTTATTTGGGTGATTCTGATACAGATTCACAGTGAACCCACGGCGTCGTATAAGACAGCACAATGGTGAAATAGCGCAAGGTGCTTGGAGAACGAAGCGGAAGCGTCCATGGGAGATGGTGTTGTGCATCTATGGTTTCCCAACTAACGTTTCTGCTCTCCAGGTCTCTTCATTTCTTTCTTTTGTTCTCTTTACATATAACTTGTCTATGGATTGCTCTGTATGATCTGTTTGTGTCTTTAATTTGATTGATTGGGACCAATTTCTTGAGAATTATATTCTGGTAATTATGTGTCATTTAAGGATATTTCCAGCTTGATTGGGACCCGTCTTGGGTAGGCACCAGATTTGACAAATTGGGATTGAAGGTTTTTTATCATTATTTTAGGATTGATATTAATTGGAAATTTGGGACCTTCTTTCTAATGTTCCCTTTGGAACTTTGCAGTTTGAATGGGCCTGGCAGCACCCAACTGTATCGAAGGCGGTTAGGCAGGCTGCTGCAAGCTTTAAATCACCACGAGGGCTTGTCAGTAAGATCAAACTTGCATACACCATGCTCACTCTCCCTCCTTGGCAGAGGTATCATCTTGTTATCTTCCTTGTGAGTTGTGAATGGATGAATGTATACATATGCTTTTGCTGTTATTGATGGAAAGTGATATTGTTTCTATGTATCATCAGCTTGAACATCACTGTAAAATTCTTTTCAACCCAGTACACCAAACATTCTGCTGGTTGTCCACGACTTCCGGAACAGATGAAGGTCAAAGTCTGCTCTATGGATGAGCTTCCTTCCTGTACTAAACCGTCTGATGACCTTTTGGAAAATGAAGATGAGTGGTGTCATGAAAGGGAATGTGATGAAGATATGAATTCCAGTACACTACCCGAAGAAACATTATTGGACTTCAGGACTCATAATTCAGCAGATGATCAGCAGAGTGATAGTGGCATTAGAATGAATGAATGAAGTACATGGATGCAGTAAGGAAGTAGGAGAAGATGAGTGGTATAATGGAAAAGAATGTGATGAAGCTATGAAAGATGGTACATGACAGAAGAAACATGATCAGATCTTATAGTTCAAAGTTCAGCAGATGATCAGCAGGATGATACTGGCAAGATAATTAACGAAGCATATGGATGCAGTGAAGTAGTAGGAGAGGATTGTACAGAGCAATTTGGTTTTATGGCATCGCCAGTGAGAATGCCATCTTCAAATGTCACTGCCTCATTTGACACAGAAGTAACTAAAGATATAGGTTTGTGTGCATCTTCTGATGACATGAGTGTTGATTTGGGCCGACCTGCAAGGGAACAATCGACAGCTATAGTTGCAGATGATGATCAGTCTCCCAGCAGAAGCTATCTCCGGCCTTGTGGAGCTGAGGTAATAGATTTGACAACCCATCCCCTATGCAGAAGCCATTTAATATGTTTGATGATTTTATGGTTTGGTAGAATAATTTAGAGGAATTTGTAATATATAGTAATAGCCTTCTGGTTAAAGTCTTACAGTTTGAATGAAATAAAAGATCTTTTTTACTCACTTCAATGAATTAAGAGACTGGAAGTGTTGCTAATTCTTTGTTGGCATACTGGTGTTTCCAAGTTAATTAGAGCAATTTTAAGTTACAACTAGCTAGCAATATTTGGTCAAATTAACAAATTAAGATTAAATTTACTAGACAAATAGAATCAGTTCATTGATAACTCAAAAAGGTACACAATTAAAGAAACTAAAGCCGATAAAAATCGTGGTACAAATATATTCATCAATACTCAGTTCTCTGCACACGTTTAAAATTAGAGAGCTACAGCCATCACTTGTAGTTGTAGAATTATTTCTTTATAAACCAACCAGGAGCTGATTTAATATCGCTTGGGACCAGTTAGACAATTGGCTACTTTGGGTTTCACCAATCGGATCAACATCATGAGAGACCACATTCTCAAAGTTACTTGGGCTCCAAGCTTCACCGAGTAGTTGTTCCATGTCGGCCCTCGTATTTTCCTCTCTCTCAAAGTTAATTTGGGTTTCACCAATCGGATCAACATCATAAGAGACTGCATCCTCAAAGTTACTTGGGCTCCTCAAGTAGTTGTTCCATGTCGGCCATCGTATTTTCCTCATTCTCAAAGTTAATTTGGGTTTCACCAATCGGATCAACATCATAAGAGACTGCATCCTCAAAATTACTTGGGCTCCAAGCTTCACCAAGTAGTTGTTCCATGTCGGCCATTGTATTTTCCTCAAAGATTGTCAGATCAATGGGATCAAAGCCCACAAGATCACCACCAATTGGACTAGAAGAGCAGCCTTGTTGAGATGATGATTCTGTTGATCCCATTTGATCATCTGTTTTCATCTTTTTGTTTGTGGTCATCTTCTTTTCTTCTTTATCTTGTGATCCACGCTTTAGATTTGTTGCCTTGATCCCGACCCTATCGTTCTTCCTCATTCGACAAATGACAAAATCAAAATCGTAACTACGTTGATTGTAGTCATTCTTGGGACCATCGAAAAGACTATATTCATCTAGCAGCCACCCTGTGTGATCCTCGGAACCTTTATTCTCGTAGCGAAACTTTCTCTTTCGGCCAATGGGGTTTGGGTTGGGATTTCCAGAGACCTTTTCATGAACCAATTTGGAGGATTCAGTTTCGCTCCAAGTACCCCCGTTGCCAATCCTTCGATCCATCCGCTTGGGGGTTAACTTCTTGAGCTTGGAGATGAAGTACAAGTCTGTATCAACGAGTTGCGGCCCTCCGTATTTTTTCCAGATCTCCGAAGGCTCTGTGTTGTTGCCGAAGAGATTGCAGGCATGCAAGAAATTGTTGTATAGCGACATGAAGGGCTTGCTCTCTACCAAAAACGGGTAAAGAAAGGAACCCACAATCTCTTCATCGGAGGGTCTGAAACGAAAACCGAACGGCACAAGAGACTCTTCCATTGCTTGATGCTGCTGATAATGAAAGAACACAAGAAAAGAGAGAGTAGAAGAGAATTCAAGTTTGAAGTGAAGTTTTTGTCTGAATTTCTCTGAGTGTTGTTGCGAACAAAAAGCATCTCACTCACTGCTATTTATAAGTTTCCTTGGCGAGCATCTCACTCACGAAATCAATGTGGTAATTAAACAACTAGTGCCTGTCAACTTTTAGCTTCGAGCATCTCACTCACGGAATCTGGAAACTCCTTTTCTTTTATTTTATTTTTAATTTGAGAGAAATTCGGAGAGTCAGTTGTGGTAATTAAGGAAGTAGTGCCTGTCAACTTTTAACTTTGAGATCCAACGGCCCAGATAATAGTACCGTTGACATCCAACGGCTTATTGTGGGAGAGTTAATATTGGAGAGAGAGAGAGAGAGATCGTGTCCGAATAGTTAGTACTTAGTGGGAGAGAGAGAAAGATCAATTCCATCTTTGTTTTATTTCTTTTTTGTTTTTTGTGTGCTGCTGCTTCAATTTTTGTTATTGCATCATTTTTATTTAATGTTTCATTTTTAAGTGAAATAACATTGTGTTTGTAGAATTTTGATTTTTTTATTATTTTAATTTGTTCAGAAAAAAAAAAAATCACAAAGGTATGAGTAAAAATTAACTCCAAAAAAAAAAAAAAATCACAACAAAAAGTTAAGATTTAAATTATTTTAAAGCAATTTAATAAAGTTGTATATTCAAATTTAAAACTATTTCATGAGGTAGGATAATTTGACTTGAGATCATCTTAAATGTTTAGGATTTCATATTCACGTACTGTTTGCCAATAAATTAATAGAATCTACTCCCATATTTCATAATCTCTGTTTCATCATCGTTACATTTATCTAATGTCATAATTATCTGGTGTTTCTTCATTATTATTTCAAAACTCCTTCCTTGACGTCTTAACTTCTGATTTTTTTTCTTGACAAGTTTAAGAACATGAGGAACTAATCTTGTTAGCATATATCGGTTAGACCATTTAGATAAGGCAGTGTGACCGTCCCTTTCACCAGAGTTCGATCATCTCTTTTGTACTTTAGAGTAGTTTAGATTTGTGTAAAAAAAAAAATATATATATATTTTTAAGGAAATTCACCAAAAATCTATTCATTAATCATGTCTATGTTAAGCATGCATGCAGAATGACGGTATACAAATTTGCTGTTATGTCTACATTAACTTTAGTTAAACCAAGGCAAGATATAATAGCACATATGAACAAAAAAGTGACCACAGGAATGTTGCAAACTCGAAGCCATAACTTTTCATATAATTCCTCTTGTTCTTGCTGTACATACCCAGATGGTGGCGTTTTACAACTGAGCCTTAGGTGCTGTATTAACCCAACTAGTTCGGCTTCTATTGTGCGACATTTCAAACTGGCAAAATTCCATGCCAGTAGGTTACCGTACTGTACAGTCTTCATTCAGTGCCTTGGGTTTTTGAACTGGGGCTGATTTTCAGAGTCTTCCTGGCTGTTGCAACGCTTCATGTAAGAGTCGAGGGTTTTCTGCTTTAAAGGGCTGCTTTGCGGCGGCTGGCTGGTTGAAACTTGCAACGTATTCTCATGGCCATCAAGCATCTGATTGTCCAAAAACCAGAGTTCAGTTAACTATTCAAGGAAAAAAATGTTTTGCCCCTGAGATCAGCAGAGGGATCAGAGAATAGTAAGGCGTAAGGTGTGTGCAGTGCTTTGTCTGTTTTTGAGAAGCTCCCCAAAAAGGGATGAAATTACCTGTCCTAGATTTTCCAACTTGCTCTGAACAACATCCCTGAAGAGAGAGAAAAGGATTAGAGTTACAAAAACCATCAAAACGATTGGAAAACAGACAATTGTGTAAAAGCTTACCATATTATGTCATCTACTGTGTCGTTTGCTAGAAGATAATATATATTGACCGAAGACACCTAAAAGCATGAGCAGAACATATCACACCAACCACCCTTGGAAACATGAATTGTTGAAGACGTCAATATTTTTTATTGATGTATAAATGCTTCAGAATTCAATAAACTTTACCTGGCCAATTCTATGAGCACGATCTTCAGCTTGAATTAGGTCACCAGGAGTCCATGAGAGTTCTGCAAAAATAACGGTGCTTGCAGCTGTCAAAGTTAATCCAACACCGCCAGCTTTGATAGATAGCTGCATGATGATATTCAAAAGATGAATATTAGACTTTACTCACAGAATCACACCTACGATGAGTATTCCAAAATTTTCAGTACAACTTTTTTACTTTCTTTTTTGTTTTGTTTTGCAATCCAACTTTCAACAGAACTCAGTTAGATTACACAAAAAACAATTTATATAAACGAAGCAAACTGCTATACCACTGCTGCCTTGACAGAATCTTTTTCTTGAAATTCTGTAACATAAGCTTGCCTCGACACTGTAGGGATACTTCCATCAATTCGAATGCAACCCACTTTTTTCTTCTGGAAATTTGGAAGTTCTTATAAGAATTGATCAATCCTCAAGTATAGTATGAATGAATGTGGCCTTACCAGAAGAAACTGATAAATCGAATCAATCATGGACTGATGGTGTGCAAATACTAGAAACTTGCAGCCTGCCTGCAAGAACCATTATATAAAATATGCCGACTACACTAATGTTGAAGAAACAAAAGCACTTAAGAAAAAAACAAAAGAGAGAAAGATGTATCAACATGGGGTGAAGTACCTCAATCACAGTTCCCAGGTAATCCAGAACTGCTGGGATCTTGGCCTCAGCAGAATCAGTATATATCTGGAGCACAACATGAGGTTGTTAAAGGGTTCAAAGTTAGCTATCCAATTATAATTTATAATCAAAACTAAGAATAAGAAATGCGGTGGCTAGCATGCAACGCCAAAATTAGCAACCATGTTGGCCCCATGTGCCTATGCTATAAGCATAACTTGCATGAATACCTTATTAATAAGATTCTTCTCAGCAAATTTCAGTGAATCAACCTCCTCTTTTATTTGGCAGGCCTTAATTTTCGCTTTTACCACCTCCAACTACAAAACAGATGATAAGCATCAGCTATGCCTACTATAATTTTTCTTAAGTTTCAGAAACAGACTAACAAGCAAACTTTACATGGCACATAAATGATGTGAATGAATATGGTGCCACAGCCAAGAAATCATACAACTGATAAAAGATAGAGAAAAAAGAAATTTCAGAATCAGAATACCTATCTTAGCATGATACAAGGAGATAACCAAAACAAAAAGGTATTTTCATGTGAAACCTTAGTTTTGACAATTATAAGTTCTGTTGGGGGGGTCCAACTGCAACATAAAGTGGAAGCAAGGGTTATGCAGTTTTGCAGGTCTATCAAAAGTAGACTGGGCTTAGAAGATACAAGATTATTTTTTCTAACATGCAGTAGTGGAATCATAATGCTATTGCTGGTCCAGTGTAAAAATGCATTTCAAATCTATTTGTGGGCATATTTGTCATCTCAATGGGTTGGGTTTTTCTAAATAGTTCATCAGAGTCCTAAAGTGTTTTCTTGACTTCATGCCAATCTATTAATTTCTCAATAACTTAATTGGTTTCCAAAATCCCACATATGCTCTTCAAAAACATTCATTGGTGGAAATATGGGCGATCCCTTTTAAATACTTGTGTCTCTTGTCATCTTTTTACTTTGATTTCTGTTCAGTTCCTCATTGTTTGCCAGTTTAATCCAAAGTTGAAAATTCATGAACCAGACCTGTGCCATTGAGATTCCAGCCCAATGTCAGGATATTGGAAGTAGAGAAACAAAATTACAAGGCTTCATATAAGATAACAGCATAAATGGCACAAATATAGTTCAGCTAGTTGGAACTTGAAGAAGCCATATCAACTTGACTAAAGAGTGTTAGACATAAACATACTACCAGTGACTTTCATTACCTCACGAAATAAAGCATTAATTTGTTTCATGTCCTTTTCAGCCAAATCTAAGAAGACCTGAGATCAGCAAGGGGGGAGGACATAATAAAGATCAGCAATTGTAACAGGACTACTAAGGGCATCTCACAGGTGAAAAAGCAAATTTGACAAAACACAGACACTGACCTGTTGCCTGCGCTTCACAGGAAGCTCGGAGAGAACATCATTTTTCAGTCTACGAATCATCACTGTTGCTTTCATCAAATTATGCAATTCTTCATGGTTACTTGCACCTTGATACAATCCAAATGTTCCCTGAAATTTCAAAACAGTAACCAACAAAATCCCTTACGACCTGATAGAACATCTACAAGGTAAAGAAATAGTGACTTACGCCTTTGCAATATCGATTACCATATTCGTGAACACTTTTGTATACATCAGGATACAAGGCTTCCAGCTGTTAAGTTCACAGAAATTTATAAACGAATGATCAAGTTCAAGATACAGATAAATATATGCAGCTTCTCAATTAGAATTTACAAGTACCTGTTTAAATATTTCAATTGGTCGGGACAAAGCAGGAGTTCCACTTAACAATATTGCATATTGAGCCTTCTGTAATTGTTGACAAAGTGAGAGAGAAAGAAAGAGAGAGAGAGAGAGAGAGATATCAAATATACCCCTACTGAATTTTCATCCTATTGCATTGTTTACCAAAGTGGACTTTACTATTCAAAGAATCAAATTCACTCTGAACGATAGTTACTTCTCCAGTCCATATTTGAAAGAAACCTTAGGAGTAGCACACCTCAAAGTACAGGTCTACGATGATTGCTCTAAGGGTTTCAGAAGTACGGAGAGAAAAAGTTAGCAGTTGCAAGCTAGTCATCAGTTCACAAGAGAAAGACCTTTATGACAGGAAGGCAGGCAGTTGTCCTCTTTGCTTGAGCATTTTTTAGAAAGTGCGACTCATCTGCAATCACAACCTGAACAAAAAATATCATAAAAAGCAGCATATGCAATCAGTAGGAAAAAGAGGGAACAAATACCAACAGGATTTCTTAATGACTGTTTTGGGCACACATTTACATTTGTTAACTTAATAGAGGCTTGAGCTGTTTTGGAAGGAAAACATTATATAGTCTCTGTTCTTACACAAGGATCCAAGATAATAAGATTGTGTTGTGTATACTAAAGAATGTAAAAAGAACTTTAAGCTGATTGTTTCAATTCTCACCTTGAACTCTGACGCCATTAGTAAATTCTGTAATTTAGGGACTACATCATAGGAGATGATGTTAAAAAGGCCATCCAGATGAATGGTCCCTTTGGTGTTTGAGGATACGACTGTAAATCCGCTTCTGTTTGAACCCCCACATTGAGACAAAACAACCTGATGACAGTGAAGTTCTAATATCAAGTTTATAATAACACATCAGACCAGTGAGAATGTAAACAATATTCAAGCTGCATGGTCAAGAAGAGACTAGAACATTTATGCAGGGATAGCAGATGGCATACAAGTATATCTGATGAAGGAATGTTCATCCATTGTTGAATCATCTGCCAAGAAAGCAGAAAAGCACATCATTTTGGGCAAGATCAACCTTCTCAATAACAGAAGTGGATAATGCACTTACAGATGCCCATTGTAGACGCAAGGAAGATGGTGTTAGTATAAGAACAGGCCATGAGTCACGAACACAGGATGCAACAGCAATAGCCTGAAAAATAATAATAAAGAGTGTAAGGTTTCAATTTAAGGCAGAATTTGGAATGTTTTTGCTGATGTAAATTTCAACCCCAAGGAGGGCTTTTTACTATATTGTTACAAATCCCCTTATGACTAAGCTAGAGAAAATTCCCCCATATTGGTAACACATAACACCAATGTTCCCTATTATTAGAGTTACTAGAAATGGTATCAATTATTCTAGTTACTAACATTTCTGACATCTGCAACCCAACATAATCATATGCATCACCCAATTTGCGATGTCCGCCAATGAGTATTTTCAATGCCATTTAAGAGTTAGCCAAAAAGTAAATCTAAGAGTTAAAGAGTTATTAAGAGTTGATGCATTTGAGTCTAAGATAGACTTATCATCTTTTACTTTTCCTAAGAATCTTCCATTATTGATAGTGTCTTTTATAGTTTCTTAAAGTCTGCGGGGTTTTTGAAGCTTATAAGGCTATCTCTTGTAAAGCAAATCAGACTTTTTATGAGTGAAAATTAAGTGTTGTTGAATACCTTGGTCCCCTGATATTTCTATCTATACTTTGTCCTCCATATTCTACTCTCTTTTTTTCTTCTCCATCTCTCTAGTCTCCCGGCAATAATAGAAACCCTAAGTATTCTTCATCTGTCCTCCAAATTTCTTCTGATTACTAAAGTTTCTCACATTTACCGGCTATATTACATATAACGATAGGAAGCACTCACCTAATGTGGTTCGATTTCATTAATGTTCTTAGGTGACAATACTAATAAAGTTCTTAAAAGTCAAAATCCTTGAGACTAGGAGCTGCTTGGAAAAGATCAGGAATGGGAGACTTGTAGAAAGTACTTTGACATGCAGGATTGATTTTTTGGGACCATTTAAATGATTGAAGGTACAGAAAGGGTTCACATGAAGAATTTCTTGCCTGTAAAGTCTTTCCCAATCCCATCTCATCTGCAAGGAGAGCACGCCCTCCATGCTGCAAGATGAACCTAAAAAAGAACAATACAGAAAAAGTTACAAATGAATAATTAAGAAAATGACTAAATATTTTATGGGAACAAAATAAAGATAAATAAAAATCCTCAACATTATCAGAAAAGCATAATTATACATTCAAGTGGCACACAACAGTCATCAAATAAGGAGAAATCTCCAGATTCACAATATACCTAACACCTTCTCGCTGAAATGGCAAGAGCTTTGATTCAATGCAACTAGGTATCCTGTCATATTGGTCTGGACAGTGAAGACACCAACAGAAGACAACAATTAAAAAATAGCTTCAGAAAATAGGATGCAGAAGTTTAAAAAAAGAAAAGGAAATGAAAATACGTATAAAACCTGTTACTTTAAAACAGAACAAAGAGATAGGATACCACAATTGAGATTGAAAAAGATAAAACCTGTTACTCATGAGTGTACCATCCAATTATAGGACTCAAAGACATGCTTTTTGACTATCTTTCTTTTTTCTTTTTCTTCTCTGAATTACATGTTTCAGATATTTATTTATAAATTATGCATTCCACCAGAGAATTAAGTGAAATTGAAAACTAAAAAACGACAGTTCTTTCCATTATGCATGAATTGAACTTCATTAATACTGGCATAATCACCATTTACCTCGAATGTCTGGAACAACAAATGCAGCAGCAATAGCGCGGTGAACTAAGGGATCCAAGTTATCCACCTGCACAAATTTGCAACAAAATATCAAATATGGTAAAGTTGAAGTTAAAAAACAATCCAGATTTGGTGAACTTCAAACATAAATGGTAACAGTGTATACAATGAAACTCAATTTATATTAATTTAAACTGAATCATCATGCAAAGCCTGAATAGAAACTGGAAAAGAACAAGAGTTATCACCTCAACATTAACACCAGAAGTTTCATGAAGAATTTTTTCTGCTGGTGACAAAGAAGATATAGGGAACATCCACAACCTGCAGTTTCAACACTATTACCTCTGGATTGGGCTCCAACACACAGCATGTCCAGCGTTTGTAAAAGACACAACCAATGAACCAAAAGTATGAAGATAAAGGGAGTTGGGGAGGTATACCTCTCTTTTGCATTCCATGTGGATTTGGGGATCTTGCGGACAGCACCTACTAGCACCTGGTGCAAGATAGAAGATAATCGATAAAGCAAAGAAAGAGTTTGACAAGTTGAAAATGAGCATTGTCTAAGCAAATAGAAGGAATACCTGGTCATAAGGAAACTTTGCGGCAATGTTTCCACTAGCATGAAGAAAAAATTTGACAGAGAGCTTAGGTAGCTCCTTCAGACGCTCATCTTCTTGCAAAATGGCAACAAGTGGAAGAAAGGAGCCAAGAGTTATACAGAAATTACTTAATGTCAGCAGGCAGAACAGTGCAACCAGCAAGTAATATAATCAGTTGAATGCAAAAAGTTCAGAATGGTATCAAATTGGAAGATTCAACCATTGGTGATTGTCAAGGTGGGATGTTTCTTCCTGATCCGTTTTCAAAATTTAAGAGAAAACGATTAAATATGAAGAAAAAAACATTTTTTGTCCTTTTAAGGGTAGGAACCTCCATTCGTTATTAATACAAGTTGCACTAAAAATGAAGCAGTCAAAGTAGGTTTCATACACATTTTTTTCTTGAAAGAGATGAATTTTGACACTGAAGTAATAGAGAAAAGTTCAAAGCAATTGAATGGCAAAGGAGGAAACTGACCAAGATTTACTTTACATGGGACTAATGAAGGTAATACTCTGGTCCCAGGAGACAAAGGTGCTACCTGCATTGTTGCCAAATAAAAATGTATATAACAACACATCCTAAAAAAGAAAATGACAAACGGCACACCAATGGAAGTAATGAAGGTGTTAACTTTTATTTTATATATATATATTTTTTTAAAGTCCAAAAGCATGTAATAATTCAAAATTCAGAAATGGAGAAAGAACAAAGTGAAAAAGAGAGAATACTGTCAATTAATCAGGTGTCTGAAACCCTAGAAACTTCAAGAAGGAAACAGGAAAAAAGAAAAGTTCCACCTTGTTAGGAAGATAATTGGGAATGGGTTTCGCAGGGGAGCCTTGGAAGCAATTCCTGTTACTGTTGTTGATAGTGGAAGGAAAAGACTGATGCAGCTGGTGGTGATTATGTGAAGAAGAAAAAGAAGAAGAAGAACAAGCAGAAGCAGAGTTGATGCGTTGCTGAGCGAGTTTCTGGAAAGCGTCTCGTTCAAGAGAATCGAGTTCTTCGGCACTCAAGTCCCAGTCGTCATCCTCCAACGCCATTCTTGAACAGAAACTTAGAAAGTGAGAATCACACACTCGGATTGTGCAGAGTATTTTTGGTTTTGGGTTTTTGATTTTGCCCTTTTTGAGAAATGAACGTCTCTCAAGCGCCAAAAGTTTTCTCTTCTGTTTAATGATGATGAACAATCTACCCGCCCGTTACACGCGTGATTCGGCCGCTAACTCTTTAATTTAGTGGCTGTCCCAATATTAGCCTTGACGTCTAGGCCCATCACTAGACAGGCCCACCGAGCCAAAAATCCCTCTTCTTGTTTTTTTTTAATTTAGTGGCTGTCCCAATATTAGCCTTGATGTAATAATACTGTTCAATGCTTGTGGAAGTACGAGCACACTTTCCTTTTTTTCTTTTTTCTTTTTTTCAAATGTAGGAAAGGAGAGGGAAATTTGCTCACACACACTGGTGTCTAGGAGTTTCGAGCATGAAACCACTTGCCTTAGGCCAAACACACTTTTCCACTATGGTATGACCTCATTCGCAGCACACTTGAACACAACATAAAAGTAACCAATTATCGCTTAATCAATAATCAACTGTGGCACGACCTTTTGCCACATGCATTTTCCCACTTCTTAAGTACTTCCTTAGTTTTTGTTTTTTTTCCCTTCTTTGCTAGATGAATTGCATTGCATGCATGTCTGCATTTTGCACTGAAGTGATATTGCAAGGCCACGACATTGTAGGCACGATCCTCTTGTGGCATAGCAGCAAAATCTGCAACCAAATATTGCCAAGATAGCAAGAGTTGCCAAATATTTGATTCTGTTATAAATTTTGTGCTGCCATCTAAGGATAAAAAGTATTTTGCTTGACCAGATTTAGCATTAGATCTTACGGTGGTAACGAAACACTTCATAGGAGCAAACAGAAGGCTTCATTTTACAGTGGCTCAAACATACAAGCATGGTTATTATCATAATACATGTCAAGCTTGATGGATAGAAGCCATTACTAAGCAAACAGAAATATAATAATTGTTGATGCTCAAAATGGCCCGGCCAATATTGAGTCCAACTTAGTGATGAGGTGTGATGGATGATGGATGAAGATGAGGATTTGGGCAAACGATAAACATATAGAAGACAAGATATACGTGGTTCACCCGAATGATGGGCTACGTCCACGGAGAAGGGTGTTCTCATTATGATAATGTTTGTTTACATTTGTACAAGGGGATTAGACCCAAATATAGAGATAACAAGTGAGAAGCTCAGCCTAGAGATGGATCCAGAAGAGAGAGTACTCAAGAGCCAGTCCCCTTCTAAGGAAAGAGTAGTCTTCTTTTATAGGTGAGGGGGAGTCTCCATCTCTTGTAGTTTTCCGATGTGGGACTCCTCTTGCTTTGCTTAGAGTTGTGATTTGTTGATGCTGCTTCTTTGGCTAAGGTGATGACCTCTCAAAGCATGGCACTCGAATGATCTAGCCTAGCTAGTTGCTCGGTCAGTTATGGTACAAACAGTAGTCCCCCAAGTTCTCGAGTAAGAAGGTACTTCTTGGTTGGGGACTTGTAATTTTAAGTGCACTGGCCGAGCAACACCATAGTTCATCTTCCAAGCAGTATAGTGCACTGCCCATAGTCCCCTAAGTCCCCGGGTAAGAAGGACATTTGGAAGGGAGAGAACTTGGCTCGAGGGTGCCGAAGGTAAAGGGGATGCCGAAGGTATAAGGCTTGCATGTCGCAAGGCAATGTGCCTAGGCACGAGGGTGCCGAAGGCATAACTAGGCACGGGGGTGCCGAAGGTAATGTGGCTAGGCACGGGGGTGCCGAAGGTAATGTGGCTAGGCAGGGGGGGCCGAAGGTCCAAAGCTTGCATGTCGCAAGGCCATGTGGCTAGGCACGAGGGGTGCCGTGGCTAGGCACGGGGGTGCCGAACGTGGCTAGGCACGGGGGTGCCGAAGGCGCAAAGCTTGCATGTCGCAAGGCAATGTGGCTAGGCACGAGGGTGCCCAAGGTAATGTGGCTAGGCACGGGG
>NC_047650.1:8516978-8572312 GCF_902201215.1 Prunus dulcis | reverse complement strand
ATAAGGAAGGGGGTAGTGATCGTCGTCCGCTGGGGTGCGGCCCCGATTGATATAGGGAGATGGATGCTGCCAATGGGCTGGACCACATCGCCCGAGAAGCTCACTAGGGGTGTGATGCTTCGGTCGAGTAGGTGAGGCGGGACCTGGAGTTCATTGAAGGCCTCGGCAAACATCACACTGACCGAGCTGCCAGTGTCCACCAGGATACGCCCAACGTCAAAGTTAGAAATGTCAGCCCGGATAATGAGTGGGTCGTCATGGGGGAGGATAACACCACGCTCCTCCTCCTCGCTGAAAGTAATGGGGCCCAGCCAGATCTGTGTGTCTTCGGCAAGCGTCCATGCTCGGTGCTGAAGACCTGGTGCGCATAGGTGGAGCGGACATAGTGTTTGATGGAGTTGTTGGAGGTGCCAGCCAGGGTAGGGCCTCCGCTGATCGTGGAGATCATGTTGATTTGTCTTTGGTGAGGGTTAGGCGGGGCTGGTATGTTGTGGACATAGTTGTCTAGCTTTCCTTCCCGGATGAGCCCTTCAATTATGTTGCGCAACGCAACACAAGACTCGGTGTCATGGCCGCTGAATTGGTGAAAGCGGCAGAAGACCCCCGTGTTTGGCATAGGCTTGTTGGATGGTCTCCGGGGGGGTGGCTTGGGGATGATGGGGGCTTCACGCACCAGGACGTTCTCATAGGTGGTGTTGAGGGTCGTGAAAACCTCGAACCTGGGCCTGGGTGTGAAGGGAAGAGGGGCCCGATCATTGGTCTTAGGAGGGTTGCCTCCGCTAGACTGGTGGTGGTTGCCATGTCTGCCACGCTTGTTATTGCCGAAGGAATGCTGGTAGCTATCCTTCCGCTTATGTTGTTGGTTGTCCTGGGCACCGGGGCAGGGGTAGAATGCTGAGGTGGGGCTGGGGTGGGTGCTGAAGCAGGTGGAGGATCGGCAAAAGTGTTGCGCGCCAGGTTGGCTGGGCCACGCTTGGAATTGAAGTATTCAGCCTTAGCGTGGATCGCCGCCTGCTTCATCAGCTCGGTATATGTGTTCCAACTATTGCTATGAACCAGGTAGCGGAAGTTGGACTCGCGGAGGCCGCTCTTGAAAGCGCCGAAGGCAGCGCGATCGTCAGTGTCTGGGCAGCGGGAGTATTCATGGCTGAACCGAGCTGCATACTCCCGAAGGGGTTCGTCCTCAGCTTGCCGAAGCATATACAAGTCGTCGGCAGAGTATAGGCGATCAGTCTGGATCATAAAATGGTCCAGGAACGTCTGCTTGAGACTATCAAAGGAGTTGATGGTGCGGGGGTGGAGCCTGTAGAACCAATTCAGGGCCGCGCCGCTGAGGGTGGAAGGGAAGAGGAGGCACATGCCTTCATCAGTAAGGCCTTTGCACCCAAGGGCGGACTGGAAGGAGTGGATGTGGGTGAGAGGATCCTCCGTGCCAGTGTAGAAAGCGATGCGGAGTGGCTGGATATCTTTCTCCTGGTGGTAGTGGAGGATACGCTCGGTAAAAGGCCCTGGCCGTGGTTTCGCCCAGAGGGGTTGATGGCTGCGATGTTGCTCGCTTTCCAGGCGCCGGACCTTCTCGAAGAGAAGCCTCATAGCCGGGTCGGCATGAGGAAGAGTTTCAAGCGCCAAAGGCCCGGGGGTGGGATAGACAGGGGCTGGGGAATGTTCCCAATCTTCTGAATTATAGAATTCCCAACTATCCGAGTCCCCGACACCTTCTCCGTTAGGTACGCGGACGGGGGCTGGCGATGGGCCCAGGTGTGCCACCCTTGGGTCCTCGAGGTTGACAGGGATAGGGATCGGCCTTGGCTGACGGTCCGAGATGCGATCCCGGCAATCTTGGTAGATCCTGACTGGCTCATGAGGCCGGTCCTTTGGTGGGGGAACGCAAAGGGGTCGTGACTGGGGTTGCTCCGGATGAAGGTGGTCTTTACCCTTGCGGAGCCTAGATTGGGCCGGGGCGCTGTGGCTGGAATGTGCTGGCTGGTTCGGCTGAGTATGCCCAACGTTCTGGGTCAGGTTTTGTTGGGCATCCTGGGCGCGAGTCCTCTCCTGGTTCCGCTTTAGAACACGAAAGTCATGCTCTAGCTCAGCATTCCGGGTATGAAGATGCTCGTACTTCTCCGACATCTTAGTCATACTATCACGGAGGCGTCTCCCGGAGAGAGGCGTCTCCCGGAGATTTCCTTCGGGAAGTACCCTCGTGGGGGGTCTGGTGCTGGGTATCGTGGCTATCCTCGGTCGGCATAGCAGGATGTGGGGTGAAGAAGAGGCGACGGGGCCTGAGGGGTGAAGGAGCCAGCTGGGCTGATAGAGAAAAAAGGGATTCAAGTGTCGAATTCCCACAGACGGCGCCAAACTGTTGATGCTCAAAATGGCTCGGCCACTATTTGAGTCCAACTTAGTGATTAGAGGTACTAGGTCTTCAGCAGGGAAGAAGGCTGAAGCCCTTGGGTGAAATGGATTGGTAAGACCTGCAGAAGGTAAAAAGAGGGGAAGCAACCGTTAAGCTTCGGACACCGGTGTGGTGCCGGCCGAAGGCTCTCCGATGCCTAAGTCAGTTACAGGTAGTAATTCTGGCAGAGTAACAGTGAAAGTAGGGGAATGGTCTCTCCTTTTTACCTGGGTACTGTTCCCTATTTATAGGGAAGTGAAAGTGGGAGCTTTGCACAAAGTTCCAATGTGGGACTTTGTGCAAGCCGTTGTGGTGGCGACACGTGTCCTGGAGATTAGGTTTGGCATTTGGGAGCTTCGGCAGGTGTCCGGCACCTCGGAAGTGGGTCTTCCTTCGGCATGGGAGAAGGCGTGGTTGCCTTGGTGCTAGTCGCTTTGACGCTGGGTCTGCTCGACCTTGGAAGTGTGTCTTCCTTCGGCATGGGAGAAGGCGTATAAGGAAGAAGAATTGAGGCTGAAGGAAGAAGATGAATATTGAAGAACTCAAGAAATAAGAGAGAATTTGCTTTCTTTGATTTTCAATCGTATGAACAATTACAGAGAGATTGTGTTTTATATAAGATGTTTAGCCTATAACTAACGCTTAACAGACTAACTAATTACAGCTGTGACATGTGAGCCACACGTGCCAACACTAACAAACTCTTAGCTAACTATTACTGTTATCATTCCCCCTCAAACCCAGCTCTAGGTTGCCCAGCCTCATGTTTGCACAATGACTCAAGAAAACAGGACTATGTAGTCCTTTAGTAAAGACATCAGCTACTTGTTCTTCAGTAGGAATATACTGGACAGTAAGATCATTCCTTTGCACCCTTTCGCGCACGAAATGGAAATCAATGTCGAGGTGCTTGATGCGTGAGTGATATATAGGATTAGAACTAAGAGCCAATGCAGACAAATTATCACATGATATTGTAGGAGGCTCAGGTAAGCATACTTCAAATCCAACAGATCATGGCGTGCTTTTGCTTCATATCACCATGGTGAGTAATTTGTTAAATTCAACCTGATTACAATAACTATGCAAAGAGCTCCATTTAGGTTCAAAAGAAAGATGCTGATCCAGGGATACTACATTGATACTATAAGTCAATTTCCCCAAATAATAGACCAGAGCAATGATATATGAACTGGGTTGCAAAAGCCACCAACCCCATTTTTATATACAGACATAACAAAGACTAGTCAATTACATGTGAAAAAACAACCTTGTTTGGTGCTGTTAGCAGATAAATCTGATTCAATCTCCGAAGTAGCACTTGGAATGAACTCTCTCAGTAGAGGTAAGTAACTATTCAACATCCTCTGGCCCTCCAAAGATATCTCACTGCATTAAAATCATAGGGAGTATCATTTTCAACTAGACTCTAGGAAATACGAAAGGGCAAGAGCTCATGTTGAGAACTAACTCCTCCTGTCGCAACTCATTAGATCTTTCCTCGACGTCAACAAGAATAACATCAAAGAAATGACACATTTCATGTAATTTCTCATGTGATGTTCCTTTGTCTCCCTTTCTGCTCCTCCATCTTTGTTCAAAACGTGCATTTTTTGCGACAACCTAACAGAAAGAACTCAAAATAAGATAGTACCCAGAACAAATTTCGCCGAATACATACTAGAATACTCAGTTTAACAAAAGAGGACCATTTTTGTCTTATCATCAAACATATAGCAGTCTGCTTTAAATAATAAAACAACCCAAAAAAGAAAACATTTGCCCACTCTGAGAAACTTATTTTGAGATTACCTCTAATGTCCACCAATCTGGCATCAAGTGATCTATCAAAACTTGTTTCCTACACTTAAATGGTATCAATGCGTAGCATGTGGTTCTTATTTCTTTTTCTCAATGTATAAGGTAGTAGTAGAACAACTGCCTCAGAATATCAATCTAAACTCTGAACCTCTTAACAATCAATCAGAAAGTTGGGCAATCTGACATAATAGAAAGATATCTAACTAGATGCATGTAAGGGAGATTTGAATTTATCCACCGAAGGAAAACCTTACTAACAATCGGCTAGCCTACGCCATGAAAATACGTACAGATAAATAAAGAGAGTATTTTGGGAGTACCGAACGGTACCTTACATTGAGTATTAAAGAGAGCTTTGACTGCCGAATGTAGTCTTCGGAAATCGCCTTGAATGCCGAGAACTTCTGTGAAAATCGCCTGGATTGCCGTTCACTCTCTTCGAAAATCGCCTACACAGAGCTCTCGCGTCAACTCTCAAATGCAAAGTGAGCTTTACGCCTGGAGCAACCTCTATTTATAGGGAGAGGGCTGCAACGGTATGCCTCGGGAAACCAAACGGCTCATAAATGCGACCGTCAGGCGTGGCTTCGCTAGCCACGTGTCACCCGGTGAATGGCGACGTCGACTGCACGCCAGGCACGGAAGACGAAGCGTCTCAGCACGCCAGGCACGGAAGACGAAGCGTCTCTCTGCCCTCACCCCCCTCAGCATCGACGACCTTTCGGGTCTCAGGGGAGTCTCTTCCAAACGAGCTTGCCGAACGGCAGGGCACCTTCGAACTGCCATGGAGAACTAAATTCCCTTCCGAAGGAGCTTCGGAAGAGAACTTGGGGGACTACTGTTAATATCGGAAATAAACGACCTATGACTGCCAAACACGTGGACAGAATCGATATTAATCGCAACAACCCTTCGGCATGTGCCCTACCGAAGCTGTACATCTTGACTCTACTCTTGCAGGACACGCGTCATGCTCACAATCCGCTTCTACAGTCCCACATCGGAAATATGAGCATAGTGCACGCCTCCCAAGACCTATATAAGAAGACCCCTATCCTCAAAAGGAAAGAGAGACAAATCAACGGTACGCTACCGCTTGATCTGTAATCTGATATTTACTAAAATCGTACTTACTTAAGCATCGGAGAGCCTTCGGCCGGTACCACACCGGTATTCCAAGGCCTTACCGAACGTGTCCTTTTGCAGGAACTTACATCTTCCTAAGGCAAACTCCCTTCCGAAGACACAATATCACTCAGTTGAGCGAGCCACGTGTCAAACTACTTTTTCGCATCAACACTCATCATTATAGAGGCAACATAATTCATACCATAGCCTAGGAATTTGGATTCAACATATAAAGTTTATACAACAGGCCTTTTACCACGATTCTCGACTAAACATTGGTAACTTTTTCCATCCACATCCTCAACACACCCCCCCTTCTCTTATGTTACGGTTCAAAGGTTCAAACGCATTCAGTTTCATCTCTGCTCATGATAGCATGTGATGCTGTGCATCTCTAATGGAGATTTGTTCAAATCTAATAAAAATTTAATCCAAGGGTAAGATTCTTTGTTTTCCCAATAACCCATTATGATTTTTGATGTTATAGAGAGGAAGTAGAAAGAAAGTAAAAAGTTTAGGGTTAGAACTGTCCCATTAATGCCTTGTTGCCTCTGAAAATTTAGGATTAGGACCCTCAAACAGAGAGGAAATAGAAAGGAGAGATTTCTGAGAGCATTTTTTAAGGAAAGAATCATTCTCAAATATGGCAGATAAGCATTCGGAAGCCCCAATTCCTGATGGCTGGTTTCTGAAAATTTAATCCAAGAATAAGATTCTTTGTTTTCCCAATAGCCCATTATGATTTTTGAAGTTATATATGGCTCATGGCTGCAATTAATTTCCTCAACATACAAACATCTTGACACCAATTTCTAACAATAACAGTTTGGAATCAATTATATTAGCACAATGAGATTGAGAAACAAACACATTACCTCTTTGCTATCAGAAGGCTCCGAGACCGCGCCCACCAAGGACTTCCCAAACCCGAACCGAACCCAAGCCACATCGAGTATAAACAGAACCGAACCCAGAGTTTGAAGATTATTTACGTGGCAACATTTTTTTTGGTTGATCAAGAAACAACCGGCCACGTGGCAAAAACTTGGTCACTCCCTAAGTACCATTGCAAGATCCTGACCGTAGAAAACGGAATCTGAGGCGTAGAGTTCAAACAGTGAAATACGGGTTAATATATCCAACGGTCGAATTGGATTAACAGCATTTTAATAAGATACGCCTGAAAAGAGAGATGCAAGAAGCAGAAATCCCAGAAACCCTAATCGCGGAGGAGGAAGAAGCAGAAGAAGGACGATTCTTCGCATGCTATCTGTTGAGCTCTCGCAGCCCCCGCTACAAAGGCCACACCTATATTGGGTACCTTCCATCTTCCCCTAATTCTTTTCTTTTTTCAAATTCCCAGTCTGTTGAGAATAATAAGATCAATCTTGATTTGAACATTTTCGATATGAACTTCTTTAAAGTTTGAGACTTTCTTGGAGAGCTTGGAGTAATAAGAGAGCCCACTTGAACTCTGTGCCTTTGTTTGTGCTTTTTTGGGTGATTCTGATACAGATTCACAGTGAACCCACGGCGTCGTATAAGACAGCACAATGGTGAAATAGCGCAAGGTGCTTGGAGAACGAAGCGGAAGCGTCCATGGGAGATGGTGTTGTGCATCTATGGTTTCCCAACTAACGTTTCTGCTCTCCAGGTCTCTTCATTTCTTTCTTTTGTTCTCTTTACATATAACTTGTCTATGGATTGCTCTGTATGATCTGTTTGTGTCTTTAATTTGATTGATTGGGACAAATTTCTTGGGAATTATATTCTGATAATTATGTGTCATTTGAGGATATTTCCAGCTTGATTGGGACCCGTCTTGAGTAAGCACCAGATTTGACTAATTGGGATTGAAGGTTTTTTATTATTATTTTAGGATTGATATTAATTGGAAATTTGGGACCTTCTTTCTAATGTTCCCTTTGGAACTTTGCAGTTTGAATGGGCCTGGCAGCACCCAACTGTATCGAAGGCGGTTAGGCAGGCTGCTGCAAGCTTTAAATCACCACGAGGGCTTGTCAGTAAGATCAAACTTGCATACACCATGCTCACTCTCCCTCCTTGGCAGAGGTATCATCTTGTTATCTTCCTTGTGAGTTGTGAATGGATGAATGTATACATATGCTTTTGCTGTTATTGATGGAAAGTGATATTGTTTCTATGTATCATCAGCTTGAACATCACTGTAAAATTCTTTTCAACCCAGTACACCAAACATTCTGCTGGTTGTCCACGACTTCCGGAACAGATGAAGGTCAAAGTCTGCTCTATGGATGAGCTTCCTTCCTGTACTAAACCGTCTGATGACCTTTTGGAAAATGAAGATGAGTGGTGTCATGAAAGGGAATGTGATGAAGATATGAATTCCAGTACACTACCCGAAGAAACATTATTGGACTTCAGGACTCATAATTCAGCAGATGATCAGCAGAGTGATAGTGGCATTAGAATGAATGAATGAAGTACATGGATGCAGTAAGGAAGTAGGAGAAGATGAGTGGTATAATGGAAAAGAATGTGATGAAGCTATGAAAGATGGTACATGACAGAAGAAACATGATCAGATCTTATAGTTCAAAGTTCAGCAGATGATCAGCAGGATGATACTGGCAAGATAATTAACGAAGCATATGGATGCAGTGAAGTAGTAGGAGAGGATTGTACAGAGCAATTTGGTTTTATGGCATCGCCAGTGAGAATGCCATCTTCAAATGTCACTGCCTCATTTGACACAGAAGTAACTAAAGATATAGGTTTGTGTGCATCTTCTGATGACATGAGTGTTGATTTGGGCCGACCTGCAAGGGAACAATCGACAGCTATAGTTGCAGATGATGATCAGTCTCCCAGCAGAAGCTATCTCCGGCCTTGTGGAGCTGAGGTAATAGATTTGACAACCCATCCCCTATGCAGAAGCCATTTAATATGTTTGATGATTTTATGGTTTGGTAGAATAATTTAGAGGAATTTGTAATATATAGTAATAGCCTTCTGGTTAAAGTCTTACAGTTTGAATGAAATAAAAGATCTTTTTTACTCACTTCAATGAATTAAGAGACTGGAAGTGTTGCTAATTCTTTGTTGGCATACTGGTGTTTCCAAGTTAATTAGAGCAATTTTAAGTTACAACTAGCTAGCAATATTTGGTCAAATTAACAAATTAAGATTAAATTTACTAGACAAATAGAATCAGTTCATTGATAACTCAAAAAGGTACACAATTAAAGAAACTAAAGCCGATAAAAATCGTGGTACAAATATATTCATCAATACTCAGTTCTCTGCACACGTTTAAAATTAGAGAGCTACAGCCATCACTTGTAGTTGTAGAATTATTTCTTTATAAACCAACCAGGAGCTGATTTAATATCGCTTGGGACCAGTTAGACAATTGGCTACTTTGGGTTTCACCAATCGGATCAACATTATGAGAAACCACATTCTCAAAGTTACTTGGGCTCCAAGCTTCACCAAGTAGTTGTTCCATGTCGGCCATCGTATTTTCCTCATTCTCAAAGTTAATTTGGGTTTCACCAATCGGATCAACATCATAAGAGACTGCATCCTCAAAATTACTTGGGCTCCAAGCTTCACCAAGTAGTTGTTCCATGTCGGCCATTGTATTTTCCTCAAAGATTGTCAGATCAATGGGATCAAAGCCCACAAGATCACCACCAATTGGACTAGAAGAGCAGCCTTGTTGAGATGATGATTCTGTTGATCCCATTTGATCATCTGTTTTCATCTTTTTGTTTGTGGTCATCTTCTTTTCTTCTTTATCTTGTGATCCACGCTTTAGATTTGTTGCCTTGATCCCGACCCTATCGTTCTTCCTCATTCGACAAATGACAAAATCAAAATCGTAACTACGTTGATTGTAGTCATTCTTGGGACCATCGAAAAGACTATATTCATCTAGCAGCCACCCTGTGTGATCCTCGGAACCTTTATTCTCGTAGCGAAACTTTCTCTTTCGGCCAATGGGGTTTGGGTTGGGATTTCCAGAGACCTTTTCATGAACCAATTTGGAGGATTCAGTTTCGCTCCAAGTACCCCCGTTGCCAATCCTTCGATCCATCCGCTTGGGGGTTAACTTCTTGAGCTTGGAGATGAAGTACAAGTCTGTATCAACGAGTTGCGGCCCTCCGTATTTTTTCCAGATCTCCGAAGGCTCTGTGTTGTTGCCGAAGAGATTGCAGGCATGCAAGAAATTGTTGTATAGCGACATGAAGGGCTTGCTCTCTACCAAAAACGGGTAAAGAAAGGAACCCACAATCTCTTCATCGGAGGGTCTGAAACGAAAACCGAACGGCACAAGAGACTCTTCCATTGCTTGATGCTGCTGATAATGAAAGAACACAAGAAAAGAGAGAGTAGAAGAGAATTCAAGTTTGAAGTGAAGTTTTTGTCTGAATTTCTCTGAGTGTTGTTGCGAACAAAAAGCATCTCACTCACTGCTATTTATAAGTTTCCTTGGCGAGCATCTCACTCACGAAATCAATGTGGTAATTAAACAACTAGTGCCTGTCAACTTTTAGCTTCGAGCATCTCACTCACGGAATCTGGAAACTCCTTTTCTTTTATTTTATTTTTAATTTGAGAGAAATTCGGAGAGTCAGTTGTGGTAATTAAGGAAGTAGTGCCTGTCAACTTTTAACTTTGAGATCCAACGGCCCAGATAATAGTACCGTTGACATCCAACGGCTTATTGTGGGAGAGTTAATATTGGAGAGAGAGAGAGAGAGAGAGAGAGAGAGATCGTGTCCGAATAGTTAGTACTTAGTGGGAGAGAGAGAGAGATCAATTCCATCTTTGTTTTATTTGTTTTTTGTTTTTTGTGTGCTGCTGCTTCAATTTGTGTTGTGGCTTCATTTTTATTTAATGTTTCATTTTTAAGTGAAATAACATTGTGTTTGTAGAATTTAACTTTGTTCAGAAAAATAAATCAAAAAGGTATGAGTAAAAATCAACTCCAAAAAAAAAATCACAACAAAAAGTTAAGAGTTAAATTATTTTTAAGCAATTTAATAAAATTGTATATTCAAATTTACAACTATTTCATGTGGTAGGATAATTTGATTTGAGATCATCTTAAATGCTTAGGATTTCATATTCACGTACTGTTTGCCAATAAATTAATAGAATCGACTCCCATATTTCATAATCTCTGTTTCATCATCATTACATTTATCTAATGTCATAATTATATGATGTTTCTTCATTATTATTTCAAAACTCCTTCCTTGATGTCAAACTTCTGAATTTTTTTTCTTGATAAGTTTAAGAACATGAGCAACTAATCTTGTTAGTATATATGGGTTAGACCATTTAGATCAGGCAGTGTGCTTGCCCCTTTCACCAGTGTTAGATTCTCTCTTTTGTACTTTAGAGTAGTTTAGATTTGTGTAAAAAATTAATATTTTAAAGGAAATTCAGCAAATCTATTCATTAATAATGTCTAGGTTATAACCCTTATTAAATTAGTTGAATCTTGATGTATTAATAATAGTATAGAAAAAGAGAGTTGTTATTTTTTTGAGTACATAGTCTAAACTCACACACACACTAAGATGTCATGGAAATCCACCAAATTTATTCATTAATCATGTCTCTTCTTCAACATAATTTTCCATGCCTTGGCCAAAAATGAGGAAAAATAAAATTAAGAAAAGGACCGCAATATAGCCGTGCGGCTATACTCCTTAGATATATTATATTTAAATAGTATAGCCACTCACAAAAAATCATACAAATTGAAAATCATTAAGGCATCTAATTGAGACAAATAAAATCAATGAGCAAGATGCTTGAAGAGAGTAATTAAATTTTAATATTTTAATTGAGTGGTCAAATGATATCGAATTTTAGTGATTTTATGTAGAGATGATATTTGAATGAATATCTATAAAATATACTGTTTGGATTAGTGAAATATAATGGGGAGTGGGTCCTATAAAAGTGTCTTTCAAATAAAGATCTTTCAATAAAAACTCTATGTATATGTTTTGATGAGATTTGAGAAAACCTTATCACTCATCTAAATTATAACACATAAATTAGTAATAACTGATTTACCATTAGAAAAACAAGGGTGCTCAAAGTGTTTGAGAGTGTTGATGAAATTGATGAAGAAATTATTGTTGAAAGTTGTTGGAAGGATTTAGAAACTTCCAAAATTCGACATTATCTGCCTTGAAGCACCCGCCACGCTCCTGATGCAGCCAACTACCGCGCCAATCCACTCCCCTGTCACGTCGAAGGCGTGAGCTATTGCCGCGCGTGTGCCTTCACCATCTAATCCAAATATATTACACTCATCAGCCGCACCTGCCAACTGCACTTTCTCTTTCCTTCGCAAATCGACTTGTGTATCAACACCCACCGCGCCTGACCAGACCAGACCAGATCCAGAACTCGATCAGACCCGACCCGAATTCTTTGGCCACGGTGATCCGACCATCCAAATGGCTCGGAAGAAGATCAGAGAATACGACTCCAAGAGGCTGCTCAAACAACACTTAAAACGAGTCGCCGGAATCGACCTCCAAATCAACTCAGCTCAGGTGACCGAGTCCACGGACATCGCTGAGTTGGCGAACACGGAGACATGGCTGTCGTCGACGAGGCTCGTGGTGAAGCCCGATATGTTGTTCGGGAAGCGCGGGAAGAGTGGCCTTGTTGCTCTCAATTTGGATATGGCTCAGGTGGCCGAGTTTGTGAAGCAGCGTCTTGGCAAAGAGGTAATTGCCATCCGATTTTTTACTTTCTGATTTTGATCGTTTGTTGCGAACCCAATTGTTCAAGATTGAATTTTTGGATGTTTTGTTTAATGGATTTTGTGTGAATTTGGAAAAAGGTTGAGATGGGAGGCTGTAAGGCGCCTATAACGACGTTTATAGTGGAGCCATTTATGCCTCATGATCAAGAATTTTACCTTTCGATTGTTTCTGAAAGGCTTGGATCGACATTGAGCTTTTCGGAGTGTGGAGGAATTGAAATTGAAGAGAACTGGGACAAGGTATTGCAAATTTGTGTCTTTTCATTTTGGTTTCTTTGAGTGTTGGTTTTGGGTCCTAATTGCTGTATGTATGTTTGTTGTGATGTTTTATAGGTTAAGACTATATTTCTTCCGACCGAGAAGTCTTTGACAAATGAGGCTTGTGCTCCACTGATTGCCACTCTTCCATTGGAGGTTTGCTTCATACTCTTCTTTCTCATGTATATTCTTGTTAAGCTTGAAGTTATGTTGCTGCAAATGCGTTAGCATGTAGTAAATATGAGCATATAGCTTAAGAATGTGGACTGTTTGAGTATGAAGACCAAACCAAACCACTGGACTATTTCAAATTGAACTTCTTGACTGGCTACAGCAGCATTAAGATATAGTTGTAGATTGAAGTCTGTTAGCATAAAGAGCATGAGTTTCGTAGGTATATTTCTTGTGTAGTGCCCTTTAATCATGTTAATAAGCTTCTATTTGATATCAGCATTTTATTTCTCTTTGACAAACTGTTTTGTCCGTATTGGGACTTCTGGCGTGTTACAGGTCAGAGACAAAATTGGGGATTTCATAAAGGGCGTCTTCACTGTATTTCAGGGTATGCAATGTCTAAAGATAGATAACTTATGTTTTTACTACAGTGTAAGACCGTGATTAGCTTGATTTCATATATATGATAGTTATGTACGTTCTCTTGTCGCTGAGGTTATTTGAATTCTTGATTTCGTTTGCAGATTTGGATTTTAGCTTCCTGGAAATGAACCCGTTTACCTTGGTTAATGGTGAACCTTATCCATTGGATATGAGGGGGGAGCTAGATGACACTGCTGCTTTCAAGAACTTCAATAAGTAAGCTTCCGTTAAAGATTTTGCAATCTTTGAATTCTACTGTTTCTAATTACTGAATTTTGGTTTGAATTACCTTCTTACAAATCTGTGTAATGCTGTTCAGATGGGGTAACGTGGAGTTTCCACTGCCTTTTGGTAGAGTTTTAAGTTCTACAGAAACATTTGTTCATTCTTTGGATGAAAAGGTAAAACCCTAACCATTCTTTGGATAAAAGAAATTTACGATCCATTTCAGTTTAATATAAGGATTCATGGTATTTTTTAACTGTGGCTTGTGCTAAAGTTTCATATATATATTGCAGACAAGTGCATCCTTAAAATTCACCGTGTTGAACCCAAAAGGACGCATCTGGACCATGGTAGCTGGAGGTGGTGCAAGTGTTATATATGCTGATACTGTGAGTAGCCAGATGCAGTTTCACCATATGTCTTTACTCTCCCTGTAGCGGCTGGTTCAAATTTTGGTCTCCAGTGCCTGCTTTACAAATCATGGCTGTTCCTTTGAACGTTGGGAACCGTTGTAGATGTTTGGTGGTATATCCTAATATTTTGGTATCTTTGTGGGAATTAGGTTGGAGATTTGGGTTATGCTTCAGAACTCGGAAATTATGCAGAGTATAGTGGAGCTCCAAATGAGGAAGAGGTGTTGCAATATGCGAGAGTTGTGATTGATGTAAGAACCTCTTTTCATGAAATCTCTCTCTCTCTCTCTCTCTCTCTCTCTCTCTCTCTCTCACACACACACACACACACACACACACACACTTTTACACGCAGGCACTCATTTACTTCTCCTGACTACTTGAGTTCTCATCTTGCAGTGTGCAACTGCTGATCCAGATGGTCAGAAAAGAGCTCTTATTATTGGAGGTGGTATAGCTAATTTCACAGATGTTGCTGCTACATTTAATGGAATCATTAGAGCCCTCAGAGAGAAGGTACCGCCACGTTCCGACATTCATATATCAGAGATTGGCTTTGTTGGTTTCATCTTGTTTTGTATGCTCAAATTATATCTTTTGTGACATGAAAGGAATCCAAGCTAAAAGCAGCAAGAATGCATATCTTCGTGAGAAGGGGCGGTCCAAATTATCAAACTGGTTTGGCAAAGATGCGTGCGTTGGGAGAGGAACTTGGAGTTCCTCTTGAGGTATGCAATGGAATTCTGGTTTTGTCATATGATACCAGTTCTAACAAGCCTAATTCTCAATGAGCAGCTTGACTAAATGAATGTTTTTTGCTTGTTCTATTCGCAATGCAGGTTTATGGACCCGAGGCAACAATGACTGGAATTTGCAAGCAAGCAATTGAGTGCATCATGGGTGAAAAATAAGAAAATATTTTTGGCTCTTTGTATGAGTTTTGGAGGTTCAGAGTGTGTGTTTTATGATTTGGCCAAAAAAAAAAAAAGTGTGTATTGTGAGTTTGTCTTTGGAAGATGAGACCACAGCCGAAATAATTTAAAATTTCCAATCTTTCTAGTTTTGTGAGTCTCTGACTGATACATTCCATTTGTTTTAAGTGTTCATGTTCTTGTTTAGAAATCAATAGTTGCTCTCCCTCCTACCCTTCCTTTGTCTCCACCTTTTTTAAGTTTAAAGGAAAAAAAAAGTAATAATAAAATGAGAAAATTATGGAAATCATCAAGAAATGAGGATGTGAGCCATTTTCTTTAGGTATTTTTTTATTTTTATCCGATTAGAAATATGTAACTAATTCTTAACTTAATTGCTTGTTGGAGAATTCCCTATTACGTTGAATTTAATGTGTTCAAGTTTACGACTTGCCTAATTCTCATTCTAATGGTTCGTCATCTTTTGATGTTCAGTCAATTACTAGACTGATGTATTGAGTAATTCGTTAAGTGCAAAGGGAACCTTTTTTCTTTTATCAAAAGGGTAAGAGAAATGGAAGGACTTTCCCAAACAATAAAAATACAATATATTTACAAACCAGCAATTGGTTTAGTGACACTTCTAACTTCAATCTTGAAAGAGGCTGAAGTTTCAAGTTCGAATCCTGTATTCTTACGTAGAATGCAACATATTTTTTGGTTGATCAAAAGAATGGAACATTATTTAGTAATGTACAATATATTTTCTTTTGTTGCATACATTAAAAAATAAAAATAAAAATAAAAACACAACTTTATTCCGTAAGATGGGTAGGAAGGTAAATACAACTTCGTGTTCGTACATAAGTGAATTAAAGAAAAAAAGAAAAAAGAAAAAAGAAAACGAAAAAACAGAAGTGACGTGGCGTTGAAGTGTTTTTGGGGGTTGGTTTGTTTTTCCAGTTATTAACCCAGTAGAGCGCACCTGTCGATCAAAGCGCTGAAGCGAAGTAGGTAACTGGTAAGAGAGACACCAAAAGCTCCAAAGAAAGAAAGAAAGAAAGAAAGAAAGAAATGGAGAAGAAAATTGAAGAAATTTCCAAGTAGAAGAAGAACCGAAGAAGGAAGAATCCTGAACATGGCGCACGAAATGTGCTTCGACTGCCTCCACCGTCGGATTCAATCCGACTTCTCCGAAAAGCTCGTTTTCGTCTACGGGCTCTCCGATTCCGCTTTCCCTTTCGGCTCCACTGCCGTCGTTCAGGTCCAACTCCAACTCCAACCCCCACCCCCCCTCTCTCTCATCTCTCTGCATTTGTTTCTGTTTGTATAAATAAGCTCAATGCTCAAGCAGTTGGTTTTTGCAGTTGTGGAATTCAAGTGGGCAAACTGCTTCAGCTCCTCAGTTTTTGCTAAGCTATCTGCCCAGTCATGAACAAGATTGCTTGACCAAATATGTGTAAGATCAATCAATTTCACTTTGTTTCTTCTTCTTCTAATTGTGATATAATTACTAATATTGCAACGATACTCATAGCACATTGGTGATGTATAAAACGAATCGAAATTAGTCTGTGGGTTTGTTTATTGTTAAGATGATCAAGGAGAATGAGAAACGTTTTGGGTTTTTGCCTTTTTCTTTTCAGTAATGAATATATAGGTGATAATGCTGAAGGCTGCAGTGATAGTGTGATTGCTAATACGATCACTTCCTCTGAAGTGATTCGAGATGAAGAGGAAGTTAGTTCAGATGTTAACAATGACCAAAAACCAAAGTTGGATTCTTTGTCAAATGGTGGCACGAAAACATTTCTACAGAGTTCTACCTGTAACCATTCCAGTAGGTTTTCTTGCTCGAGGGTGATCAGCGGGTTGGCACCGATTACTCACGTTGGCATTTGTTCAGACTCCATTTTCGAAGAGCTTGCTTCGGAATTTTTGTCCAGGTCTCTGGAAGATCACATTTTGAACTCGCTTAGTCTCTTGATTGAAGGGAAAGCTTCAGGAAGAGACAGTGTAAATTTTCTTAACTTACTTGGGGTACCGTCGTTTGATGAGAATCAGTTCCCTGGCTCACTGAGGCATCCAAATATTGCTCCCGTACTTGGGATGGTTAAGGCATCCATGTATATTGATATAGTTCTTCCCAAAACTCCACATACCTTGGAAAACATTCTCCATTATAGTCCCGATGCCTTAAAGTCTGATTGGCATATAAGGTTTCTAATATACCAGTTACTCTCGGCTCTAGCTTATATTCATGGTTTAGGGGTTTCCCATGGCAATATATGTCCATCCAGTGTGATGCTTACCGAATCATGCTGGTCTTGGCTGTGTATTTGTGATAAGCCCGGGGTAGGATTTAATCCAAGTTCTAGAGGTAATAGATGCACAACTATTATACCTGAAAAGGTAGGGTGCTCTATATCTGGTTGTCCTTCTCAAGGTCTTTATGCTGATTTGAAGCTTTCCCCATCTATAGACTGGCATCGTGACTTTAATCAATGGTGGAGGGGAGAGATTAGTAATTTTGAGTATCTGCTCATCTTGAATAGATTAGCTGGGCGAAGGTGGGGTGACCACACATTTCATACAGTGATGCCATGGGTAATAGATTTTAGCATGAAGCCTGATGAGAATTCAGATGCAGGGTGGCGGGATCTAAACAAGAGTAAATGGAGGTTGGCTAAAGGTGATGAACAGTTGGACTTCACCTATTCAACATCAGAGTTCCCACATCATGTATCTGATGAATGTCTTTCTGAATTGGCTGTCTGCAGTTATAAAGCAAGGAGGTTACCTTTGAGTGTCCTACGTATGGCTGTTCGCTCAGTCTATGAACCTAATGAATATCCTTCTACCATGCAAAGACTCTATCAATGGACCCCTGATGAGTGCATTCCAGAGTTTTACTGCGATCCCCAAATTTTTCATTCACTTCATGCTGGTATGACTGACTTGGCTGTACCTTCATGGGCATGTGGTCCTGAGGAATTCATTAAATTGCATCGTGATGCTTTAGAAAGCGACCGGGTTTCACGCCAACTCCATCATTGGATTGATATCACCTTTGGTTACAAGATGTTAGGTCAGGCAGCTGTTGCTGCAAAGAATGTAATGCTTCCTTCATCAGAGCCCATGATGCCAAGATCAACGGGACGCCGTCAGCTTTTTACTCAACCTCACCCTATGCGTCGAGGTGCAATACCGAAACCATGTGATAGCACCAACGGGTCAGCTTTGTATCAAGGGAAAATGAATGAATTAAGTGGTGAGAGTTCTGTCCTGTTTGAAACTGCTTACTTGCAAGATTTAGAAGATGCATCTGCCTTTTGTGAACATGCTATGCATTTGAGTGCCCTCTATGGCTACCATCTAGACTCCGTGAAGGACATTGCTCCTGTAGAAGAGTCATCGGGCGAGTATGTTAAGAAAAGTGTAACTCTATCTGACACCAAGAAAAACCAGTGGTTGCGACATATTGATACAAATTATCTTCTTGAGCATGTTGAGGTGTTGGATGAAGGTTCCAGTGGATATCAAGAGCTATTGCTTTGGAGACAGAAATCATCATGTTCAAAGACATTTTCTGAAGAAATTGCAAGGGACATATTTTCTGTTGGTTGTCTCTTAGCAGAACTTCATTTGAGGAAGCCACTTTTTGATCCAACCTCGTTGGCCGTGTACTTGGACAGTGGTTTATTACCTGGACTGATACATGAACTTCCTCCTCACACCAGATTACTTGTCGAAGCCTGCATTCAAAAGGATTGCATGAGGTATTACTTATTCTCATTTTTAATTTCGATACTATATGTTATTCCAGGTTGTGAATACAATGAGATATTCTTATTTTCCCTTGCCCTCTCTCACTCTCATTCTCTCTCTTTCTCTCTCTCTCTGGGTAACAAAAATTAGGAGACCATCGGCTAAGTGTCTTTTGGAATCACCTTATTTTCCTACCACAGTCAAGGCATCCTACTTGTTTCTTGCCCCCCTTCAGCTTCTGGCTAAAGGTGGATCCTGCCTTCATTATGCTGCGAATTTTGCAAAGCAAGGAGTCCTGAAGGCAATGGGAACATTTTCTGCTGAAATGTGTGCTCCTTATTGCTTATCGCTTTTGGTTACTCCTTTATCAGATACTGAAGCTGAATGGGCCTATACATTACTGAAAGAATTTATCAAAAATTTGACACCTAAAGCAGTGAAACGAATAGTCTTGCCCGCCATCCAGAGGATTTTACAGGCTAGTTTTGAGCTTTATTTTTTCATTTTTGTGTGGAACTTTCTTTGGAACCTCTTTCTTATAGATGTCTGTGTTTCAGACTACAGGTTATTCACACCTAAAGGTTTCTATTCTACAAGACTCTTTTGTTCAAGAGATATGGAATCAAACTGGCAAACAAGCATATCTAGAAACTGTACATCCTCTTGTGATTTTGAACTTGTATGCTGCTGCACATAAGAGTTCAGCAGCTGCCGCTTCCGTGCTGCTGATTGGCTCAAGTGAAGAGCTTGGTATACCTATTACCACTCATCAGGTTAAACCGACCCCAAAACTCTTGCTTTTGTGATTTAATAAAATAAAAATTATGCAAAGCTGTCTTAGACAAAGACATTCAAACACTCATAGAAGTGTAATTTTTTTCACTGGGATTATCACGCTAACTATCATTCTTGCCCCAGACAATCTTGCCTCTGATTCAATGCTTTGGGAAAGGTCTCAGTAGTGATGGAATTGATGTGCTGGTTCGAATTGGTATTCTTGTTCAATGAATTGTGAAATAATGTTTCCTTGAATTGGCACGTTCTTCTTGTAAGCGTTTTAAGTTTTCAATTTCCAGGTGGTCTATTGGGAGAGAGCTTCATCGTCAGACAGATGCTACCATTGCTAAAACATGTATTTCATTCCTGCATTGACATTTCACGTATGAATAAACCTGAGCCTGTCCACAGCTGGAGTGCTTTCGCACTTATTGATTGTTTAATGACAATAGATGGCCTAGTTGCATTCTTGCCAAGGGAGGTGGTTGCAAAGGAGCTAATTGAAGTATGGGATTTGATTCTTATTAATTTAATTTGAAAACTGAGTGTTCTTGGAAATAATAGAATGTTTATATTTTGCAGGATAAAAGTTGCCTGCATGTTCTGGTTCTTATGCAGACAAGTTTAGAATATAGAGTGCTTCAGGTGATGTTCCTGCATGCACATGCATATATTTTAAAAGTCCAATGAGTGTCCCCCAGATGCAAAGGCTGCATTTTTCTATATCCTACCTGTGTCATACCTTCTACCTCCATCCTACCCCAAAAGTTCCCATTCAAGCATCTCACATACTAGCCAGTGTTTTGTAATTTCCCATAATGCTATAATGCCTCTCTTGTCCAGGTTGCTGCTACAACCCTAATGGCATTTTGTCAGCGGATAGGACCGGATTTGACAGCATTGCATGTTTTGCCACAACTTAAAGAGCTATTTGATGAGCTTGCGTTCTCACCAAAAACTGCCAATGCTTCTACTTCCTTTGGCAGAAGGTTGAAGGGTTCAAAGCCAAAAAATGATGGGGCTCTGATTGAAAGTCGTATGGACCTTGTGTAAGTGCTTTTCTCAGTTCATTTAATCTGCTTAATTACTAGATTACACTGGAATATAATTTTTGCACATGTTCTATTCCTCCTCAAATATGTGTTGAATTTGGTAGCTGTTGGCAGGTTGCTTTTGTATCCTTCTTTTGCATCCCTTCTTGGCATAGAGAAGCTTCGTCAGTGTTGTGCAACATGGTTATTACTTGAGCAATATCTCCTACAGTATCATAACTGGAAGGTACACAATCATTTTTCTTTTAACCATTTCATTAATATGAGGGTTTTTCTTTCACGTGTATTCCCTCCCTCCCTCTCAACATGCATAAATACACACACAGACACGGATAAGATATATGGACAACCAATACAATACCCACACCTTTTGCACTTCATATTCTGAACCTGTCTTGATTCAGTGGGAACACACAGGAGAATTGTCTCGAAGTGGTTCAGACACTGTACTCAGTAAAAGAAATGCATTCAGAAAGGGCTCAACTTCTGAATACAGTCCTGCTAAGCTGTTGCTCAATGGGGTTGGATGGTCAATTCCGCAATCACAAGGGTCTAGAAGTGCCAAAAAAAACTTGATGCCTCAAAAACGGTTATTTGAAATGCATCAGAGTCCAGCTGAAATGCATGCAGCAACATCAAATTTAAAATTTGAGCCCTGGTTTTGGTTCCCTAGTCCAGCTGCTAGCTGGGATGGGCCTGATTTTCTTGGGCGTGCTGGGGGTGTGAAAGATGAACATCCATGGAAGATCAGAGCATCTGTCATATACTCAGTCCGTGCGCATCCTGGGGCCCTACGGTATTTAGCCGTCTGTCCAGATGAATGTACGGTTTTTACTGCAGGGATTGGTGCAGGGTTCAAAGGAACTGTTCAGAAATGGGAGCTGACTAGAATTAATTGTGTATCCGGATACTATGGCCATGAGGAGGTTTGTTTATCCTATTCCGCATTACTTTTTCTCTTTTTGTTTTCTTTTTTGCCTTTTTCTGTTGAAACTATTCTCATGTGCTTAAATTGAAACCTTCCAAACTATGTGATTCCTCGTAATCACATTGATAATTGCCGTGGAACTATGGTCATGCACATATTTCAGATCCGAGTTTGGTTCTGCTTTTGGATACTTATGGTCATGCACATGTCTCTAACTGCTTTTGTGGCTCTTAGGTTGTGAACGATATTTGTGTCTTGTCATCTAGTGGAAGAGTTGCGTCTTGTGATGGGACAATACATGTTTGGAATAGCCGAACTGGGAAATTAATTTCAGTATATTCTGAACCATCTGTGGATTCTGCACATAGTGCAAGCCCTCCATCTTCTTCCTCCAGGGTCAATGTGGACCACGTCAATATGCTCAATTCCAATACACTGTCCGGTGGAATACTGACCGGCGCATTTGATGGTAGCTTGTATACTTGTATGCATCAGACAGAATTTGGTGAAAAGCTTGTAGTTGGCACTGGAAATGGTTCTCTCAGGTAAATACATAGTGTTGCACAGATATCCCATTACAAGCTGATATAGACCAGGAAACGTTTCATGCAGTTTCAGGTTTTAATGTTTTCTCAATCTTACAGGTTCATTGACGTTGTCCGAGGACAAAAGCTTCACCTTTGGAGGGGGGATTCTACGGAGTCTGGTTATCCTTCCCTTGTTTCTACCATATGCTCCTGTGGGTCTGACAAAATGCAACCAGATGGAGCATCTTCACCATCTTGGATTGCAGCTGGATTGAGTTCTGGTCATTGTAGGTTATTTGATGCAAGGAGTGGCAATGTTATTGCCTCTTGGAAGGCTCATGATGGATACGTGACAAAGGTATTTCAAAAAAGTTTGAGAAAAGCCTCACTTTAGTTTAATTTCACTAATTTACCATTTACTCATGTAGTTGGCTGCACCAGAGGACCATTTACTTGTGTCCAGCTCTCTTGACAGGACTTTAAGAATTTGGGACTTGAGAAGGTAATTTCAGACATTATTTAATGATAACTTTCAAATAATTTGGATGGAGCAATCTCCCTGGGTTTCCCTGTGTTTACTTATATGCTATGTGAGTTTTAGACGTTCATGAGGATCGGAGCCCCAATTGTGTTGCATTAAATTGATCCAGTACTTTTTATTTATTTATTTATTTTCTAGCATCATGGAAATGATATTGCACTATCAAGCTCTCGTTAAACTTAACTCCTTATGCAGGAATTGGCCATCTCAGCCCACAATTCTTAAGGGTCATACGGATGGCATATCTTCGTTTTCTGTGTGGGGCCAAGATATTATTTCGATTGCCAGAAATAAAATTGGACTTTCTTCTTTATCCAAATCTGGTGATGAGGTAAACAACACTGCACTTTATCACCATTTCTTGTTAAGCACATATCTAATTTGCATGACATGAAAACCATTTGGCAGGATGGGCAGCAGGCTGTTACATGCCAAAAACTCTACATGGCTGATCATGGAGCAAGAAACTTTTCAGTTTTGTCAAGCATAAGTATTTTACCCTTCTCAAGATTGTTTCTTGTGGGTACAGAAGATGGCTATCTGAGAATATGTTGCTGATCACTATTGCCCAACTTTGCCAAGGAGGGCAATTTAATTATATTTCAAACTATGCTGTATATTTTGTCCATTGTTTTGGTTTGAATTTATATTTCCCCTTTTAAGTTTGTATCCTGAAGTTTGAGTGAAGAAAGAAAAGGGGGGGAGGGGGGGTGTGGTTTGGGGTGTGGCGGTGGTTTGCTCAAGCCACTCATTGTAATCCATTGATTGTAGTTAGAAGTAATTCTTTTTGTATAATTGTTTGTAAACTGTTTTTCTTCGACAGCAAAAAGAAAAAAATAATGTATAATATGGAAGTTATGCTCTTTTGCACACCCTCTATTTTCTCCTCTTGTTTTGTTTTTTGTTTTTTCGTTCTTTAAAGAAAAGAGGAGAAAACAAATTGCTTTTTGGGCCTAGAAATACTTCCTAAGAGCCCACAGGCTACAGAAAAAACAGAGATAGCCAAGAAGCCCAATAAACTCCAAATAAGCAACAAGGGAGGCCTAGGAAAACACCAAGGGCTTGTTTGTTACACCTTCTTAGCTTGGATTGGATTAGACAAATTTTTATCCTATGTTTGTTTTCACTTGGTTCTAATTTTAAGTGGAACTGTTTATACTGGGCCCACCAAAAACACCTCCTTAGGTGTTCCTAGTGAGACCTGCTTGGAAAGGACGGACTAGACAGTCCCGAGACCCAAGCGCCTGCAACAATCAAAGCGCCTGCAACCACCCAAGTGCTAGCCACAACCTCCGACCACCCAAGCGACATCCATAACCACCTACCATCCCAGCGCCTGCAACTGATCCAATCCCCAACTGTCAAAGGCACACGCAGCCAATTCCAATCAGTTTCGACAAGCACCGATGAGAGACAATGACTTCGCAGCTTGAACTATGGATTGTGAACGATAGCGGCAGTGCAACGATGGAGACCAGGGACGGACCCACAGTGGGGTCAATGGGGTCAAACAACCCCATGGACTCCATGAAAGCAAGGTAGAAGGTCCCTTTGAATTGGGGTGTGACCCCATGAGAGAGAGGAGTTGCAGACAGAGGAAGAAGAAGATGAACAGGAAAGCTGTTTTCTGTTTGAAAGAAGCTGGCCAAAACGGTCAGGCTGGCCAAAACGGCGTCATTTAGGACCAGCCCGACTTATTTTTTTTAAAAACGCGCTGGCCAAAACGGCGTCGTTTTGGACCAGACGGGCGTATTTTTTTTAAAACTCCGCCAAAACGCCGTAGTTTTGGACCACCGAATTTTTTTTTAAAAGACCTGGCCAAAACAACGTCGTTTTGGTCCAGGTGTTTTAAAAAAAAATACATAACATATTGTAGCCTCTGCCCAGCTTTTTCCTCCCGAATTTTCATCTCCAAAACACCTATTTTCTAAACCCTCAAACCTAAATCCCTAATCTCCACCCCCCACAAACCTTTAACCCTCTTCCCCACCAAGCCTTGAACTTTTACACTATGACCCTACGACATAAAATTCCTGGGTCCATCCCTGATGGAGACTGTGAAACGACGACGATAGCGCAAGCAAAGGGAGAAGTAGAAGACGAAGTAGATTGAGAAGAAGCAAAGAGAAAAAAATTCGAAAAAAAAAAACAAGGAGAAAAAATAGAATTAGAAGAAGAGGCGAAGGAGATGGGATGGAGAAGAAGAATAGGAGGAGGAGGATGGAGAAGAAGAAGCAAGTGGGAGGAAGAAGAAAGTGTTATGATGCGGGGAGAGAGAGAAGAAAAGTAAAAAATAAAAAAATAAAAAGTCACTTTGATATATTTTTTAAAATTCAAAAATTCAAAAATTCAAAAAATCTAGTACTAGTCCAACATATACCAAACGCAGTACAAATGTTATCCACCTTAAGCCAACCAAGCCAATTTGAAAACAGTCATATTATTTAGTCCAGTTCATGACAATCCTTCGTACCAAACGACCCTCAAAAAAGCAAGAGTTCTATAGTGGGGGCTCTCTAGACGAGACCCTCTCTTTTAAGAGATAAGATCACACCCAAAAATCATATATAAAGTCTTCATTATAGAATAACTCCACTAAAAAAGAGAATTGGTCTCACTTAAAGGCCATATATAAGGTCTTCACTATAGAATTTTTATATGAAGTATAAACAAGATATGGAGTCTAGTCTAGTTAAAAAGTGCCTTAACTTACATAGAAAATGTCTCACAGATTCGAAGCCGATAACACTTATTTTGTGTGTGTGAGAGAAACAAAACAACTGCACCTGCTATAAAAAATAAAAAGTATAAAAAGCAAGAAAAAGAAGAGGGGCCAAAACCCTTGAGAGATTGACCCCGCTCATTTCTCCAATTCACAGTCTCACTCTGCTCGTGTCTGCAAATAATGGCTCGAGAAGATTTAGACCTCGGTGCTCTAAACCATGCTATGAGCTCTGCTCAAATTTCGGAAGACAAAGAACCGGCTGCTCCCAGCTACTACAGCAACGAAGACGATGCTGGTGGCGTGCAGATCACGTGCTTCACTGAAGTCGTCAACGCTACTACTTTCCACTTCCAAATCATGCGCCTTCCCAAGCAGGTTATCTTCCTTACCCTCCTCCCTCTTTCAATTCAATTTTATTTTGAAGTTTTTGGCCATTTTGATGTTGAATTGAACTGTCCAAGTCGAAATTGAGCAAGAAAATTCGTTAAATTTGTTATCTTTTTGGCTTAGAAAAATCTAGGCGGATTATTTGCATACATGGTCAATTAAGTTTGACAAGTATGAACAAATTCTGAATTGGGTAATAATTTCTCGTTGTTTTGAGTGTAGATATATGCATGGATTGGCTGCAACTCTGCAAAATTGGGACATTTGTATGCAGCAGCACCCATGAGACCTGTAAGTTGATAATTTAGTGTTTGTTTCCTCTTCAATTGATCTCTCTTTACATTGGTGATTTCTGACTTCTTTGTATCCTTGACTTACACAGAAAAGTACAGTGGGTGTTACATCCATACTTGGTGGGGCTTCTGATAATACAGGGTCGAGCATTGCTCGAAGATTAGGTAAATTATCAATCTATGTTTAGATAAGTTTGAGTTTATCATTGTGTTTTCTTTTCGTTTCCGGTTCCATGGTCTGACATGCTGGGGTTCTTGCAGTTTTAAAGACGGGACTGAATATAATTCTGGCTTGCAACATTCCTAAGAATAGCCCCATGATTGAGGTCTATGCTCAATCTTAAACACCTACAGAAACACACATGAACTTGAGACTATGTGATGTGTGTTTCTTTATCATTTGCATATATGCAGGACAGGGTTGTTCATTTTAAACCTTTTGTTGGTTATTTTCACTGAATAATTTGCTCCTCCTTTTTGGTATTTCAGGCAGATGCTGAAAAGTTGTTGGTTCTGAAGCTAATCAGTCTTGGGTACACAAGGCCAAAGTCAGAAGGATTGTCTTCATAGTTGAGGTTTTTCTGAACCTGCTGTTTATCAGGAATGCATACTAGTCTGATTATAGTCGTCAAGCTAACACTTTTTCAAGATTGTGTTCTGATTGCAAAGTGCTGAGTCAATTGAAATATGATTTTGGATGTTTGGCAGGAGTGTAATGACGAGCATAGTTTTGTAGCATCTGGTGATTGGTTCTGTTTCTTTTAGAGTTTTGCCTATGATTGCAAAGTATTTAAGAAAGCTAGCCAAACTTGTGAGTTTCAAGCATAGTTGCAGTACAGTGATTTGGGGCTCGTTTGGAGTGATTTTGGATAGGCCAATAATCAGAGAAGCAAATGAAAGGAAGTTGCTTCACCCCATAATCGCTTTAATTCACTGTATTATTGTAACCCTTATGAAATTATTTTGCTTTGCTGCTTTGGTTATCCCCCACTCCGTCACTCTTGTTGGAGCTGGCTTGGTGTTTTTAAGTTTTTTCTCGCTCAAAATTCTCAGTTAGTCAATTCCATATGCATCATGAAATAAACACCTTTTGTTTCTTTTAAATTATTTTTCTAATATAAACTATAAAAACCAAAACCCTAAACACAAAATGATTTACCCTAGACCCAAAGGGAACATTGTAACCACTCTCTGTAAGGATTCTATTAAGCCTAAAATTCAATGTAAATAGGCCGCTCTTATTTTACTAAAATTTCATTTATTTTCTAAAGTTACACTTAAAAGATGAACTTTGAAGTGCAAAATGTTGGTTGTTGCAGGAGGATATTCCAAAGATGAACTTATTTCGTATAATTTGTTAGCAAAACTTAACATATTCATGTTCTCAAAATTTAACGTGCCCACAATTCACAACAGTATATAGTGTTATAAACTCAAACTCATATAATAAATGTAATATAATATAAATAAAACATCAAATAACAAAACCCCACTCCGCACCTGAGTTTGAATCCCTCTTTTCTTAGAAGAAAAATAACAAAACCCCATAACATGTCACCAAATCCTTACATCCAAAAAATAAAAATATATAGACAAAAGATTTTTTAAAAAGAAAAGAAAAACAAATTGATATATATATATATATATATATATATATGTATATACAACAACCCGATAAGGCTCTAGCTTAGTAAAAGAGTCTTTCTTGGATACATATACATGGGAAAAGATCTTATACTCTCCTAAAAGTAGGCCACTTTACATGCCTTTCTTTCTTTCTAATCGCTCAAACCTTTTCCTTCACTGACTTAAGAGACTGATCTGGAGGAATTGGTTAGCCTAATTAATCAGATTTTCCATCAATTAATCTGCTGCATCAGCAAGTTTGGTGGTCAAATTTAACTGCCATGGCTACTCTTAAGTTTGAGCCAGATACTGCAGGTACGTAAGACAAACGAGTATATGGGAGCTGGGGGTGCCAAGGCAGCATCAGACCTACAGGAATGACAAAGCATGCATGCGTGTGTGTGTGTGTATATATATATATATATATATATATATACCACGTTCAATGATCCGAACTGTCTAGTTTTTAGATATTCCTCTAGTGTTGTTGCCATTAATTAATTAATGTTTAATTATTGCATTGCAGGGGTTTCAACACCATTTTCAAATTCACCGCCAACTCATTACATCCTAAAAGTAGAGTCCTTTTCGTCTTTAGAGAGGCATTCAGCAGGTAGATTTGAGTCAGGGCAGTTCGATGCTGGAGGATACAAATGGTAAATTGTTTTTCTCATCTACTACTTAATTAGATATACCTTTGTGATTTGATTTGATTAATTTTCAGCATATATATGAGTAGTATTATTATTATGTTTGGTCACTGCAGGAAACTGGTGGTGTACCCAAATGGATACAAGCAGAAGAATTTGGATGACCACATCTCTGTCTACTTAGAAATGGCTGGAGCAGATTCACTTCAGACTGGTTGGGAAGTATTTGTTGATTTTAGATTGTTTTTACGTGATCAGAATAAGGGAATCTACTTGGTTCTTCAGGGTATGCATACATGATACATCTTCTATCTGTTTGAAAAGAATTCTCAATGCATCCATTCAGCAGATATAGACCAGTTCTTGTGTTGCTTTGCTCATGATGTTTTCGTTTTTTTTTTCGCTTATCAGATGCTAATCTAAACAAGATGTGCTTGCACGGGGCGATGTTTGAAGTGGGTTTCGATAGAGTTATCCCTCTGAATGCATTTACTGATTCTTCCAACGGCTATCTGATTAATGATACTTGTGTGTTTGGAGCCGAGGTCTTTGTTTGTAAAGAAAGAAGAGCTGGCAAAGCAGAACGCCTATGCGCGATCAACAGTGCTATGTACAAGCATCCTTGGAAGGTTTATATACCTTTAAAGTTCAGACCTGAATTCTTGGAATCAAAGCCATTCTTTGCTGGAGGACAGACATGGTAGGTATCTTTGATCATATTAAGCTTTGTTATTAACTTATTGTTAAATTACTTCTGGTTTTAATGCAATTTTATTTGTTGGTGGTTTGCAGGAAGATACGTCTCTATCCCAAGGGATATGACAAAGGAAAGGATACTCATGTTTCTCTTTACTTAACATTGGCTAATCCAGAACCTGCCTCCAAAATACTTACAGAGTTTACTCTGCGCATCGTTGATCAATTGAATGGCAAGCATTTTTTTTGTAAAGGTAAGCATGTGGTCTAACCTAATGCTATATAATATATATTGCTATGAGGGGTTCTTCTCTGTAATTTTTGCTTCTTTTACTTCCCTCCTTTCAATTTATTTCTGAAACCCTAATTAGCCTTTTTGTTTTTGTTTTAATTTTTGTGTTCTTGCAGGTTGTCAATGGTTCAGTGCCTTGACTCCCTCTTTCGGTTTCTCTAGGTTGATTGCATTTGACATTTTGAAACAGTTAGACAAGGGTTTTTTGGTTCAGAGCTATTGCTTAGTGGAGGCAGAGGTCACCGTCCATGGAATTTTTACAGCATTGTAGTCAGCTAAAGCTTGTCCTAACAGCCACTTGCTGTTGCTGTCAAACAGAAACGTTTCTCCAATTCAATATTGGCAACACAACAACAGGATATAATGATCCTTATTTGAAGTTGTTTTCTGGTGCTTCTTTAAACAACACACTTTGGTGTTAGTTTCTATTTGCAAATTAGAATTTTATCATTTGTATGTCTACATATTGAGCTTTGCTAAGCAAGTCGGAAGGAGAGTCTATACTTCACTGCTCTACATGTGGTTTGGGCTTTTTCTCCTTGTTTATTTATTTATTTATTTTTTGGTTTTATATAAGTTTTGGTGAAACTCTAAATACCAAAACAAGATGAATAATCGTAAACCCAAAAAAACATTGTAGCCACTCTCTATGAGGATTCTTGGGGATGGGGCATTCGAAAACATGACCTCATGTGTATGAATAATTGTTTTTAACCACTTGAGCTATAATAACTTAAATTGTTTCTAATAAGCCGCTCTAACTTTACCAGAATGAATGAAAGAATAAAATAATTTCATTTATTTGCTAAAGTTTTTCCTCAAACAGAAAAAATAAAATAAATATTTTGAGTCTTAAACTATACAAATACCGCTGATCCCATGCAGTTAATTTGCATTGATTGTTAAAAAATTCTTATAAGATATTGCACTTTAAAGAATGAACTTTGAGCAGACATGACCTTAGCGGAGTGTTTAGAGTAGATGTACTCCCCACTTTGTATTCGAGTTCAAATTCTCATCCGCGTAGTTTAGATTAGTTTAAAGTAGATTTTCGCTTATAAATATAAAAAAAGAATAAACTTTGAAGTGCACCTACGTAATCTGAAAATGTTCATTGTTGCAAGAGGATGCTGCTCTATCCAAAAGGGAAAAGGGATTGCAAACGGTAGTAATCTTATTTCCGAAAATTTAACGTGTCCAAATTTCAAAATAAGTTTTTGTTTGTTTGTTTTTAGTACAAGCGATAGTCTAAACTAGAGGGGAAAAGTTTATCATACACAGACTACCATAGTGCCATGAGATTTTGAATATGAGACCATTGATCTGCAAGTTAAGACCCTTTTCCACCAAGCTGTTTATGTTGTGTTACATTCATCAATGTGAAATTATTTTTAACTCCAAACCAAACAGTTAACTTATCGCATCCAAATTTATAAATTCAAACTCATTCAAACTTTTAACAAAATATGAAAAATTTCCTAACAATGTGCAAGTATAACATTAATAAAACATCTTCAAATACGTTTTGACAACAAAAATAAAAATAAAAATCACTGAAAAATAAACTATAGACAAAATATTTCAAAAAGAAAAGAAATATGGTATCAGAGTAGAGGATAAACGAGAAGAAGAAGAAGAAGGAACAAGAAAGAATATAAGAAAGCTCTGGAATTTCTTATTTCTGTAACAAACTCATTAACAGACTAACACATCTGACTTTTGACTTGACAGCTCAGCTACTAACTACCCTAACCATTAGGTGTATTTAACACGTGATCCTCTTGATTATATTCTAACATATTCCATGTCACTGTTTTTTTTTTTTTTTTCTATTAAGAAACTTGTCATCACCTCGTTAGGATCAGACCCAATAATTTAATTAAATAGTCGTATTAATAAAGGAGTTTCAGATAATATAAGGAATAATCTTTGAATATATAAAATCGTATTCCTATCGGAAAAGAACTCTAATATCTCCTCCATAACTTTCTTTCTGTAGAAGGAAGATTGGTGGTCAATTGCCATGGCTAATCTTGAGTTTGAGCAAGATGGTACGTAAAATATAATTCTTTTTCTGGACCTATGCGCTTGTGTTGAACTTGTATGCGAGGAGGCGGGTAATGTCGTAGTCAATTGGTTTAACTCACATTTGCAAGAAAGTTCTATACATACGTATCTTCTAGTGTTGTTGCCATTAATTAATAAAATGTTTAATTGTTGCATTGCAGGGGTTTCAACACCATTTTCATATACACCGCCAACTCACTACACTCTGAAAATAGAGTCATTTTCGTTGCTAAAGAAGCATTCAGCGGATAGATTTGAGTCGGGGGAGTTTGATGCTGGAGGATACAAATGGTAAATCGTTTTTCTAATCTGCTTGTTATTTCTTACATTTTGGTCATTGACTGGGTCTATATTGAAATGCCCCTATTATTTTTTATGTTTGATATCACTGAAGGAAACTGGTGGTGTACCCAAATGGATACAAGAAGAAGAATGTGGAAGACCACATCTCTGTCTATCTAGAAATGGCTGGAGCAGAATCACTTGAGACTGGTTGGGAAGTATTTGTTGATTTTAGATTGTTTTTACTTGATCAGAATAAGGGAATCTACTTGGTTCTTCAGGGTATACATACATACATTATATATTATCTGTCTGTTTGAAATTAATTTTCATATATCTTATGTCGCATGAATTGCTCATGATTTTCTAATTTTGTTTGCTTATCAGATGCTAATCTAAAGAAGATGTGCTTGCACGTGGCGATGCTCGAAGTAGGTTTTGATAGAGTTGTCCCTCTGAAAGCATTTGCTGATGCTTCCAATGGCTATCTCATTGATGATACTTGTGTGTTTGGAGCCGAGGTCTTTGTTTGTAAGGAAAGAAGAGCGGGCAAGGCAGAGTGCCTACCACCAAGGATCAACAATGCTGTTATTGTATCAAAAGAAAACAATGATTTTATGAACAAGTATGTTTGGAAGATTGAGGAATTTTCAAAGTTAAAACCCGAACGCTTGGAATCAAAACCATTCAATGCTGGAGGGCAGACATGGTAGGTATCTCTCTCTGATGATGATTAAGCCTTGTTAATTATTTAATTAATTTGTTGGTGGTTTGCAGGAAGATACAGCTCTATCCCAAGGGAGATAGCCATGGAAAGCATACTCATGTTTCTCTTTGCTTAACATTGGCTAATCCAGAGAAGCTATCTACTGCCTCCAAAATACTTGCACAGTTTACTCTTCGCATCGTAGATCAATTAAACGCCAAGCATTTTTTTCGTCAAGGTAAACATGTACCTAATAGTCTGTTTTATTTTCTCTTTCTTCTCAATCCTGATTAGTCTGTCTTATTTTCTTTTTGTGTGCTTGCAGCTAGTAATTGTTTCAGAGCCTCGAGTCCCTCTTGGGGTTGGTCTAATTTCATTATGTTGGGCTTTTTCAAAGAGAGAGACAAGGGTTATTTGGTGATGAATACTTGCGTAGTCGAGGCAGAGGTCACTGTCCGCTCATAACGAAACCATATCATGCTATGTGGTGTTACCATCAAACCAAAACGTTTCTTCCATTCATTATTGGCAACACAACATGATATAATGATCCTTATGTGAAATTGTTTTTTTTTGGTGCTTCTTTAAACAAGAGACTTTTGGTGCTTCATGCGTGCGGTTGAATTGAATGTTGTAAAGTTTTCCACTTGCAAATTAGAATTTTATCATGTTTGTATGTTTACTTTTTGAGCTTTGCTAAGCGAGTCGGAAGGAGAGTCACTACTTCAACGGCTCTGCACGTGGTTTGTGTTTCTAATAAGAAAGTTAGGGGTCGTTTGGTACGGCGTACTGTCATGGACTAGACTAAATTTTAGGACTGTCTTGGATTAGCTCGGATTGGCCTAAGTGGGATTAAGTATTGACATACGTTTAGTGTTGCGTTGGATTACAATAGTGAAAACCTATGTTTGATGTTGTGTCGGACTAAAAAATAATTCTTATAATATTTAAATTTAATTAGGGAATTTGACCTAAAAATATATTGATATTTAATTAGGGATATTTAATTGGGGATGATGTGTGAAAAAAATAATAACAAAATCTTTTAAAATATTATAAAATTAAAAAAAGAGTGATTTTATTGGCACATTATTTGCTCTTTGCCTCCCATACTAATTTTAGACATGAATTACCTATTTTACCCTTGTACATAATTACCGATAAGGACAAAAAAAATTTAAAATAAAAATTAAATTTGTTCACTACACCCTACATATGTTCCTGCAATCTTAGTTAGACTTTTTCTCAAACCATCATGGTCCTACAACCTGTTCACCCGTTTTCGCGTTTTACTCATGTGATGGAAGGGCGAAGTTCCCCACTGGCTTGGAGACCATGTGTTGGTCAACAAGTCAGCTTTCTTTGGTGTGCGAGCGTGCCACTGCTAGCAATGTAAATTCTAGCAGACTTCTTTTAGAATAGATAACTTGCGCCCCAAGTTACTGATTTCTAAAACAAACGATTGTGAATTTGGGTGAGGAATATCTCCCAAGTAAGTTCTTTTCTTGCCTCAGACTGGTAAGGACTTTCATAATTTATCTCAGTATCAAACGGCTGTTCTGGCCAGAAATATTTGATAGAAGTTGGACTGTTTCAGGCAGAACTGCCTTTTACAAAACAATAAATATGCATATCGACTCTAGGAAGGTTAAAAGATGGCCGGAACTTCGTTTCTGCTTGGATAGGAGGTTCCAGTTTGGGCTGGACTGGACGTGCCTGGGACGGTCCGTACTGCTTCGTGACTTCAGACGTTAGGCTGACCTATGAATCGATACCAAAGTTTGATTTTGGCAGAGCTTTATGTTTACTTCACGCTCCGTGAGGCCTTTGAGTGGGCAGAACTGCAGCTTCTTCAGTTTGGAGGGGGCAGAAGTGGCTGTTCTTGAGGGTTTGATGAGCTAGGGATTGCACTACGAGCGTTGTTCTGCTTGGGCAGGACTCTTCATGAGTTCGCTGAGGTCTCCACGTTTGTGAAAACTCAAATTCTGCTTGTCTTGGCTTTTGCTGAACCAAATTTGTAACGAGGGATCTCGTTTTAGAAGACTTATTTTCTAAGTCTGGACTTTGGAATTCTGATCTAAAGCTGGTTTCTCTTGGAATCCAAGTGAGCTTTTGGTTGTTTTCTTGTTTGTTGTTTTTTTGATTGATTGATGAATTGAGTGTCCTTTTTTTTCTTGCCTACTTCTGTTTTTATAAGAGACCTTCTTGGGGAGGTGGTTTTAATTTTAAATAATGGGCGGCAAAAAGATCTTCTAAAATGTAAAGTAGAAAGGATTTTTATCAATTATGGCAGACAGGCTCCCAGTAGTCACCTCCTAGAGCAATCCCTTCCCTGGTTTCCTGGGTGACAGCTTTCTATTTCAACGCCATCGCCTGTGTGGGCTGATTTTATGGCGGTTTTGGGTGGTCTTTTATATTTTCTGAACAACTCTCTGTTTCTTGCTTTTGAAAGCGTGACCCGTGAATTTTTTTGAAGAGGATGTATTGCTTTTGGAGCAAAATCTTTGAATATAGATGGGCTTTTGATATTCTGTTGGCAGTGTTTTCAGAGAGAAAAAAAACTTTAGTTGGAATTGCTGACTTTTCAAAGCTGAGGTAGCCACGTGGGTGTGTTTTTAATCTCTTGGGTTTGAGCCCAACAATTTTTGTGGGCTGATCTTTGAAGCCTTAATGACAGCTTCTATGTTTTGGTCTTTCTTGGGCTGGGCAAGTAACTTCACCATATTCAATAAGCAAATGAATAATATAATTCCTTGAAGTAAGAATATAATATACCTGTTGACTTGTTGATTTGCCACATGTTTTCTTATTATGGCCAGCTTGGCCACATTTGTTGCAACTAAATTTGTCATGAACCCACTTAGATAGTTTGTTTCCTTTGGTTGCAGCTGGTGGATCACCTTGCTCCCTAGCCCTTTTCTTTCTTGGCCTCCCAGTTTGCTTCTTAAATAGAAGAGGCAACAATGGGTGAGGACCAGTGCTTAGCCAATGATCCATATTAGGCATTGGAGAAATAATAAGGTTATAGCACTTAAGATAAGCTTCCCTTTTGTAGCACTCATCTACATATGAGTAAGGGTCATGCTTCCTTCTAAGAATGCAATTGATTGCATGTGGACATGGGGAGCCCACAAAGATCCCATCTCCTACATGAGCATGTTTTTATTGCAAGATATACTGCAAATTGCCCCCCCTCCCAATGCATATTTGTGACTTGATACTTCATATCCCCAGACAAAGTAGGAATACAATAACCAGCCTCCAGCTTGTTCTTCTCCATAATTTGTTCAATCCTTGGACCAACATGCCTTTTCCACTTCCAAGCTGCAACCCTCCTATTTGCCATCCTCACCATGAGATTTGTCCTTATACCCTCAAGCATTAACATAATTGGCTTGTCCCTTGCCTTTAATATTGAAGAATTGAAAGCTTCACAAAGATTATTCAGCAAAATATCACACTTATACTGGGATCTAAAGTGTGATCTACTCCAATGAACTGCAGACTTTGGGTGCAACCACTTCCAAGCAACTTCACTCTCTTGCTTCATCCTCTCCATATGGCATTGCCACCAAGGAATTGTTGTTGCCCTAGCTGCATCCCACATAATTTGTTTTAATGTCAGGCCACTATGTGAAGTCTTGAAATTGTTGTAAAAATGACGGACACAATGCCTATGTTCTGCATTGGGAAGTAAATCACCAAGGGCAAGTCCTAAACCCTTTTGTTTATCTGAAATGAAAGCATAACCATGTCCATTTTCAATGGCTAAGTCCGCAATCAGATTTCTTATAAACCACTCCCATGTCTCTTTATTCTCTATCTCTACAACAGCGTAAGCAAGCGGGAACATTCCATTGTTCCCATCGATCCCCACTGCTGCCAATAACTGACCAGGATGTGGTCCCTTAATGAAACACCCATCCATACCAATTACGGGCCTACAACCTTGCAAAAATCCAGTCTTGCATGCTTCCAAACAAATATACAGCCTATGAAACCTTCTTTGATCACCATCCATCTCAGTTTTAAGCAAAACTGTGCTTCCTGGATTTGCCCTCTTCAATTCCTCACAGTAATCGTGTAGCTTGTGGAATTGCTCAACAAAACTACCTTTGTTTAACTTCGTTGCCTTCAGCTTAGCTCTATATATTTGTTGCATACTCGGCTCCAAGCCAAAATCTCTCTGAATTGCAGCTGTAAATCCAGGAACTGACCAATCCGGATCAGCCCTTAACTGATTTGCATACCTTTGAGCAAAAAAAGTAGAATTCAGCCAATAATTTCTTTGATCCCTTGAACACTCATGCTCCAAATTCAAGGTTTTGATGACCATTGTTGGTGAGTCATCAATTCTCGAAGCAAATATCACAAAAGGGCAGCCCACCTCACATGCAGCTCTTACTCTTTGTTTGTCATCCTTTTTAAACCATATGTTCTTCCCTACCATGCAAGTATAGTGTTGCACGGCCTCTTTAAATACTGTTTTGTTGGCAAAGTGCATGCCAATATCAAAGGTTGGATTTTTTAGCATAGCTTCTCTCCTCCATTGTCTGAAGTTTGGAACATTTATTTTCCTCCTATTGCTGGTGACTTCACCATTCTCATCACACTCGTCATCACTATCTTGTTTGCTATGAAGATCTTCTGAATTCTGGACATCATCTGAAATCTCCCCTGCATAACCCATTTCTTCAGGCTCTTCTTCAATTGGATTGTCAATGCACTCCTCAAACATTGTATCATCAATCTCCACCTCTTCTGCATCTGTATCTTGCTCATAGTCACTATCTATGAACTCTGTATCATCTTCTTCGTCACTCTCTTCATTTTCACTAGCATTCCCAGCTCTTTCCCTTTCTTCCTGCATATTAACTTCTCCATTTTTTGTACCATTCCCACCTTGTCCCTCATTTTGCCCTTCATATTCCCCTTTCTGACCTTCAGCTTCTTTGTAGGTGCCACTTGCTGTTTCACTTAGTAAATCCCCATGCTGACCTTGCCATGACAACTCATAAAGTGCCACATCAAATGAAACAACATATAGATGGATAATTTTGTTGTTAGGCCTTTCTGCAACCATCTGCAACACATTTTCATCATTACCTATTAATTTGTAATCCTTATCACGAGGCAACTTGTAGTAAAAACATATGTTCTCCCCTGTATAACCTATTTCTTTTGCAATCCTAACTAGCTCAATCCACGATAATTTTTCTCTATCTATATTGTCAAGAAAAACAACCTCCCCTCCACAATATTCATCCCCTTTTTCGACAGCTACTTGCATCAGTGTACCTCCATAGTGAATCTCAAGAGTAAGCTTGTCAGGATCTGCCAGAACAAACACTTAATTAATCCTAAGAATTGAAGTCTGTTTTTTTTCCTTCATTACATATTTCAAAGCTTTTCTATAATAAATACATACACCAACCGCATGAAAACAAACCATATATGACTAACCACAACCACACACTGACAACAACCAAAGTACCAAAGCAACAAAACAATAAACAAACCCCCATATTTGAATATAATATAAACTAGTCAAATATGGATCACACCCAAAGCATAAAGCCACAGGTTAACGCATAAAAATCCTCATCAGAAGCAAATAGTCAAATACGACTCAAAATAGTCAAATATGAACACTTCGCTTTATTCTTCAAAAGATTCTTACCTTTATACGTTGGAGCCTTTCCTCCTTTTCGACAGGTTTCATTTGCCTCATCCATCTTCTCTCAATTGCTTTTGCAGATGAACTTTACCGCCCAATTTCCCAGAAATAAGGGTAGAAATAGGTCTGATGATGTTGACGACGACCTCGAGGAAACATATTTGAAGCGTGAGAGGGAAAAGGGATCTGACGATTTTATCCCTCATAAATTTGGGGATTTAACGATTTTTTTGACGGAAGAACTATTTAAGAGCACCCATATTAACGTTAGGGACCGTGAGTGATACAAAAAAAGGATGCAATCTGATAGTTTCACAAACGTCAGGGACGTTTTGTGATAAAAAGCCTATATATTTTTAATAGAACAATGGATTAGGCGAGACTCCTCAGTATCGGTCATCGAATGCACAAACATCCACCACCCTCAAAGAGGGAACCAACACATTCTAGGAGTCCCCGCCCGTCCCCTTGATCATAATTTTATTAATAAGAAACATAAAGAAATATAAGAACAACAGGAGGGACGAGACCAAAACCCTGCATAAAAGAAAGACAGTGACAGAAAGACACAACAACATGTTGACCTAAGAGACTAAAACTCTGAAAGAATAAACTCTGTTTGGTTTTCTTATTAATATCCTTCTTTAAGGGGCTGCTTTTAATTTTGATGCACACTGAAATATCTTTTTACCAGCATGAAAACGAAAATAATTACCTTTATTAGTTAATGATAATTTTCCCCTAACAGAACTACAATGTAGATATTTTGTGATTTGGGAAGGTATGCAATTTGAAATGCATACCTTTTGCCTGAAATTCTGATGTGGCACTTAAGCTTGCAATTGTAAAACGTGACTGAAATCTTGACTCTTGAAGATTGAACTTGCAGGTAATTCTAAAAATGAACTCTTGTTTTTAATTTGTTGGTTGTTGCAGGAAGATAAAGCTCTATCATAAGGGTCGCTGACGATGGAATGGGTACTCATACTTCTATTTTCTTGGTATTGGATTATCTGGAAATACCTCCAGGTTCCAAAATATTTGCAAAGTTTTCCCTGTGCATTGTGGATCAAATTCACTCCAGCCATAAATGTGATGAAGGTAAAGGTTTTCCTATCTCAGTGTAGAATTGAATATAATGCCGCATAACATTAGGGTTTATGTGTGTGTGTGTAGGTAATAGCTGTGGTTCAGTGCATCAAGCCTAAATTGGGGTTGGCCCGCCTACTTTCTCTTCACTGGACACTTTCAGTGAGGAAGGCAAGGGGTTTTGATGAAGTATATATACTTGCTTAATATTCATGGCAAGCATGACATAAGTGCCACAACCAGGGTAACAATTTAATACTTCGGCAATTTCTTAACTCATGATTTGTACTTACGTTTGTAAAACAATAAATTGGAGTAGGACTTGTATTATTTCATGTCACTATATATTAATTCTTGAAAAAAAAACAACTTGATAGTATTTCAAGTCACTATGTTTTTTTTTTCTCTATTAAGAAACTTGTAATTATCATGTACTTCAAAAATAAAAAATAAAATTATACGAGAAGACCCAATAAGGCTCAACCTTTGTCATTTAATTTAAGTTAGTAAAGGACTCTCGGATAATATAAGGCATCATGAATGTTCATATGTGAAAGAATAGTAGTATTCCTCTTCCTATCGGAAAAGAAGTCTACTCTCGATCTCCAATATAAATAGGACACCCTCCAAAACTTTGTTTCTAATCATCGCTGAAACCTTCTTCTTCTTCGACTCAAGTCAAGACACTCACTCAGGAGGAACTGGTTGATGCGCACGCACGCACACCCTTTATAAATTTTTTGGCATCAACCTATCTGTAGTATCTACAGAAGGAAGTTTGGTGGTGAATTTAATTGCCATGGCTAGTCTGAAGTTTGGCCAACATGATGGTACGTAAATTAACACTTCTTTTTGTCTCTATCGAACTTTGCAATTGTGTTCAACTTGTGTTGAAGAAACTAGTCAAGCCTTAAAACGAAGTTATATATATATATATATATATATATATATATATATATATATATATGTTTGTTTTGTTTTTTTGTTCAATATAAGTTATAGTCTAAATATATATATAATTTACAAGAGAGAAATTCAAACTTGGGTGTAAAGACATGGACACATGGACACGTACACATATATATTATTTTGGGTGCCTGTTATTTTATATATAGAAAATTACATATTAACCCAAAACTGCAAGCATTCATAAGGAAAAATGCTTGTACACGTACATGTAAACATATACCTTTTATTTATTTATTTACCTTGTATGTAGGAGCAATTTATGTTTCTTCCCTCTTTTTTTCTTTCTTTCTTTCTTTCTATTATTTACATAGGTAAAGAAAGGTTTATGTTAACTACCTACCAAATAGGTTTGAGCGTCGATGTACTCTACCTAAAAAGGAGGGAAACAATTTGTGAGTATAAGCATAAGTGCTTCCTAAATAAGCAGCTCCAAACGAGTCCTTAATTTGTTTTCATTATTTACCTTCAAGGGCAAACTAGTCAAGAAAAATAAGTAGTAAATGCAAATTGGGCTGTCATCAATTCAAATAGGTGGGTTTACCTAACATTTCCATCCGGGATTAGGTTTGTATTGAAAAGTCCCTTAGAGCATCTCCAGTCAATATGCCAAATTATCACGTAGATATAAACTGATAAAAATAAAGGTTGAAGTTACTCCAACCGAGTAGTCAAATCCTACATGGATTTGAAGACTTGTGACAGATATGTCAAAAATAACATATCAAAAAGCTTGATGGTGTCAAATATTATTTTAAGATATTTTCAGCCATAGACTCCACTATCATTTACTCTCTTTAAAACTTTATGCATTATATGTACCATGCTTTTAAAAATATAATAAAATAATAAAATATTTGGCAATACAAGTGGAGTTAATATATTTTTTTCGTAAGTGTCAAAATTGCCACATAAGCCATCAAATTCAAATTTAACATTTTGTATGTGACATCTCCTTTAGAGATGCTTTTATATACACCTCTAGTGTTGTTGCCATTAATTAATTAATATTTAATGTTGCACTGTAGGGGTTTCAAGACCATTTTCAGATTCACCGCCAACTCATTACACTCTAAAAATAGAGGCGTTTTCGTTGCTGAAGAAGCATTCAACATCAGAGGGTAGCTTTGAGTCAGGGAAGTTTGACGCTGGAGGATACAAATGGTAATTCATCTTTTTTCTTAAGCTATAGTTCTTCTAACTAAACCATGTGTTGTCTTCAAATAATGTTCGCCATCTTAGTATATTATTTTCTTTCGTTTCATCGCTTTGGTATATTATTTTCTTCTTTATTAACATTGTTTTTATGTTTGCTCACTGAAGGAAACTGGTGGTCTACCCAAATGGAAACAAGAAGAAGAATGTGGAAGACCACATCTCTGTCTACTTAAAAATGGCTGGAGCAAATTCACTTGAGACTCGTTGGGAAGTCTCTGTTGATTTTAGATTGTTTTTGCTTGATCAGAATACGGGAAAATACTTGGTTCTTCAAGGTATGCATACATTATATATCTATCTATCTATCTATCACTATGCATTGCTCATGATCTTCTAATTTTGTTTGCTTTTCAGATGCTAATCTAAACAAGATTTGCTTGCACCGGGCGATGCTCGAAATGGGTTTCGATAGAGTTATCCCTCTGAAAGCATTTGCTGATGCTTCCAATGGCTATCTCATTGATGACAAGTGTGTGTTTGGAGCCGAGGTCTTTGTTTGTAAAGAAAGAAGAGCAGGCAAGGCAGAGTGCCTATCAGGGATCAACAGTGCTTCTACGAACAAGTATGTTTGGAAGATTGAGAAATTTTCAAAGTCAAAAACCGAATGCTTGGAATCACAACCGTTCAATGCTGGAGGACAGACGTGGTAGGTATCTCTGATGATATTAATTAAGCCTTGTAATTAATCTAAACTTGTTGTTTAGTTCCTTCTTTTTTTTAATCATTAATAAATTTGTTGGTGATTGCAGGAAGATAAAGCTCTATCCCAAGGGAGCTGACGACGGAAAGGGTACTCATGTTTCTATTTACTTAAAATGTGCTAATCCAGAAAAGCTGTCTCCTGGCTCTCAAATACTTACAGAGTTCACTCTGCGCATCGTAGATCAATTGAATGCCAAGCATTTTTATAGTAAAGGTAAACATGCGGTCTAATTTATATTTCTTCTTTTACTTATTTGTTTCTTTTCTCCTTTTCTTTTCAAAGTTTTTTTTTTCAATCCTTGATTAGTCTTCTTTTTCTTCTTTCGTTTTTTCTTTTTTGTGTGCTTGCAGATATTCAATGGTTCTCAGCTTTGGGTATTGGTTGGTCTAATTTCATTACATTGGGAAATTTCAAACGGTTAGACAAGGGTTATTTGCTGAAGGATACTTGCTTAATTGAGGCGGAGGTCACTGTCCATGGAATTGCTAAAGCATTATAGCCAGCTAAAGCTTGTCGTAAAAATATTCATAACACACATCTTGTGTCACCTGTTGTTACCGTTAACATAAATGTTTCTCCAAAAATCATTGCTATTCAATATTGGCAACACAACATGATATAACGATCCTCATTTGAAATTTTTTTCTAGTGTGCAATTGAAAACTTTTTTTTTTAATTCTTAATTTTTAGTATCTATACTTGCAAATGAGAATTTTGTCAATTTTCTGCTTTCTTTTTTAGCTTTGCTAATTGAGTGGAAAGGAGAGTTGCTACTTCACTCCTTAACAAGCGGTTTATATTTTCAATGAAGTTAGGACCCATTTGGTAACATTTCTTGAACTCATTTCCGAAAAATGTTTTCGTAAAATAAAAACCCAAAAATGAATTTGTAATTTAAGATCCAAGTAAAGTTTTAGAGAACGAAAACAGTATGCACGTTTTTGATATTCTAGGTATGAAAAAAGAAGGATGAAAACATTGACAAAATCACAAATGATATGTATGGAAACAAAAAATAACGTCCCTGCTGCAATACCAATTTCTAGAAATAACAAAATGATTAAAATAACAGAAAAAAAATAATCACAAAACTCGTATTTTCTTGCCTTGCACCAAAACTATTTCCCTTTTGTTGGGAGGAAAAGCCCACATTTGCCCTATTCAAAATTAAAATTTCATCAGAATTTATTCATCTTCCAATAATTAATATTAAAAAAAAAAAAAAAGTCCCAGCTTTTTTCAGATCTTGGGTGCCTCTCTAATGAAACCTTATTGTATATTTTTGAGCAAGGATTGTGTGGTCTCTTTGGAGGTTGAAGAGAGAATTTTCATAGAAGTAAAATCAGAGCAAACCAACAAGCGTACTCGGTCGATCTCCAATATAATATAACTTAAGGCCACCCTCCATCACTTTCTTTCTAATCATCGCTGAAACACTTTTCTTCACCGACTCAACTCAGGAGGAACTGGTCGACGACGCACCCTTTATGAATTTTTTGGCATCAACTTGTAGTATCGACAGAAGGAAGTTTTGGCCATGGCTAGTCTCAAGTTTGGCCAACATGATGGTACGTAAATTATATTTCTTTTTGTCTCTGTCGACCTTTGCAATTGTGTTCGACTTGTGTTGAAGAAACTAGTCAAGCCTTAAAACGAAGTTCTATATTATTTTTTGTTTTTTGCATTTAATACAAGCTATGCTATAGTCTAAATTATTCTAAATTAATCTAATTTACGAGGAGAGAAATTTAACATATGGATGCAAGGAAAGGAACTAAGGATAGATGCACTCTAATGCATGCATGTGTGTCTACACGTACATCATGAACAAGGAGGTGCAACTGCAAATAATGAGTTTTATAAGATAAATTCCCAATTCAATGATCATCCAATCTAGATTAAATATGAAGTTGGTGAGTTGTTTACTCGTTTAACTTCTAAAATTATTGATGACCATTTATATGCGGTTGTCGAGAGTTGTGTTTGACAAAAAAAAAAAAAACAAAAAAAACAAAAAACAAAAAACAAAGACTTTTTGGTACAGTTGAATGTACTAGGGATCTTTCTAGAGTAAATTGCAAGAGTTGTCTTAATTTTCTAATAAGATAATTTATTGATTTTAGTTATAAAAAGAGAGGTGGACCCACTATTTGTGGGAGTTGTTACATTAGGTTTGAATTTTACCACTATTTTTAGGTATGTTTGTTTTGGAGAGTGTACTCTTTGAGAATGTAAGCGCTAAGCTCTTCCTTTTTGCTTTCTTTTTTGAGAAATTATGGGATTGCATTTATAATTTGGCCAAAGAAAGCCACTAACCACAAGGGGTAATACAAACTAACCACAAAGAGCCATTATAATAACAAAATCTAACATCAAAATTAAGACAATCTGGTGTGTCTCCACTAATGATCACGCAGGATAGAAATTTTTTTGACAAAGGCATCTCAATTAAGATTGCAAACTCAGAACAATCAAAAAGAGATAAAGGTTGAAAAAACCAAGTCAGAAAACAACACAAATAAAACTCTCACAAAAGAAAAGTGGAAAGCTCTCACAAAAGAAGAGGCGAAAAACTCTTACACAAAGGAGAGGTGAAAACTACACAAAAAAACCCAAAGAGACTCTGCAACTGACCAAAAAAAGGGCGACCCCCTATTCACAAACTGAAAGAAACATCTCACTTATTACAAAGAAAAGCCATCATTGTGGAGAATGAAGCTGGTAACGACATAATTTGGCTATTAAAAAAAAAATGCAAAAACGATAGTAGTGGAGATCTGATCTTGAGAAGCATCCGCATATGATGGGTGGAGGAAAGGCAAAACAAAACCAAGACAAACAAGGGAAACCTATTTGGACTTGAAAAAATTTAACATTTTTTTGTTGAGCTTGAACCAATTTCATATTTTTTTTTAAAAAAAAAATTAATTTCAATTTAGTACCCTGAACTCTTACCTTTAAGTCACGTTTACCCTAACCTCCCCGGTATGCACAAAGTGTCAATTAACCAACCAACCTAGGCTCCACCTTTTCCTTATCTTGACCCAATGTGCTTTTATGAACAAGTATGTTTGGAAGATTGAGAAAGTATCAAAGTTAAAACCCGAATGCTTGGAATCACAACCGTTCAATGACGGAGGACAGACATGGTAGGTATCTCTGATGATATTAAGCTTTCTTAATTATTAATCTGAACTTGTTGTTTAATTAGTTATTCTTTTAATAATTTTATTTGTTGGTGGTTTGCAGGAAGATACATCTCTATCCCGAGGGAAATGGCAAAGGAAAGTATACTCATGTTTCTCTTTACTTAACATTGGCTACTCCAGAAAAGCTATTTCCTGCCTCCAAAATACTTGTTTACTCTGGACAACGTAGACCAATTGAATGACAAGCATTTTGTTGTTGTAAATGTAAACATGTATGTCTTCTTTTTCTTATTTGTTTTTTCCTCTTTCTTTTCAATTTTCTTCTCAATCCTTCATTATTATATTTTTTTTCTTTTTCTTTTTGTGCCTCTACGCCGGATTAAGGTAATCAATTTTCAATGCCTGCACTACAAAAAAAAGTGACAACAGTCGCCATTATTTGATGACATATGGTGACTATTGCGGGGATATACCTGGTTCAGTGCCTTGTACCCGGGTTGGGGTTTTCCCCGTTTCATTGAGCTGGACCTCTTCAGTCGTGCAGGCAGTGGTTTTTTGGAGATAGAGAAGGATATCTGCTTAGTGGAGGCAGAGGTCACTGTCCATGGAATTGCTGAAGCACTATAATCAGCTTAGAGTAAGTTGGGGAAGTAATGTCATATTTTGTGTTCAAAACAAGTTCTGAATTTTCCTAGAGCTAAAGAGAGAGAGAGAGAGAGAGAGAGAGAGAGAGAAAGTGGTACGTTTGGCATGGTTGGGTGAAGTTACAATGGTCTCAGGTGTCCTCATTTTATCTTTTTCTGGTTTTATGTTAGTTCACGTTTTCTACAAATCGAAGTCAAGACAATTTATTTTTTTTGTTCGAGAAGTGAAGACATGTATTAAACTGTATTTTGAAGTATTAGTTTCGTCTCTTCCAAAGTGACGAAATTCTCTCAATTATTGTCATGTCATGTTTCCCTTTTTTTTCCCTCAAATATCTGGTAATTCCAATTGCGTTCCTTAATCTTTTAGGTGTGATTCATATTGTCCCAAACATATGAGAATTGGGATGAGCAAGAAAAACTGATCTGAAAAAAGGGGACGACACCCATTATTCGCAGATTTTTCATGTTTTATTCAAAATTATGACATGTTTTTTAACCGTTGAATATATTTTAAATGAGATGACATTCTTAGAATAACAGCCAAGCTAGAGACGAATTCAGGATTTCAAATTGGGGGGACTAAATTTACCTTACGTACATACCTACTAAGAAAATAGAAAACTCAACAATATGAATGAATTTCATTGATTAAAAAAAGAAAAAAAGAAAAAAAGAAAAAACACCTAGTCAAAAAGACATAATGAGCCTTACTCCTCGAAATGCATCAGAACCCTAATTGATATAATTCATACAAATAAGAACACCAAATTCAATTACAAATCCTATGTAATAATTCATAATTCATAAACAGAAAAGCCCTAGTTGCAAATCCCTATTTTCAATTGATTACGGTATGGCATAGGAATGGAAGAGACTTTTTTTAATGACTATATTTTAATGAAAAAGAACAAGACATGAATTATAATTGATTCTTCATGAAGACGGGTTGACTTTGGGTGGGCTGGGTGGATTATATTGGGCTGGGAAAAAAAAAACAGCTATCTGCGCTATAGCCCAAATTAGTAAATATAAGGTCCGTTCCTGAGCTAAGCAGATCCTAACAGAGAAAAACAAACATAGATTCTTCCCTAAAATTTGTCTGGGTTGTGGTTAGGAGAACCCGTCCATTAATTGTACAACTTCCCTTCTGCTGGTTCAGTTTGCCAACAACGGCGGTCTTCTTGAAGCAAAGTACTGTGTGTTCATCCTAAAAAATACTTCGTTGGTAAACTTTTGCTGCCATGGGTACTCTTAACATCATCCAAGATGGTAAGATGTTTTTTCTGCCCCTATGGGTGTTAGTTTAAACACTACTGAAAGGAAATTTAATTTTACAATTATAGACTGAGGATGCATTAAGATTTTAGCACACTAATGGTTGTTTTGTTTTGTTTTTGTTGTCCTTCATTATTTGGGTTCAGGGATTTTGAGGTCATTTTCACAATCAACCCCAACTCATTACACTATGAAAATACAGTCTTTTTCATTCCTGTACAAAAATAATGTGGCTAGTATTGAGTCAGGGGATTTCGAAGCTGGAGGATACAAATGGTAAATCCTTATTCTCATATCCGCTGATTAAACAAACATGTTGTTGTGTAACTTGTGATTAAAATTTGTTATTATTGCTACATGCATGAGACTACTATGATTGCTCACAGGATATTGAGGCTCTATCACATTTGATATACACACAATAACACACAACAATACATTATCAGAATATCACATACACATTCTAATTCTCTCCTTGTCTACTTTTACATATATTCTCTACTTTATATTATTATTATTTTGGGCAATGGTTATGTGACTTGGATACCTATATCTGTCTCTGAACGTACTCATAGCGGATCTTGAGTTTGTGTACAAGGGGTCGTATCTTGGAGTCTTGTAGACCGTCAGTACATGCACGTAGGGAGGCTACAAAGGCTTTAGAACAGCGTCTTTGACGTGCTTCACCGTACCAAACTCACCTTCTCACTTATTATTTATTTTCCTTTACGTTGTTTTCTTCAATTTCATTATACCTTCAAAACTTTCCAATTTGTTTATATGTTATTTATAATATAAATATTTTGTATTTGGCTTTACGAAAAGAGGAAAACTATTATTTTTTATAACAATCTAAAGCCTTTGTAAATTAAAGTTGTTTTCTTCCTGTATTCCTAGCTTTAATATCTTTTAACTCTTTGACTGAAGCTTTTGCATTTGTATTGGATTTTCAAAATGAAAATTACGATTTATTTTGGGGAGATACAGTTTGAAGCTTTCATATTGTCTATACAATTTCAACTGCTTTAAATATTGTTGGTACATTTATATGTTTATAATTTGTTGCTAACGTTTGGGAAATTACTGCTAGTGTTTGAAAATAAAACCTACCGACTAATTTATGTGGTATTATTATTATAGCTCAACGTATTATTATTTTATGTGGTGTGTCCGTTTTCTACAGCACAATTGTTTTTAAAATATATTTCAGAATCTTAAAATTGTTAATAGCATTCAAAAGCTAATTAATGACCATTGAAATAATGGAAAATATATATATTGAAGTGAGCTATGTTTTTCTAAGCTACTGTTTGTTTTAAATAGCTTCTATTGTTTCATTACGGATTACTTTATTATTACTCATTAATTAATTTACGTTGAAACATCCAATATTGAATGGTTGAAGTGTTTAAAACCGAAACGTTGAAGTGTTTCAAAATCTTTGATCTTTTTTTCCTTTTAATTGAAATTTCAAAGCAAATATATATATATTTAGAACAAGTATATATATTTGATTTTATTGTGTTGGGCCTTTTTACATTGCCTTCATTCATTTTGGTTGCCATCAATCTTCTTTTATATAACGGTCCCTTATTTTTTTTGTTGGACTTAATATCATTTTATTGTTCTTACTTTTGGAAGTCCTTCATACCAACGTGAGAAGCAATTATAATATATTCTTAGCACTAAAGTTTAGTGTTTGAAATTACTGTTTTAATGTTGGGTTTTTATACACTATCTTTATGTGGTTTAATGCATTATGAAGGAATAAAGCATTATTGGTCAACAGACAATTAAGTTTTCTTTTATGAAGATAAATTTGATTTGAATATTCAATTGTTGCATCCTTGCAAATCTGTGTAGTATACTACTTACTTTGGTTTCAAATTCTTGAAAGAAAAAAGGTGCAAACAGTTTTTTTTAGTTTAATTCTGAATTCAAAATCTAATATTGCGTCAGTTTTAGATTTGGCCTATCTGTGTATTCAATTTTTATATTGATTCTTATTTTCATTTATATCTATTAATTTTTGCGAAAACGTGCAGAGAGTTTATGTGATATTATTGCAAGTTTTATTGAGCCTAATTATTCTTTATTTTGATGGCTGTCATTGCTTTGAATTTGGGAGAAAAACCTATGTTTTTTTTTTTTTGTAGGATAAATGTATCACTTTAACACCTTGGACGTTAGCTCCTTTTGATTCCAGAATTAGTTAATTGCTCTTAACTTCTTTTGGAAGCTTTTGCATTTCACATTCAATTACGAGATTTTATTTCTTTTTTTAATTTATGCAGCTTTAGTTTCAAAACTTTAATGTCAATTTCATGACATTTAGAGCTTTTATTTTGGCAGTAAAATTGTTGATATTGTTAGGTGATTATTGCCTTTAATGTTCTAATCATTTATGCAATTTAATTACATCTTTGTTTTAATGCCTTGGATTCTTTTTAAAGTTGCCAACGCCTATATATTTCGATTGTGCAATCCTTCATATTAGTTACTTGAGTTAATCTTGATACAAATATATTGAGTGAACTAATGTTCTTTTGATTATAAAGTCTTGACAGATGTCACATTGAGTTAATTGCCATGAAGTGTACACTGTGGAATCCTCCTGAGAAAACTGAAATGAAATAATAAATTATATCACTGTAAGTGGCATTAATTTTGAGTTTTGGTGTAAGGCTTTCAAACCCTAAATTTTTGAGGCATTTTTTTCTTTTGAGGCTTTCGATGGTTTTATTATATTTACAATGACTATCAAGATGACTGTGAGTACATATCTTATGAATTTAAAATTAAATAAATTTTGGTACAATCTTCATATATTTTGAGAATTCCCTAATTTGTGGGGGTTGAGTTTTTCCTTAACTATGTGGGTATTTGTTGGAATTTTTGTGGGTATTTCAAATACAAAATTAATATCAATACTTATTTTTTTAAATTTAATATTCCAGTTTTTGAGTGATTTGATTACCTCTTTAAAACTGAAGTTATTTTGTACATTTATTATATAAGTTTTCATATCTCCTTTATTCAGATTTATTCTATTTTAATTAACGCTCAATGCTTATGTTATTTGCGTTTTGATAATTATTAATATTTTTATTTTAAAACGTGTGGACCAATTTGTGGAAGTTGAATTTTCCTAAATGGGAACTTTAGTACTGTAATTTAATTTGTTAGTAACATTAAGCAATTTTTGCTTTTATACTGGAAAATATTAGATTCATTTCCTTCTCTCTTTCCCATATTTTTGTGTGTTTTCAATTTCTTTATGCTCTCATGGGAAAGATTCATTTAGTGACATAATACTTTTTATATTTTATTGGCAAACATACTGTGTCTGTATGAAATTTGTTTCATTATGCAAGTTTATTATGAGACTAATTTATCTTCAATTTGATACAAAAATATTTGCAACTAATGATGATTTTGGCATAAAATTTTGGTAGAGACTTCTTATTGTCTTATAGGTTCATATTGAGAATCGACAAGATACAATTTCAACTTGGATATGTGATCATGATTTCAACCATTTGGAGTGCACAAAAGGGAGTAAGGGTATCCTGAAATACTCAGTGTTTATAGTTAAATTTATTTAATGAATTAATTGTTATATTGTTGTTCATAAGTGGTAGCAGGTGTACTCAAAGTTTCATGGACTTGAGAGGTACTCTTGATTAGAAGATTTAATGTATGATGTATTTCCATTATACTTAACTGTATACCAATGCGTATTTAATTTCCAATTATACTGAGGTGAAATCCATTAATTATTTGTGTGCAAGATTGTGTAGGAAATATTTTAATAACATGCAGGTTTAAAGCACGCTAAAATGGAGAACAAAGACATGACCTACATTATATATGCCTTGTGAAGGCTAGTTTTGATATGCATGCCTCGTGGAGGAGGCTATTAATGCAAAATGTCGAGGGGGATGTGCTTAAGCCCATAAGGGAGTCACCTAGGGAGGTAACCCAACTTCTGTGATTGGAGATCCCATGAAGGAAGTTCAATGTGGTAGAAACAATCCATATTGCGTGACTCATATAGCACTCATAAAACTATGGAGATATCCTTGAGATATTCTTCTGCTCATCCCTAAGGCAAAAGTGCTATTTTATGTGACGTTAGGAAGGGATTTATCCCTGAATGAGTTTCGAGGCGGGCAAACTCCCGCAGGGTGCAGGTCACATGTACTCTTGGAGAACTCACCTAAGTGAGAGACGTCGTGAGGCCGCGACTATGAGAATTGGGCTATTCTCTAGTAACTCTCATGAGAATCAAGATTAGCGCATGGCCATAAATAGCGCTACCCCGCATCCAAGTCTCAACTAATACTATGTGTGGGATATGTTGAAGTTTGGTCAAAGGTGCCGAGTTCAATACTGTGTACACTCAGGTTCCTCAAATGGAGACTATCATCACTAAGTGAAGGTTCAAGCCCGGAAGGCACCTACACCTATTACATAGTATTATATTGCCCATATATATATTATATATTTTTCACTGTTTTTTTGTCATGGTAAAATTTTGAAAACCTTGTGGGGGATTGTTGGAATTTTAAAAGGTTTTAAAAATTTAACCATTTTATTTATTTAATTATTTTGGCTGTTTTATTTTATTTATTATGGGGGTTATAAATATTTAATATTTAGGTTTTATTTCTGGTTGGTGAATGCCTTAATTTTATGGTTGGTGGACTTTTATGGTTGGTGAAGGTTACATGTTTTTGGATGCCTATAAAAGGCCACTCCTCCTTCACATTTGAAAAACACACAGAAACACACATATACACACAATACACACAATAACACACAATACATTATCAGAATATCACATACACATTCTAATTCTCTCCTTGTCTACTTTTACATATATTCTCTACTTTATATTATTATTATTTTGGGCAATGGTTATGTGACTTGGATACCTATATCTGTCTGTGAATGTGCTCATAGCGGATCTTGAGTTTGTGTACAAGGGGTCGTATCTTGGAGTCTTGTAGACCGTCAGTACCTGCACATAGGGAGGCTACAAAGGCTTTAGGACAGCGTCTTTGACGTGCTTCACCGTACCAAACTCACCTTCTTACTTATTATTTATTTTCCTTTTACTTACCTATTATTTTGTTTTCTTCAATTTTATTATACCTTTAAAGCTTTCCAATTTATTTATATGTTACTTATAATATAAATGTTTTGTATTTGGCTTTACGGAAAGAGGAAAACTATTATTTTTTATAACATTATTTGGTTTCAGGGATTTTGAGGTCATTTTCACAATCACTACAAACTCATTACACTATGAAAATACAGTCATTTTCTTCACTGAACAAAAATTATGTGGATAGTATTGAGTCAGGGGAATTCGAAGCAGGAGGACACAAATGGTAAATTATGTTCAATCTTCATCTTATCTTTATTTTCACAGTGCATATCTTGTGATGGTATAAGACTACTATATGATATGATTGCGCACAGGAAACTGAGGTTGTATCCAAATGGAAACTTGAAGAAGAATGTGGTGGACCACATCTCTCTCTACCTTTTTCAGATTGTTTTGCTTGATCAAAATAACGGCACGTACTTGGTTCTTGAAGGTATTATCTACTTCAGTCTGATTCTCATCCAGCAGATAGCCAACTACTTCTTTTCATAGTTTCATATTTTTCAAACACTTTGCTCATTTGCTGATCCTTTTAAACTTTCATGTGCTTCAATTAGATGCCAATAAAAAAGTAGAGTGTTTTCATGGGAAGATGCCTTGTTCGGATTTCGATCAATTTATCCCTCTAGAATCATTTGTGGAGGCTTCCAACGGATATCTCATTGATGACACCTGCGTGTTTGGAGCTGAGGTCTTTGCTTCTGAAGGAAGAATTATAGGCACAGGAGAGTGTATATCAATGATCAATAATCCCGTTATGTACAAGCATGTTCGGAAGGTTGACAACTTTTCAAAGTTCTATGACTCAGAACCATTTATTGCTGGAGGCCACAACGGATAATGTTGACTCTTAGCCTTCCTCTTGCACTCATCACATTGCTTCCAAATATAAGAAATTGAAAAGTTTCTTTTTCTTCATGTGTTGGTTGTTACAGGATGATAAGCCTCTCTCCCAAGGGACATGGCAAGGGCAAGGGTAGGCATCTTTCTCTTTCCTAGGCATTGTCTGATAGAAAAGCACTTCCTCCTGGCTACAGAATATTCAGAGAGTATTCTCTGCGCCTTGTAGATCAAAAGCTTGCCAATCATCTTTCTTATAAATGTAAAGGCCTCTTAGGGCCTGTTTGGTATTTGATTTGAGTCCAATTTCTGTGTTAAATTTTTAACACACTTTTCAATGGAGCTGCAAAACAGGGTCCAGATACATTAATCTATTGTTGGGATCCTTCAAATTTCATTAAACTGGACCTTTTCAATCAGGCAGGCAGGGGTTTCTCTGTGAAGGATTCTTGCATAGTGGAAGCAGAGGTCACCATCCACGGAACTTCTGAAACACCGCAAGTCTGCTTAATTCTATCATATGTTTAATTCAGGCAGGCAGGTGTAATGTTGTTGCACATAGTGCTAAAATTCTGTTCTTGGCTTGTGTGAATATGAATGAAAGCATTGCTTCCAACCTTTTTCGTAACATTATTTATTACTTGCATGGTTAAGGGGAATCGCCGCCCGGCTATACTTAAGTTTTCAATTGTTTTTCAATAAATAGTATAGCCGCACGGCTATACTGTTTAAATATCATATAATTAAACAGTTCAGCCGCGTGGCCATACTGTTTAATTATATTATATTTCAAGAGTATCGCCGCACCACTATACTATTTATTTAAAAACATTTATTAAAAAAAACTTCAGTATAGCCGCACGGCTATACTATTTAATTTAATAGTATTTTATACGTAGAATGATGCATTCATATGTTAAAGACATGTAGAGAAGCATTTTGTATTTGATAAGGCATGTAGAATTTTAGGACAAGGCATGCTTTTGCTTATGCTTCACTTTTCAAACAATACTTTACATAAAGAATACTACCTTCTCTCCCACTACTATACCCATAAATATTTATTTGAAATTGAAAAATCTGTATAAAAAAAACATGTGTATTAGACATGAAACATACATACGTACATGTATTGTACGTTTGCTTTTTTAAAAATGTGTATTTTCTAAACTGCTCTTATCAATAAATGAAATTCAAGGAAAAAAACATTGAAAAACAATAAAGAACCCGGTATAGCCACACGGCTATACTATTTATGCTAAAAAGTTTTGAAAACACAATAAAAAGTTTTGAAAACACAAGTATAGCCGCTCGGCTATACTATTTATAAGAAAAATTTAGAAAATAACTGCAGTACCGCTACGGTACTATACTCTTTAAATAACTAAGGGTTTAGGCTAGCTGCGTGGCTATACGATTTATTAAAAAAAATTTAAAAAAAACTAAGTTAGCAGCGCAGCTATACTATTTATTTAAAAAAAAAATTTAAAAACTTCAGTTTAGCAGCACGGCTATTCTATTTAATTTTAATAGTAATTTATACGTAGAAGGATGCATTCATATGTTAAAGACATGTAGTGAAGCATTTTGTATTTGATACGGCATATAGGATTTTAGGACAAGGCATGCTTTTGCTTATGCTTCACTTTTCAAACAACACCTTACATGAAGAATACTACATTCTCGCTTACTACTATACTCATAAATCTTTGTTTGAAATTTGAAAATTTTGGACAAAAAACACGTGTATTAGACATGAAACATACGTAGGTTCTTGTATTGTACGTTTGCTTTTTAAAAAATGTGTATTTTCTAAACTACCCTTATCGATAAATGAAATTCAAGGAAATAATAATAATAATAAAATAAAGTACCCAGTATAGCCGTTCGGCTGTACTATTTATTTAAAAAAGTTATAAAAAATAATTAAAAAGTCAGAAAATAACTGAAGTATACCCGCCCAGCGATACTATTTATAAAAAAAAACTTAAGTATAGCCGCGCGGCCATTCTATTCACATGTATTATATTTAAAGAGTACAGCCTAGCGGCTATACTATTTAAGAAAAAAAAAAATTAAAAAACTTCAGTTTAGCTGCGCAGGTGTACTATTTAATTATAATACTATTTTATACGTAGAAGGATGCATTCATATGTTAAAGACATATAGAGAAGCATTTTGTATTTGATATGGACATAAGATTTTAGGACAATGCATGCTTTTGCTTATGCATCACTTTCAAACAACACTTTACATGAAGAATACTATCTTCTCTCTTACAACCATACCCATAAATCTTTGTTTGAAGTTGAAAATTTTGTATATATAAAAAAAAAAAAAAAACTTGTATTAGACATAAAACATACGTACGTACATGTATTGTACTTTTGCTTTTTTTAAAACATGTATTTTCTCAACCACTCTTCCAATCTTCAAGTTTGCGTTCTTCCTCTAATTGCCCTACATCTTCTTCATCTTCCAATCTCCAGATCTTGCATACCAGGTGTGTTACAAGTATTTTAAGCTTTAGCTGGCTCTAATGCTTTAGCAATTCCATGGAGAGTGACCTCTGCCTCGACCAAGCAAGTACTATTCACCAAATAACCCTTGTCTAACATTTTGAAATTTCCAGCTCATTTAAATCAAACTCCTATCAATAGTTCAGACAAGTTCTGACTACAGATATCTCTGACAAATCATTATTGGACACTTCCTGCATTGTCTCAAGTAGATTGCAGTTCTGTCAGATAA
>NC_047650.1:8457327-8516878 GCF_902201215.1 Prunus dulcis | reverse complement strand
TCAAGTTACAATAGCTTACAAAGTTTACATGTGGTATCAGAGCATAAGTTATTTTATCTTCTACCTAACCAATTGTGTTGCAGCTTTTAGAACTTGAAAATTGAAGGATAATTAAGTTTTCAAGGTTAAAGAAACTTGACACAGCAAGAGTTAAAGTTAACACCTTCCTGTGACAAACAGAAATTGATCAAAGTTTTGTATAGTTCTTGCCGTGCTCTGAGCAAGCCAAAGCAACTCAGACACAACAAGATCTGTACATTCAAAGTTTTATGATCAAACTTGTGTTGAAAATAAAGGCATAATGAATGATTCACTATCCAAAGATGTGAATGATTTATCGTGCAATTATTTTCAGCAGAACAGCATAAGAGATGAAACACGTAGGCTATCAAGGTTGTTCTTCTGTCCAAAGATGTGGAACCTTTCTTGTACAGGAAGCTTATGTGATTTTCATGTCTTAGTGTTGATAAACATGTTTTGATTTCTTCACCTAAAGGTGAGAATCGATCATGTTTTAAAGTTATGGGGTTTTCAGTTTTTAAACATATATATACTATGTGTTTTTTCAGTTAATCACAACTCGATTGAAACTCTCGTTGGCTCCAACTACACCAAATGGAGGGAAGATGTGGAAATTGCTGTAGGTCTGCTGGACTATGAGATGGCTATTGAAGTAGATGCTCCTGCAGTACCTGATGCAGATGCATCTGCTGGAGCAAAAGCAAAATATGCCAAATGGGTTAAGGCAAACAAAATGGCTATTCTAATCATGAGAAGGTCAATTTCACCATCTGTCAAGGGAAGCATTACATCATGTGATAATGCCAAGAAGTTTATTGATTCTATTGGGGAGAAGTTTCAGGAATCAGAAAAGGCTGAGATTGGAACTCTAATGGGACAGCTTACTGATACAAAATACAATGGGGAAAGATGTGTGAGAACACACATACTGAACATGCTGGAAATTGGGAACAAACTGAAGGCACTCAAAGTCAATGTGGATGAAACTATGATGGTGCATTTTGCTATAAACTCTCTGCCTAGTACTTTCAAGCATCTTAGAAGCACATATGTAGCTCAAAAGGAGAAGTGGACAGTAATTGACCTCATAAGCATCTGTGTGCAGGAAGAACAAAATATGAAGAAAGATAAGGCTGAAGAAAAGATTAATATGGTTCAAAACAGCTTCAGAAGGGATTTTGGAAAAGGCAAAATCGTTGGAAAGAAAAACAAGGAAGAAAAGGAGACTAAAGGACTGAAACCAGAAGGACTCAAGTGTTACTTCTGCAAGAAGTTTGGTCATATGAAGAGGAATTGTGACAGGTACAAGCGTTGGTTGGATAAGCAAAAGGCTAAAGGTAAGAATCAAGTACATGTTTGTTTTGAGTCTAATGCAATTGAGATTTCTTCAGATTCATGGTGGTTAGATAGTGGTGCATCAGTTCATGTGGCTAATTCCTTGCAGGGGTTCAAAACAAAGAGGCTGCCAAGCAAGGCTGAGATGAAGGTGTTCGTAGGAAATGGAGAAAGAGTCAAGGTGGAGTACATTGGATTAGCTAGGATCGAGTTGGAGTCTGGTTTTATTTTGGAGTTAGTAGATGTAGTTTATATTCCTTCTATGAAAAGGAATCTTATTTCAGTTAGTAAGCTTGTAAAATCAAACTTACAGTTTGAGTTTGATGAGTCTGGATTCTCCATTTTCAGAAATAAAGTTATGATTGGCAATGGTTTTCTAAATGATGGAATGTTTCGATTAAACTGCAAGAAACCAAATCCCAGCACTGGAAATCTAAGCATCAATGTGATAAGCACTAAAAGAAAAGCAGAAAAAGAAGAATCTTATAAACTTTGGCACAAGAGACTAGGACATGTCTCAGCTGAAAGAATGAATTTGCTTAACAAAGAAAATCTGTTGCCACCACTTAACCACCATGACAAAGACAGTGTTTGCATAGAATGTGTTAAAGGGAAATTGACAAATTTGAGAAAGAAAGGTGCTAAAAGAAGTGAAAAAGTGCTGGAAATCATACATACAGACATTTGTGGTCCTTTTCCCACTCAAACACATGATGGTTTTAAGTATTTCATAACCTTCACAGATGATTACTCTCGATATGGTTATGTGTACTTAATATCTGAAAAATCCAATGCACTGGACATGTTCAAAGTCTATAAAGCAGAAGTGGATAACTAGTTGGATTCAAAAATCAAAGTAGTAAGGTCGGATAGAGGAGGAGAATTTTATGGTAAATTTGATGAGAGAGGAAGGAACCCTGGACCTTTTGCCAAATTTCTACAAGAAGAAGGTATAGTGGCTCAATACACTAACCCAGGCACACCACAACAAAATGGAGTAGCAGAGAGACGAAATAGGACCTTGATTGAGATGATTAGGAGCTTAATGTGCTGCACAAAGCTTCCAAAATTTCTTTAGGGAGAGGCTTTAAAAACTGCAAATTATTTGCTAAACCAAATTCCTACCAAAAGTGCAGACAAAATTCCTTATGAAACATGGTGCAATAGAAAGCCTAGTCTCTCACATCTTAAAATCTGGGGAAGTAACGCAGAGGCAAAGTTCTACAATCCAATGGAAAGGAAACTAGATTCCAAAACATTGAGTTGTTTTTTCATTGGATATCCGGATAGAACAAAGGGGTACAGGTTCTATTGTCCCAACAACAGCACAAGATTCATGGAAACTCAAAGAGCTATTTTTATTGAAGATGATATTGAATCAGACACTGAGGAAAACTTTGAGTTTGATGAAATTTTAGAAACCAAGGAACCTGCTGAAAAGGAAAATATGCAATATGCTGAGAGATATAACCATCTTACCATTCACTGATTTGAATGACAAGCAAGTCTCACCAAATCATGATCTAACAACTGAAGTTCCACAAATTGCACTAGAAGACATGCAGATAGAGCAACAAGAACCTCAGCCTCACAACTTAGAATTGAGAAGATCACAAAGAACTAAGAGACCCGCACTGTCCAATGATTTTTTCGTGTACTTGCACGAGTCAGAACATGACATCAATACCACAGAAGATCCTCTATCTTATAAGCAGGCCATTCAAAGTGACAACTGTGATAAGTGGATAGAAGCAATGGAGTCTGAACTCCAGTCAATGAGCAAGAACGATGTATGGAAACTTGTTGATTTACCTCAAGGATGTAAACCAATAGGATGCAAGTGGGTTTACAAGACCAAAAGAAACTCAAAGGGACAAATAGACAGATACAAGGCACGACTAGTAGCAAAAGGGTTCACACAACAAGAAGGAGACTTTCTCACCTGTGTCAACCAAAGATTCCTTAAGGGTTATAATGGCATTAGTGGCACATTTTGATCTTCACCTTCATCAAATGGATGTTCAAACTGCATTTTTGAATGGAAACCTTATTGAAAAAATCTACATGAAACAACCGGATGGTTTCATTCAAAAAGGGGAAGAAGATTTGGTTTGCAGGTTACAAAAATCAATATACGGATTAAAACAGGCTTCTAGGCAGTGGTACTTGAAGTTTGATGAAGTGGTGAAGTGTCAAGGTTTCATTGACAATCCTTTAGATGAGTGCATTTACCAAAAATTTCAAGGGAGACATTACATTTTCATGCTGCTGTATGTTGATGACATTCTCTTAGCAAGCAGTAATCTGTCACTATTACATGACACTAAGAGAATGCTATCAAACCATTTTCAGATGACTGATTTGGGAGAAGCAAACTATGTTTTAGGAATTGAAATTAGCCGAGATAGAGAAAGAGGGTTACTTAGTCTATCACAGAAGGGATATATAGAAAGGATACTGAAAAGGTTCAACATGGAAAACTGCACAGGTTGTGATGTTCCATTCTCAAAGGGTGATAAATTGAGCAGTGAACAATCTCCCAAAACTGAGCAAGAGAAGTTGGAGATGCAGGACAAGCCCTATGCCTCACTTGTTGGAAGCTTGATGTATGCTCAAGTTTGCACAAGGCCAGACCTTGCTTTCAGCATTAGTGTTCTTGGAAGATTTCAATCCAATCAGGGTCAGGCACATTGGATAGCAGGCAAGAAAGTTTTGAGGTATTTGCAAAGAACTAAAGAATATAAGCTAATCTATCGAAGAGTTGAAGAATTGAAACTAGAAGGATATGCAGATGCAGATTTTGCTGGCTGTTTGGATACACCAAAAAGTACATCATGTGTGGTGTTTTTGTTTGCAGGAGGAGCAGTGGCTTGGAGAAGTGTCAAACAACAATACATATCAACCTCAACCATGCAGGCTGAGTTTTTAGCAATTTATGAAGCAACCTCAATAGCCATGTGGCTTAAAAATTTTATGTCAATGTTAAAAGTTGTGGATTCTATACAAAGGCCAATCCAATTGTGGAATGACAACAGTGCTGCAGTTTATTTTGCAAAAGGAAATAAGAGGTCAGGAGGATTAAGACACCTACAGTTAAAGTTTTTATCAGCCAAGGAAAAGATCCGAGATGGTTATACGGCCTTAGATCATATTGGAACAGATTTCAATATTGCAGATCCCCTGAACAAAGGCTTGCCTAATCATGTTTTCCATAGGCATGTTAAAAGTATGGGTTTACAGATCAGTTTTGATGCTTGAAGTCTGTGGGAGTCAGTGGGAGCCAGATTTAGTTTTATTTTTCTTTTAGCTAGTTTTAATCGAGACTGTTTTACAGTTTATTTAATAATATTTTTTATGAATGTTTTGGCATGTGGATGAAGGAAGAATTTGCAAAATTTTGCTAGCATATGTGTTTTGCATTTTCGTATCCATGGAGGAGCCATGCAAGTTTATTAAGACCTTGGTAGTCTTGTAAGGGTGAGCTAAGCTTTGTTTTGATCATTAAGTTTTCTAAGGTAGATCACAACATTGTTTTTTATACTAATTCAGTTGGCAGTCGCATGTGTTGATGTACATTTGTATGTGTGGTTGTAAAAGACTTGAGTTTGGTTGCTCAATGTTCTTTGACAGTTCCATATGAGTTTATATCAATGACAGTGGCTTGGTAAGAAAATGAGAAGGTTGAGTTCTAAATTGGCCATTAAGAGATTGCTCTTGAGTCACAATGAATATTTGACCAAGTGGGAGAATGTAAGATAGTTTATTATCACAATCCTTACATAATTGGTCTTCTATTCATTATCGGATTGCAAGACTCAAGACTGATCAAGAATTCAACACAACTCTCAACCTGCAGCCTCTGTGTCACTGTTCCATATGGATTACAAGGCTAAAGGGGTTTCTAGTTCTATAAGAACTAGGATTAACAGTTCTATAGCAATAAGGATACCTCAAGGAGTCTCTTGATGGGCAAGACTCCTTGAAGTGTTGCATATAAATAGAGCAGCTCCCTCTAAGAGCCGATACACACAAATCTCATCAAGTAATTCACTCCATCTGGAATCTGAGACTAAAGGCAATCGGTTATCTTAGAGAAGAGTTGTCTCCCAAGTATTCGATAAAGACTTCAATGGCAGAACAAGGTTAGTGTTCAAGTTACAACAGCTTACAAAGTTTACACTTAATGCATCCGAAATAAAATCATCAAAACCAATAGCAATGGCTGCTTCAGCCTTGGCTCCATACACCAGCCTCTGGTGGACATAAAAGTACCGATACACGTTATCGCTTAAACCACAAATGACTGCAGGGCAGAAATATGCAAAATATAGGCTTGTTCAACCTTGATCCTTGAAAGATGGATGGCACCAAAGCACATGGGGCAAGGCTCACAAGATGCATATATTTCACAGTCGGCAAGTTCACTCTGCTTCAGCTGTTTACATGCCTGGTAAAGCAAAAACATTAGTAAGGATTATGCTACGTACTTTCTAGAATACTATGAGAAGAGAAGAATTCATGTGAGGTAAGTCATCATTTCCATTCCAATTACCTCTCTTATTGCTGTCACCTCAGCATGGGCAATTGGGTCTGTGTTCCTCAGGACCATGTTGTGACAACTCACAAGTACTTCATCATTATGTACAACAACAGCACCAAAGGGGCCTCCATCTCCACATTCAACACCTTTATATGCTTCTTCAACCGCCTTCCTTAAGAACTTGTTGTCTCTATCTTCCCCATCTCCACATTCAACACCTTTATATGCTTCGTCAACCGCCTTCCTTAAGCACTTGTCTCTATCTTCCCCATCTCCACATTCAACACCTTTATATGCTTCGTCAACCGCCTTCCTTAAGAACTGGTTGTCTCTATCTTTCCCATCTCCACATTCAACACCTTTATATGCTTCGTCAACCGCCTTCCTTAAGCACTTGTTGTCTCTATCTTCCCCATCTCCACATTCAACACCTTTATATGCTTTGTCAACCGCCTTCCTTAAGAACTTGTTCTCTCTATCTTGTACACCTGGAAAAACCACAAATCAAGATGCAGAATAAAAATACAACAGAACTTGAGTCATGGGAATGAAATCATGAAAAAGTTTATTTCACAATGTCTGTAAGAAAGAGAGAAGATGAGCAAGGGCAACTTACTGTTAGCTTCCTCCATTTTGAAGTTACGTTGATTTCAATGTGGATGCAAGGTATGGAGAAAGCAACTGGTTTCATGTTTATATATGCAGCAAAGAACCACACAACTATTCATTAAGTGATTATATTTTTAGGGCTTGTCCAATATAGGTCCCTACAATTTCTATTTCCTAGGCATATACCCATCATTCTATAAATCTATGTGTAAAACCCAATTTCAAACTTAAATGACTAGTAGGATAAAAGAAGTCGTAGTATTCCTATGTTTTTACATCGCTGCCATCAGACTTCATATTTTATTTATAATTTATTCCAAGCATTTCATTAACTGCCATAATTATAATTAAAACTCCCTATTAATAACACATCAATCACCCCATTTCTTTTGGTTGCCATTCCCTCTAACATATCACCCCTTAAATTTGCAAAATAATAAATAAATAATTGTAAATTAAATATCCAATAATGTACATATAAAATATAAATATAAATATATAAGTATATTATTTACCAAAATTTTAAAAAAAACTAAGTCAGTTACTTTGTAATTGAAATTTCGGTACATTTTTCATAAATTAAAAATAGGTACACAATAATTTAATGAAAATAGGTATGTTGTATAATGTAAATTTATGCACATTTTTTATAGAGAAAAGAATAGGTACATTAATTAGAATAAAAAAATAAGTTCATTATACTAGGTAAATTGTTGTACTAGGTATACATTATTAGAGAAAAAAATAGGTTCATTTAAAAAATAAATCATAAAATAAAAAATAAATAGATTATCACATTATTTTTCATAAAACAAGTAATAGGTATATTATTTAGAGAAAAATATAGATCAAAATTTAGCGAAAAAATAGGTTCATTATACTAGGTAAATTGTTTTAGTAGGTACATCATTAGAGGAAAAAAATAGGTACATCATTTGGAGAGAAAAAATAGGTTCATTTAAAAAATAAATCATGAAACAAAAAATAAATAGATTATCACATTATTTTTCATAAAACAAGTAATAGGTACATTATTTAGAGAAAAATTTAGATACAAAATTTAGCGAAAAAATAGGTTCATTATACTAGGTAAATTGTTTTTCTAGGTACATTATTAGAGGAAAAAAGATAGGTACATTATTTGGAGAGAAAAAATAGGTTCATTTAAAAAAAAAATTGTTTTCATAAAACAAGTAATAGGTGCTTTATTTAGAGGGAAAAAAAAGGTACATTATTTAGAAAGAAAAATAGGTACATTATTTAGAGAAAAAATAAGTTCATTTAAAAAAATAATAAATAGATTATCAAATTACTTTTCAACATCATTAGAATGTACATTATTATTCATAAAAATATAATAAAATAGAATAGTAGTCGTATAATTCATAAAAGGAAAACAACATAATTTTTTTTATTAAATAAACCAAAACGTTAATCACCTACAGATTACTAATAAGTTACTGTTTAATTAATATTTAATTTCAAATAAGTTTCTAAATTAATTTCTACATCCATTACAACCATTTGAAGATCTTTCCAAATTCAACGTGTGACATTAGTTACATCCCCCATAACACATTAACTTATAAATAGGGGTAGTTTTGGAATCCGAAAAATACAATAAATCATATTTTAAGTTATATTAGGTAACTTGCTTAGTTGGATCCTAGTCATAGGGTATTATTTGAAAATTTTGGGTATTTTAAATAGAAAAATAAAGGGAAGGGTTGTAGGTGATTTAAAATGAATTTTATGGGTCTAAGCTCAATTTACTATATATTTTATTTGGTTAAGTTTTCAATGTGGGACTTCAACATTCTTCAATACTCTCCCTTGCATGGGGCAACTCTTTAATGGACCACACGCGAAACAAATTCCACATCGGTCACCTTTTTAAAAAAATAAAAATAAAGATTTGGGGTTTGTTTGATTTTGGTTCAATTTAGGGTTTTGTTTGATTTGGATTTAATCGGGCCTAATCAACCGGCCAGCTTAAATTTCAAAGGAATGGACTTGTAGCCAACTACTAGCAACATCGATATTGTCCCAAACTTAACTACATGTTTAACAAGTGTAGAGTTTTATACAAAAGACCTCGATGTGATTAATAGTATAACCATTCATTATACATTATATTTTATTTAGTTACGTGAGAATTCAATATTCTTAAACAGATATCACATGGAAATTTGCCAAGAGGACTTGATGGAAGAATCTGTCAATTTAAGTTGATACATGCCTTTTGTTTTCTAAGTTGCCTATCTTCTCCTAATTTAAAGAATAATATCTCTTGGTTATCTTCCCCTTATATTGCATTTTCACCTTTTATTTTCATTTTTTAAGAAATTCAAATTCACTAAAGAAGAACCAAAGAACAAGCCCACCAAAGGGCCAACAAGAAAACAGACCCAAAACCACAAGCCCACAAACTTGATTTTCATTCGAGAACAAACAATCCCGCGGCCGCCGCCTAATGGCTGAAACTGAAGGGGACGATTCCTCCAAAACCCCTCTGTTTGCTTGATTTCTTTGTTCGTTGATATTCTGCCTGGCTTTTCAGCCATTCTTTCGTCTCCTTTTCCTCTCCGGAAAAATTCCGATGCCCACTCGCATTTGTGTGGTTTGGTTTCTTTGTTATTCACATGAGCACATATATCTTTTATTCGATGTGTTTTAACTTTTTTTTTTTTTTGGTTCCCTTTCTTTCAATTTTAAGTTGAAAAAGTTGATTCAGCAAAGAAAATATTTTACTGGACATGTGAAAAAGAGTGGCTTTGATTTGATGCAGCTCCCAATGATCGAACGCGAAATATATACATATATAAGTTTCAGCCTTGTCTAAACCAATGTCATGTTGAAGATTTTACAAGTTCATGATCTTTTGCCACTCAATTTCAAACAATAGTGTTGTTGAACATCTAATTTGTAATCTTTGTGGTTATGTTATGTCTGCCATAAGTGCATAATTGGAAGGAGACCATCATTTTCCTTTGCCATTTGGTAAATCTGCACGCCTATATCTTCATGATAAAACAGAAGCACTTCTGATGCTCTCCATTCCTAGGTTTCACTGAAATAGTTCTTTTAGACCTTGGTAGGGGTGGATATGGTGGGTTGGGAGAAAAACACAATAGTTCTAGTAAAATCTGATGTGGTAGGTGTGTGGTGATACCTTTCTAATCCAGTGGACAGTCATGGAACCAGTTTGGGGGCAAACTCTGGGAGTTTGGAAGTGAATGAGCATGTTATCCCACTGGGGTCTAACTTCATCATTCCAGTAGAAGTCCCTCAGTAGCTCAGGTGATACGTTTTCGAAAACGTTTCTTGTACGGTACTGCGCAGGGCCTAACTAAAATTTGAAAACAATGTTACAAAGAAAGACGCATTCATTCATAATAAATAATATGACATGGGAATTGGATTTGTATAACCGGTGGCTAAAACAAATTGAAAAAAGCGGGTATAGCCGATCGGCTATACAATTTCTTTTTAAAAAAATGCGTATAGCCGGGCGGCTATACTATTTAATAAAGCAAAATTAAGAAATAAGACCCTCCTAGTTGCATTAGTTTATACTTTATAGATTTTTTTTTTGGTTTAGCTGCACGGCTATAAGAATAAAATACGTACGCGCTTTATTTGTCAAATTACAACTAAAAATTTCAGCTTCTATATAAGATTTTAATATCACATATTTAAATTTATTTGTATACATTATTAGTATTCAATAATATGTGAGAATTTTGTGTATAATTTGTGAAGTTTTTGTGTATTATTAAAAACTTTATAAAAAAATAAGTGTATTAAACAGAAAAAAATATGTACGCACATGTTCAATACGAGTATAGCCGCACAACTATACTATTTCTTTTAAAACAATTCAAAAAACAGAGTATAGCCCAGCGGCTATACTGTTTCTTTTAAAAAAATTGAAAAAAGGGATTATAGCCATTCGGCTATACTATTTTAAAAAAAAATTAATAAATATGAATGTACATGTTCAACTCGAGTATAGCCGCACGGCTATACTATTTCTTTCAAAACAAGTCACAAAACCGAGTATAGCCGCCCGGCTACACGAATTCTATTAAAGAAATATGGAAAAACCGAGTATATCCGCTCGGCTATACGTTTCCTTTTATAAAAAAAATAGAGGAAGCGAGTATGGGCGCCCGACTATACTATTTAATAAAGCAAAATTAACAAATAAGACCCTCCTAGTTGCATCAGAATAAAATAGGTACGTGTAAACAGAGTATAACCGATCATCTATACTACTTCTGTTAAAAAAATTTTAAAAATCGAGTATAGCCGCGCAGCCACACTATTTTTAAAGAAATATAAGAAATAACAGCCGATCGGTTCTTTAAAAAATTGAAAAGAGGCGTATAGCCGCTCGGCGACACGAATAACCTAGAATATCCCCAAAAACGGACGCAGCAGCAATAGCTCGGTGAACTAAGGGATCTACGTTCTCTACCTGCACAAATTTGCAACAAAATATCAAATATGGTAAAATTGAAGTTAAAAAACAATCCAGATTTGGTGAACTTCAAACATAAATGGTAACAGTGTATACATTGAAACTCAATTTATATTAATTTAAACTGAATCATCACGCAAAGCCTGAATAAAAAATGGAAAAGGGCAAGAGTTATCACCTCAACATTAACACCAGAAGTTTCATGAAGAAATTTTTCTGCTGATGACAAAGAAGATATAGGGAACATCCATAACCTGCAGTTTCAACACTTACATCTGGATTGTGCTCCATCTCACAACATGTCCAGCACTTGTAAAGGACACAACCAAACCAATGAACCAAACATAAGAACATAAAGGGAGTTGTAGAGGTATACCTCTCTTTTGCATTCCATGAGGATTTGGGGATCTTGCGCACAGCACCTACTAGCACCTGGTGCAAGATAGAACATAATCGATAAAGCAAATGAAGAGTTTGACAAGTTGTAAATGAGCATTGTTTAAGCAAATAGAAGGAATACCTGTTCATAAGGAAATGTTGTGGCAATGTTTCCACTAGCATGAAGAAAAAATTTGACAGAGAGCTTAGGTAGCTCCTTCAGACGTTCATCTTCTTGCAAAAAGGCAACAAGTTGGAGAAAGGAGCCGAGAGATATGCAGAAATTACGTAAGGTCAGCAGGCAGAACAATGCAACCAGCAAGTAATATAATCAGTTGAATGCCAAAAAGTTCAGAATGGTATCAAATTGGAAGATTCAACCATTGGTGAATGTCAAGGTGGGATGTTTCTTCCTGATCCATTTTCAACATTTAAAGAGAAATCTATTAAATATGAAGAAGAGAAAAAGAAAAAAAAGAAACATTTTTTGTCCTTTTAAGAGTAGGAACCTCCTATTCATGCTCAATACAAGTTGCACAAAAAATGAAGCAGTCAAGTAGGTTTTATACACATCTTTTTTCCTTGGAAAGAGATGAATTTTGACACTGCAGTAATAGAGAAAAGTTCAAAGCAATAAAAATGGGAAAGGTGGAAAACTGAGCAAGATTTACTTTACATGGGACTGAAGGAGATAATACTCTGGTCCCAGGAGACAGAGTACCTGCATTGTTGCCTAATAAAAAAACAAAATGACAATGAAGGTAGTGAAGGTGTTAACTTTTTTTATATTTCTTTTTAAAAAAGTCCCCAAAGCATGGTAATAATTCGAAATGAAGAAATGAAGAAAGAACAAAGTGAAAAGGAGAGAACACTGTCAAATAATCAGGTATCTGAAACCCTAGAAACTTCAAGAAGGAAACAGGAAAAAAGAAAAGTTCCACCTTGTTAGGAAGAGAATTGGGAATGGGTTTCGCAGGGGAGCTTTGGAAGCAATTCGTGGAAGGAAATACAAGAAGAAGCAGAGTTGATGCATTGCTGAACGAGTTTCTGGAAAACGTCTCTTTCGAGAGAATCGAGTTCTTCGGTTCTCCAGTCCCAGTCGTCGTCCTCCAACGCCATTCTTGAATTGAAACTGAGAAAGGAAGAATCAAACTCTCGGGTTTTGCAGAGTATTTTGGGTTTTGGGTTTTTGATTTTGCCCTTTTCGAGACATGAACGTCGCTCGAGCGCCAAAGTTTTCTTGTCCGTTTAATGATGATGAACAATCTACCCGCCCGTTACACCCCGTGATTTGGGCCCTAACTCTTTAATTTAGTGCCCGGCCCAATCTTAGCCTCGATGCTCTGTTTAGGCCCATCACTAGACAGGCCCACCGATCCCAACACATTCGATTTTTGTTTTGAAACACAAGTATTAGGGGACGGTCTGTAACGAGGGTGGTTTTATTGACACTTCAAAAAAGTTACCATTCTTTCATTATGTTAAAAGGAAAAAAGAAAACTTGTGTTATGATTATGACTTTTCAAGAGTGGCAATAATAGCTCCCTTGTGATAATTGACAATTACAATATGAGTCATTTCTGTGTTCAAGTCTCCCCTCTCTCGACATTGCTCGTTTAAGTATACAAGTAACTTACTTGTATATTTCTTGTAATTAGCCATTAGGGCATTAATCATTATTAAACAAACTACTTAAGGTCAGTCGCTTGCTTGATGTAATAATTAATGTTGTTCAATGCTTGGATGTACGAGCACACTGCCCTATTGAACCCAACATAAAAGTAACCAATTATTGCTTACTCAATAAAATGTTGCATGACCCTTTGCCACATGCATTTTCCCACTTTAAGTACTTCTTTTGTTTTCTTTTTTTGCTTCTTTGCTAGATGAATTGCATGTCTGCATTTTGCACAGAAGTGATTGTAATTTGTAAGGCCACGAAATTGTAGGCATGATCCTCTTGTGGCATAGCAGCAAACTCCACAACCAAAGATGCGTGGCTGTCTCCGTATATTCTTTTGGCTAATTCTTAACTCGCACGGACCTGGAAACTGCCTTGTGGTTTCCTGAACTCTCTCTCTCTCTCTCTCTCTCTCTCTCTGTGTTCTATAAAACGGTGGACAAAAAGGTTAGCCCATTGAGCTACTCATGATCACTCGCACAATTCACCACGTAAAGCCAATAACAGTGAGGTATGAAACTACGAACTTTGTTTCTCATTACGACCCATCAGTATTAGTAACTCAAATTCCAATATTGGCATGTTAATAACTGTTTACTATGTGAATTAAGCATAGATATTGTAATAATATTGTATTGTCAGATTGATTATTATATTGTTCATCATGTCAAAAACTTTGCAGTATGATTGATTTGTAAGAATTTTTTGAAGTTGGTAGCGAAAACTTAAAAATTTGTCAGACAGACTTCTCTGAAATTGAATGCAAATGGATAGTTAATCCCAGCTTTGATACATGTAGTACAATTTGTACAGCTGTGGAGCTCATTCTTCTAAAACTGTATTTATTTTTTGTCATGGCTGGAGCCAGAGAGCTCTATGAGCATGGCGTTTAAGGGTCTTCTGGTTGCAATTTGTATTTGGGTTTGGTCAGGCTCCTTGGCTGCTGCAATATCCAATGATGGGCTACTGAGAATTGGTCTCAAGAAGCTGCCTGTAGGCCTCAACAGATTGAATGCTGCAAGAATCACCAAGACAGAAGTTTCTCAACCTAGAGGTCTGGGGGATGTAAATATTAACTCCAATAATCTTAAAGCTAATATTGTATATCTGAAAAATTACTTTGATACCCAATATTATGGAGAGATTGCTATTGGTTCTCCCCCACAATACTTGGCTGTTGTCTTTGATACTGGCAGCTCCAATCTTTGGGTCCCATCTTCAAGATGCATCTTTTCTGTATGTATTGCAGTGAATTATCAAAATGCTTTGAATCTATGTTGTTCTTAGAGTTTTGAGTAGTTTCTAAACTGTGACTGTATGCAGATTGCTTGTTACTTTCATTCAAAATACAGGGCAAGCATATCGAGTACCTACACTAAAATTGGTAATCTTTCCTATCCCTTACATTTGAGTATGCATCTAACTGACCCCTTTTTGTAATTTTATAATTGACTCAGAAGATTTCTTGTGGGAAATTTTTGATAGAATCAAACTCAAAATTACTTTGTGTTATTATTTAGGAATACCCTGCAAAATTCCTTATGGCTCTGGTTCCATTTCCGGCTACTTCAGTGCGGACAATGTTAAAATTGGGGATGTGATCATCAAAGATCAAGTAGTGCTCTTTCTCTATTTCCATTTTGGTTTATCTAAAGTTTTTTTTTTTTGTTTACATATATTCTTTTTCCAATTTGTTGATGCTATGTCTGGTTTCCATCCTTAGGAATTTGTTGAGGTTACTAGGGAAGGAGTCCTTACATTCTTAGCTGCACGGTTTGATGGGGTCCTTGGACTTGGATTTCAGGATATTTCTGTTGGCGAAGCCACCCCAGTGTGGTATGTTTCTGGCATGAACTGCTTAAACCTGATATATCTTTAACTAGCTCTTAGTCTAGTCATACTTTTCATCTTAGCGTTGGAACTTGGATTAGATCTCATATTTGAATCCCCACTCCCGGCTGATTAAAAATATAAAAGGAGTGTTGATGGCTTAAAAGCATGAGTTAGTTTTCTGGGTGCAGGTATAACATGGTGCAACAAGGTCATATGAGCCAGCAAATTTTCTCTATCTGGCTAAATCACGATCCAACATCAAGGGTGGGAGGTGAGATCGTCTTTGGTGGATTTGATTGGAGGCACTTTACGGGTGATCACACCTATGTCCCGATTTCAAAAAAGGGTTACTGGCAGGTTTATTATAGCAAAAAGAAGTTGGTGTTCCTCTCTAATATATTTTTCTTGCCAAATGAGATGACATTTGATTCAGTTTTGTTTATCTCTCCAGATTGATGTTGGAGATGTTATTATTGCAGACAATTCCACAGGTTCTACTACATTTCCACTCCTATGTTGTTTAACTATCTTTATTCTATGTTTAGAGATTAAATTTGCTGCTTGGTGAGTCAAGGAATTCATGTACATGTCTGGTCTTGACAAGCCAAAAATTCTCCCTAAAACATATGTAGAGGCCTAAAAAAACCAAATAACTTGATTCTGTTTTTATTCAATTTACAATCATATGACATGAAAGTTTAAAATTTTCAGGACTATGCAAGGGTGGCTGTGCTGCCATTGTGGACTCAGGAACATCCTTCCTTGCTGGTCCAACTGTATAAACTCATGCTTAAAACTTCAGACTTTGAGCAGTAACAACTTGTATTCCACCCTTGATTAACTCTTCTTTTTCAGACTATAGTGGCTCAGATCAACCATGCCATTGGAGCAGACGGATATGCAAACTTGGAATGTAAAAATGTTGTTTCCACTTATGGAAATTTGATATGGGAATATCTAGTATCTGGGGTTCGTATTTTTTCCCTCTTCACTTCCTTTGCAATTCCTTTTAGGAAACGAAGAAATGCATTAGAGTTTACCTCATATGTCTGCAGGTACGGCCTGATATAGTGTGTGTGGATATCGGTCTATGTTCATATGATGGATCTCGTAATGTGAAGTTGAGACTTTTTCTTTTTCTTCCAATTATTATTTTGTTTAGTTTTTTATATCTTCATCATAATAACCATAGCAGAAGGCAAAATTTACTTCCGCAGAAACTATATTGAGTCAGTGATAGAGAATGAAACTGGGAAGGAGTCATCAGTTGATGAAACTCCTCTATGTACCTTGTGTGAAATGGTTGTCTACTGGATTCAGCTGCAGCTTAAAAAGCAAATAGCAAAGGAAAAAATATTTAGCTATGTGAATGAGGTAATTCTTCTGAAAGTATGAGGCTTGACTGATAAATATCCATACACCAAAGCTAAAAATTCTTTTGATTCTTTCCGTTCTTTGTGAATTTTTTGCGAGTAAAGTTGTGCGAGAAGCTTCCAAATCCGTTGAGAAGGTCATTTGTCAACTGTGATAACATTGCATTCATGCCAGATGTTTCATTTACAATTGGGAACAAATCCTTCACCCTCTCCCCAGAACAGGTACAGGTTTTGTTATAGCTCTTAGTCCTTCACACTTTGTAACATAAGTAGCATGGTTTTGTTAAGATAGAACTCAAATGTTTAGAAAGGAACTTAATTAAACCAATTTCCTCTAGATTCACTCCATTTCTAACATGTTTTGGACTTGATGTTCAGTATATACTTAAAGTTGAAGGAAAATGTTCTATTGTCTGCCTTAGTGGATTTGTTGCTTTGGATGTGCCTCCCCCGCAAGGTCCTCTATGGTAAGTCACTATGACCCTCCTTTAGGTTCGACTTCATGATTCGTTGTAATTCTTCACCTCGCATAAGATCTTCATTTTAAGGTTTGTGCAAGAATGTCATGAAATTAGCACATTCTGCAGGGTTCTTGGAGCTCTGTTCTTGGGAGCATACCACACAGTGTTTGACTTCGGTAATCTCAGGGTAGGATTTGCAAAAGCTATATAATTCATAGTTTAGTAATCCTTTGATTAGACCCTTTGTCTGTAAATTGTTTATGCTAATACTAAAGGTATAGATAATATGGAAGCAGTAGATGGTAGAAGGGCCGTCTGTAATTGTCCGTCCATAAATAAAATACCTTCCATTTGGTTGGTATGGATTGCCAATAAGATAGCAAGAGTTGCTAAATATTTGATTCTGTTAACAATTGTGCTGCCATCTAAGGCTAAAATTATTTTGCTTCACCAGATTAAGCTTTACATCTTACGGTAACGAGAAAACATAAGGCTTCGTTTTACTGATAGTGGATCAAACAAACAAGAATGGCTATTATCATAAGAATAATTCAACCAACATGTCAAGCTTGATGGAGTAGTAATAGAAGCCATTACTAAACAATTGGATGAACAGAAATATAATAATGGATTACAAAATCTTGATAATGATAGCAGCATCTACTGCTCTTGAAAATAGGGGAACTGGACCTCCACAACCATTTTCATGGCTTTCATGGGGTCAATTAATCCCATTGACAACATGGTGGATTCATCACTGGGCTCAAGCTTATGCTATGTTGCTCAAAAGGCCTTTTACAAGGAACTCAAGTTTTGCCCACACATATATGGCACTTCACATTTCCTTCCCCGAGTGATGTACGATTGCTTACTACTCTTGCCCCTTCTTGCCTTGTATCCTTAAGGGCTCATAAGTCTTACAATCCACTCACCCAGCGTCCTCGCGAGCAAACTTCTGGTTGGGGTCCAACTGTAATACCATTTTGTCAAGACCCTATTTCACCAGCAAGATATTGTCCAATTTTGATCTCATGGGGTCTCACAATTATGTTCCTTGACTCAAGCTTATGCTATCTTGCCTAAAAGACCTCTTACTAAGTAGTCAAGTGCCCACACATATAAGGGACTTCACTTTTCCCTCCCCAAGAGGGCTAGGAGGTTTGCATAGTTTATTTGATTTGATTTCATTACAAACTCATTAAATAACCCCCCACTATATTATGATGTTTTCAAAGTTTTTGGCTCGATTTGAAATCAATTGGCCAAAGAATTCGGTGACGTTAAATTTGTGCAGTAAACTGCAGTGGAAGGAGGTTTACATACTTTCTTTGATTGGATTTCTGTTAAAACTAAAAAATAAAGTAAAAAGTCACCAAATAATGCCTCCCACTACGTTATGATGTAATGGTTAGTTCTAACAATTTCTAGTGTTTTTAAGATTATAGTATCAAACTCACAAAGATATAAATACACCCGATCAAACAAGTAACGGCAGCCTACTATATTTTCTTGGTTTCTCTTCCCACATTTAGCGTGCATATAGTCATACCCAAAGTATCTTTAACAGAAAAAATTAATTAGAGGCTCTCCCTCTCGAAAGATTGCCCACTTCATTATGCTCCTGTGGCCAAAAAACTAAATCTAACTCCAAATCCAATCACTAAAGCTATAATTTAGAGGAAATAGCATTACTACTACCCCAGAAGAAAAATTTTCCAGATGGAATCTGGTGAGAAGGAAGCAAGGCCAGCCTAGCAGCCATACCCGCGGCATCATCTGCGGTGTGGTCGCCCTTACAATGAGTCATAGATGTCTGTGTGAAGCCTGGACAGAAGCTATTCACACTCAAACCCCTTCCCTCGTATCGCTTTGCCAAAACTCTTGTATATGCGTTGAGTGCAAGCTTTGACACAGCATAGTCGGTCCATAATTTCGGCCACCCTTTGCTCTTCCATGTGTCGCTCTTCACGTCGCCGAGAAACAAATTAACCACCCCTTCAATCTCCTCTTCCGATAGTCTTTCGCTTTTCATAACTTGTTTTATGCTAGGGTTTCTTAGCTGCTGCAAGGCCATATATAATTTGAGCAAGTAAAATATATATATTTTACATAAGTATAGTTATTCAATCATCCGGATGAAGATACGATATCACTATGCGGATGTCAATGTAAATAGAGAGGAAAGCAGAGATACATGGTAATAACATCTGGACGTCCGCATAGGAGAATTTATGTATATAACTATTTATAAAATTGTTTCACTTACATTTAGTGAGCCAAGTCTGGAGCTAACGTTAAGAATCCGACTTACGGAAGAAGAGCTACGAAACATGGGCAAGAGGGCCTCAGTCAGCAACTTGGGTCCATAGAAATTGGTTTTCATTACTGTCTCCGCATGTTCCACCGAGTTTTCATTGAGATCGTTAAACGACACAGCTGCGTTGTTTACCTTGAATTTTTAAAAATTGGCCCAATTTTTAGGTCAATATTATATATGTAACACTATACACATCATCGCATATATATATATATATATATCATATTCTTAATCACTTCTCTAATACATATGAGTCCCACGTATATTAGTTGGACCCACCTAAAAGAAATGATCAGCGAAGTGATCAATAAATATAAAATAATTAACTTGGAATGGTATGGTGGGGAAGAGAAAACTTAATATTACAAGAATATCCAAGGCTGCATAGCGTTTGCTGAACCAGGATGTGAATGCTCTGATTGAAGAAGGGTCCGATACATCGAGGCAAGAGAAGGCTACATTGTAAAGACCTTGGGCTCTCAGAGCCTCCACAGCTTTGCAACCCCTTTCAATGTCTCGGGCTGTTAATATGACCGTCACCCCTAACTCCGCCATCCTCTTCACAAGCGCAAACCCAATGCCCTTGTTTGCACCAGTAACTATGGCTACTGTGTCCTCCGACCACCATCTTCCCCAGCCATGAAAATTTAATAATGTCCACGTTAATTCTTATTATTATTATCATTATTTTGAAGAGAAAAGAAAATTACAGCACAATTTCCCAACAACATTATATTTATGATCATATCCGACAAAATAAAATGTCAATGGGTATAACTCAATTGGTTGAGCTCTCTTACCCCCACCCAAAGACGGAGCTAGAATTGTAAAGTTAGGGGGCGAAGTAGAAAATACAAGTATATAAAACACCTAAGTATTCAATAATTACATGTTTAGAGCTAAATATTTATAATTTAGTCATGTCTAATTTGTTTTAAAGAGAATTATAATTTAAATTATAAGTTGTTTATTACAAATTCTATATGTTATATATAATATAATAGAGGAGAGATAAAAATATGGTGCGTCTCCGCCACCCATGTGGGCGCATGTATTCAAAACCCAACACACCCAATGAATATTTGTGTAAAACATTCTCCCCCAATTGCTTGTACCGAAAAAAAATATGCTGAAATCACGTAGAGAGAGAGAGAGAGAGAGAGAGAGAGAGAGAGAGAGAGAGCATGTTTATATTACCTGCTGGTTGGGGAAAGGGAAGGAGAAAGAAAAGAGAGCTCAGCTTCGTTGGAGTCCATAAATTTGATATAAGGTTGCAAATTGAAGTTGTGTGTGTTGGGGTATATGAATTGGAAGGCAGAGGAATGCGAGCAATGTGTATTTATAGATGGATGGATAGATGGAAATTAACAAAGGCAAGTGTACATGTGAATTGAGATTAATTAATAAATTAAACGGAACTTGAAGTCAATATTTTGGATACGTACTGCTTCAACATGATCAATTATAATTAGGTTAGGCGTAACCCACGTTCCAATTTTATATTTCCTTTTTGTTTAGTTTTATTAACATATGAACGTTTGCATGTGTCATCAGGCATGCTGATTCTTTTGGTTATTGCATCAATACCGTTGTTAGACGAATAATTAGAAAGTTCTGAGTTCTGAGTTCGAGTTTTAGCATTCGTGCAATGTGTGTGTGTTTAATATACTATATTATTATTATTATTATTATTATTATTCTAATTAAATTCATCTTTTTTTTCACCCACTGGTCAACTTTGGGTTGGACAAATAATAATAAATAATTGAGAGATTGCAACTTGACCTGGGGTTCATATTCATTCTATCTGGCTTGACCATGTGAGGAAAATATTCTCCACTAGCTTCCTTTTATTTTCGCATACGATTTTCAGGTGTGGGGCAAAAGGCTGTCGTTAACCTAATTAACAAGTTAACAACCACGCGTTGGTGATTTCAACATGCCAGCTTTTCTTAATTAATTTATGGTCATGCTCATATTATTCATAATATAAACTTCAAGAAAGATGGATCCAATTGCTTCAATATCCTTCCACACATACTTACAATATACTTTATTTTTTTTATCCATACAAGTTGCTGTTAATTGTAGAATTAATGTGTTGCATCATTGCATGCTTGGAATCCATCCACACATATTAATTATTATCCCGGTCACGTTTCATATGCTTTCAAAAGCTTAATTTATTCTTTGCGTCAATAATAAAATTTTACGTTCATAAAAAGGAGGCTTGGAGATAGAAAATCAATTAATTTTTCATATTTGGTCAGTTCAAGTATGGAAAATTGTTGGCTTTACATAGGAAAGTAGGGGGAAAGTGAAGCTCTCCTTCCAACTTGGGGGGAAAATTATACAAACTTTGTTTCCCATTCCTACTTAAAAAAAAAATGGAAAAGGAATAAAGTGATATCTCTCGATCACTTTCTCAGCATTACCAAACGTAGGAAAGAAATCTTTCATTTCTCATCCTTTGAGAAATGACATGAAAATTGATTTTCACTCAAATCCATTCCGTGAACCAAAGAAGACCTATGAGTATATTCGGTTTCTCAATGAATATGCTAACTGGGCAAAAGCTAACTAGCTAATTAGCTCTTTGGTTCCAAACCCTTGTTTATATATCACTAGTTGTGTATAGGATAGGGGACCTCTCCCTAACTAGCCTTAGCTTTATTGTACCAATAGTCACCACCAACATTCTTCTATTGTATTTGATCGATGCACGTTGGAGCATGAATTAACTGGGCAAAAGCTAACTAGCTACTTAGCTCTAGAAGTAGGCGCATGTGATGTAGGCTAAAGACTAAATTTTCAATTCCATTGAGACACCGCCATAAGATTAGAATAGTGTCTCCAAGGAATCATCTCTTCATTCTTTTCACCTTTATCCTATTTCCCATTTAGGGAAGAGTGGGAATCAATTCTAAATTTATGTACACCTGCCGTTTCATGCTTTTTTTTTGGGATCCAAGTTTGAATTACTCTAAAGTATAAGCAAGGGTAACAGACACACTTCTATGACTAAGTGGTATAATTCACATCACATATAGTGCTCCTATTATTTTATCAAGCTACAATGGTTGTTTGATGGTTCACTACAAAAATGTTGGCAGTGATCACCTTTTGTTTTGTGACTTTTGGAGATTATTGGTCTTGTTTTTCTGAGAATAAAGCCTTTAGTCACGGATTATTCATAGAAAAATGTAACCAATAATCTCTAAAGTTACATCCCAAAAAACAAAAACAAAAAAAGTAACTATATTGCCAAAAAAAATTTGTATATGGTTCTTACTCATCTAGTGCCTAGGACTTGAAGGAGAACATGAAGGAAAAGGTAAATGATTTTTCATTTTGGGGATTAAAAATAGATAAATTATAAAGTGTTCATATTTCCGTCTATTAGAATTAGTTAATTGCTAACGCTTGCAATCTAACATTCTCCTCAAAGTCTACTCCAGGTCTTTGTTATTTTTCAGATTAAATAGAGATAAAACAGAACAAAAGAAAAATCGAAAGCTTCAGTAGAAGGACAAAAGGCAAAAGCCTCCGCAAAGTCTAACTTTGTGTCACCAAAACTATGACAATTATTCTGCGGTGTGTGTTAGATTGGACTAGATTTTTGGTGTGCTCTCAAGTAGTTCTGAGTTCAAACGTCCATGGTATCCGTGTGTATGAGTTTTTCCCCCTCTCCTTTTCTAACATTGAAAAAAAAAAAAAAAAAAAACATGAGTCAAAATCAAATTTAATAAGAACATAAGGAAACAAAAAATCAAATAACTATTCATTCACTCATATCTCTATTTGGCATACAACAAGAAGACACAATTCCACAAGAGAAGACAACGTGACAATCCAATTAAAGATAATTAAACATAACTAGCTAAGTTTAAAATTGATAAACAATTTATACTTGTAGCATCTTGCGTGGAAATTTTTTGAGGAACGCGTTATCCCGACGAGATAATTACTTGACTTCATTTTGATAAGAAAATAATAATAATTAATTAATTGACTTCATGACGTTGACGGTCTTGGCTAATGAAAAGTGACAACTTAAACACTTTAATCAGTCCTGATCTCTTGGACCCCTGTAGTCCAAGAGATTTATGGTCACTCACCGTTGGATGTAAATTCAACGGTTCACTCATTTATGACTTGAATCGGATAATAATCATTTGTGTCATATTGCATTTATATATATCATTTTGAACCATTGGATTAATATCCAACGGTGGGTGACCACAATCTCTTGGACTCCTGTGGTCCAAGAGATCGGGACTGACACTTTAATTTGGTAACGTTTTTATTTTAGTTTGGAAATTAAAAATAAAAATAAACGTCAATATCTTTAAAAGTGTTTTTCTGATCATAAAGAAAATAATTATTTATTGGTTTGTATTTTTCAAAGGATCTCTAAACGGTTTCTTCAACAACTTTAGAATAGCGTGTAAAAAAAATAAAATTGTAATGCTAAAATAGGTGAATGACATAATCAAAACTCTCTCTAAGAGCCTTATGAAACTTAGTCATTAAAGTTGCAACCTCTTTCACTCTTTTTAGCAAGGACGGAGCCATGTAGGGACCAAAGTGGTCCCAGCACCCCTTCAATCTTTTTACCGCTTGCATTTATATATTATATAAGATATATAATATTATAACATATTATATTATTTTTGGGATATTTACTCTAAAATAAATAATATATTAGGTTTCTTTTTGTCTACAAATTAACCATAAACTTCTTAATCACTCTTCTACTTTCAATTAAATCTTCTAGACTAGGTTATGATATTTGCACTAAAAACTCCTAATTTTCTTTTGGGCTTGTCCAACATAGGTCCCTACAATTTCTATTTCCTAGACATATACCCATCATTCTATAAATCAATGTGTAAAACCCAATTTCAAACTTAATTGACCAGTAGGATATAAGAGGTCGTACTATTCCTATGTTTTTACATCATTGCCATCAGACTTCATATTTTTATTTATAATTTATTCCAAGCATTTCATTAACTGCAATAATTGTAATTAAAACTCCCTATTAATAGCATATCAATCACCCCATTTCTTTTGGTTGCCATTCCCTCTAACATATGGCCCCTTACAATTTGTAAATAAAAAAAATGTAAATTACATATCCAATAATGTACATATGAAAAATATAAATATAAATATATGTGTATAAAAATATAGGTATATTATTTACCCCAAAAAAAACATAAATAGGTCAATTACTTTGTAATTGAAATATCCGTACATTTTTCATAAATTAAAAATAGGTACACAATAATTTATAGAAAATAGGTACATTGTATAATTGAAATTTATGAGCATTTTTTTATAAATTAAAAATAGGTACATTACTTAGAAGAAAAATAAATTCATTATACTAGGTATACATTATTAGAGAAAAAAAATAGATTCATTATACCAGGTAAATTATTTAGGGGAAAAAATAGTTACATTATTTAGGAAAAAAAAAAGATACATTATTTTGAGAGAAAAAATAGGCTCATTTTATAATAAAAAATTGTTTTCATAAAACAAAGAATAAAAAGATGATCAAATTATTTTTTATAAAACAAGTAATAAAGAAAAAAAATAGGTACAATATTTGGAGAAAAAATAGGTTCATTAAAAAAAAAGTTTTAAAAACAAAATAATAAATAGATTATCAAATTATTTTTCAACATAATTAGAATGTACACTATATTCATAAAACTATAATAAAAAAAGAATACTGGTCGTATAATTCATGAAAAGAAAACAACATTAATTCCTAAATTTAATATTGAATTTAAATTATTAATACTTTAAATAGATTACTAGTTGTAATTCATAGAAGGAAAACACCATTAATTCAAAAATAGATTACTAGTTGTAAAATAGATTACTAATACTTTAATGAGGAATTTAATATTTAATTTCAAATAAGTTTCTAAATTAGTTCCTACATCCATTACAACTATTTGGAGATATTTCCATATTCAACGGGTGTCATTAGTTACACCCCCATAACACATTAACTTATAAATATGGGTAGTTTTGGAATCCAAAAAATACAATAAATCAGATTTTAAGTTATATTATGTAACTTGCTTAGTTGGATCCTAGTCATCGGGTATTATATGAAAAAATTGGGTATTTTACATAGAAAACTAAAGGAAATGGCTGTAGGTGATTTAAAATGAATTTTATGGGTCTAAGTTCAATTTACTATTTTCTTTTTTTCTCTTTCTTTTCCTCTTTCGTTTAACTTAAGCATTGTGAATTTTTTTCCCTACGTTTTTACATGTCTGAGTAGGGTACCTTAATATTGGAATTTATGAAATGTTTTAGTTTGAAGAGCTTAATTTGATAATACTATTGGCAATAACGATATATTTTTCTTCTCTCGGTTATCTTTAATTGCGACAAATAAAAATAAAATAGCATCTCTAGTTTTAGTATATTGGTATTTCGGTTCTAGGTTCGAATCTCACCTCACATCTCCATGTAAATAAAAAATTAAAAAATAATTTGATTTGAAATATTAGTTCGACTTTATTCGTATTTGGCCCTACTAAATAGTGTGAAATGAGAAGAGGACACGACGCTTCTCATACTAATCATCAGTATGGAAACTATATTCTAGAAGATGCAAGAGCTAGCATTATTTAAGATTTGTCGAACGACTTAATTGCTTTTGATAAAATTAAAATAAGAAAAAATTAATACAAAACTATTCAGTTGCTTAACGTGATCAAACTCTGCGATCAATGGTTGAGGCTTGAGGCTGCAAGTAATTGTTGAGTCTTTGTTAAACTTGGTTTCCACCTTCCTCACCTTACACGTGACTCTTACCCCCAATAATAATAATAATAAAGACAAAAAACAAAGATATTATTTTTATCGTAAAAAACAAAGGATATGTGGGAAACCGAGAAATTACCACTAAAATCTTGGGCTATTAATTTTAACTTCCGACCACCACGCTTTCAATTATACTAAAAATTAAAGTAAAAATTAAAATTAAAAAAATATTAAAAGAAATAGTTTGCTCTCTCGAAAAACCCACATGAAGCCTCTCAAATGGTCCTCAAACTTATACCCAAGTTGCATTTTGGTCCATAAACTAAATTATTAGTTCAAATTGTCCACAAGCTCTTTATTATTAGCGAAACCAAGATTTTTAACATTTTTAAACCAAGATTTGTTTATTATATATTATGTCCACATGAAGTCCACGTCATCAAAAATAGGGGCTCACATTTGCCACATCGGCATTTAACAGATTCATTAACGGTTTGTGTAATGGTGTAGGCAATTTGTAGATATGTACTTGTAGGTTTTCCGGGAGTTTGAGTATGTGCTTATAAATGTCCCTAAAATTGGGTACGAACTTGAAAATGAGCATATAGTTTGGGGGGTCTTTTGTAGAAAGAGACGGCAGAAGGGGATGGGATGCAATTTTCTTTTTTCTTTTTTCTTTTTTTATTCTGTTTTTTAAATGTTTGGTAGGTGTTGAGGCCCAAAAAATTCATGGTTCGGCCCAAATATATTTCTAGCCCAATGCGATATCTTACCGAGAAGAAACCCGATTTGGGCACGCGAAAGTTCATCATATGCCCTTGCACACATGCCACACCAAGCAAATAAGTGACATGCCACGCCAAGCAAGGAATAATTATTCTGCACCCAATCACGCCACAAGTTTAAGTGGGCCCTAAGCCACTCAAATACTCAGGGCTTGCTTGAGTGGGTTGTAGTATGGATGGTAATAAATTGTCATGAGGCCCATTGATAGTCCGAGAAATGGAAGTCTCGGGTTGCTTGGGAGCCTCGGGACCCATTTCATAGCCCCAAACATGTGGGTGAGCACAAGAGAGAAAAAAATAGCCCATCACTCCAAACAAAAATAGCCCAACCAACATAGCCTATTGACTCAACCAAAAAGACCAAACATTTGATAAAGAAAGCCCACTTACTTAATGAATCACCTTTGTCCATACAATTACCATGATGAGCTACAAAAGCCCAAGCACTTGGCTGAAAAAACAAAAGCCACAAAGGGGAAGTTTGAAGGTCCATTATACAAAGCTGCTGGGAGGTTCCAGCACATGGGAAAGGAGCAAGTTTCAAGCAAAAGACACCCAAGGGACCAAAGGATATTGGCTCGCAGCCTACTAGGAGAGGAATTGCCTTTTGAACCAGCATGCATACCCATTCTCTTTCCCTTATCAGATCTAGCCATGGAAAAAGGAAGAAAAGAAAAGAAAGAGATGGCTGGAAATAGAAGCAGCTGCGGGAAAGAGCATTGAGCTCCCAAAAATCTTTGATTTTGTGATATTGGACAGATAAGTCAAAGAAGGGGAGGAGAAATGAAGGAAAAAGCTTGGCTAAATTAGATAGAAACCATTAGGGTTTCTTGAAAAAAGATGGCTTCCAGCGGCTATAAAAGGGGCCTCTTTTACCCAACCAAAGACAACCTACATTTCAAATAGCAAGCTTCCTCTCTCACCTGCAACACCTAGCAAATTCGTGCTGTGTTCATCCTCCTCCCCATTTTCCCCCTTCTGGTAGGCTGCTTTAGCATTTGACAGTCACTGTCAAGCTGCCGGAAATAATACTCAAGCCACCCATTCCTCTCTTTTTCCTTATTCTCAGCCAAACCTCTCTGCAAACTCTTCATCTCCTACCTTAATACCCTTTTTCCTCCAGGAACAGTTAGTTTTCTCTTCACTGCTAAACTCATGATAATTTTGCTCCCATGCCACAAGCTTTTCATGCCAAGCTAGAAAATTTATCTGTAAGCTGTTGTTATTTTCATTGGTGAAGGTAACCAAGGTGCTTCCTAAGGCTTTTCTGTCCTTTCGAAGCATTTTTGGGGCTTGATCTTTGAACTCAGGCATAGGGGATAATTTCATCCATCTGCCATTTACGGCAGCCGGAAGAAAAAAGCCCCTACAGTAGGAAAGACCCTTGATTTTTAATGGTTAATTTTTAAAAGATATACAATTTTTTTTATAATGATTTTTCCATTTTTAAGTCACTTTTGAAAATGAAAAGATTAAAATATCCTTAACAATGGATCAAAAATTGGATTGTGTTAAACTCATATACAAATCATGGATTTTGATAAATTAAGGTGACATTTCTCTTAAATTTTTCTTTAAAGTGAAAAATTGAAACTGAGGTATAAGTTCACGTGACATTTCTACATAAATCATTGCAACCCTAAACAATTAGCTTGTCGTTGTACAATTGTTTGGCTCTGATTATTATCATCATCTTGGAAACAAGGATCAAAATTTCAGACTTTTATCATCATCATCATCATCTTGGAAATAAGGATATGAATTTGAGACTTTTAAAACAGAAATTCGATTTAGTTGTGACTCCATGAATTTGCTATCATATCCTTCCCATCATGTTTCTCCTTTTTCCCTCATATTTTTCTATTTTATTTTCTCTTAGCAAGTAGCACAATCGTAGAAAACCCAGAAGAAGAAGAACTTAGATGAAGAAAAAATTAAATTAAATTAAAAACACGAGGGAAGAAGAAGGAGAAGAAAGAGTAGCAAACATGGTGGGAAGGATATGATGGCATATTGATGGTTTAGGGCTAGTAGTTGGGTTTTTTAAGGAAGAAAAACTACAGGGTTTTATAAAAGTTTAAGTTTTTTCATTTTCTGCATGAAATAAATAAACAGAATAATAATCCAAATTGGAATTTATTAAGTAAATAAAAAATATATATATATATATATATATATATATATATATATATGATATGGCACATGCCATATTATTGGAAATATTTAAAAAGGTGATCACATTTAAAATAAAATAAATGGATGGGTTTCAATAGTTTGACATTCAATGGTTATGACTAATAAATTTTTATAAAATTTTCTTAAACAACACAAATTGAAAACATTTAAAAAGGCATATGCATGTGTTCTTCAAAAGCACATGCATGGGGCCCATAAAAAATTTGGCATAGGCCAAAGTTGAGCTACGTGTGGCCCTGCCGGAGGGTTAAAGGGCCAAATGTGGCCCTCCAAATTTGAGCCCATGGTTGGAGATAGGTTTTGCATTATTTTAAGGCTATATTTGGAATATAGCCCATAGTTAGAGATAGTCTTAGTATTATTGTTCTTAATATTATCTTTAACTAAGGGCATTTTTTAGTATTTTAAATGTTTTACCATTTCCTGCCCCTGCCTATATATATGGATTATTGATATTGCAACCACCACGGGTACCCCAATTCATTGCAACTTAACTAGAACCAAGACTGTTGAATCAGTAGCTAAACTGGCTTTTGGGATAAAAATAACAAACACCAGAAAATCCACTCACATGGTAATTCTCTTAAAAAATTTATGTCAGAGTAGGCGAAACAATAGAAAATATGAATTTAGATTAATAATTCTCAACAAAATTGTAATCATCAAATACAATAACAAATTTACATAAAATTAATGTAAATCAACAAACACAAATATAAATAGTGACAACTTCGGCAATTGAGGCTTGCACGAATTGCAATGTCCTAAAAACAGATTTCGCCCCAACCCTTGCAGTTTTTATAGGCATCCATCTCCAAAGATTCAACAATCAATAATCCTAAATTGAAGCACTTCAATTTAAAACTCTGACAAACAAATTATATATTTGTACTCTCAAGAAAAAAACTGAGAAGAACTTAACAAACATAAAACAGAGTAATGGGGAATACTCTATTTTTCACGGAAAGAACTCTCTCCAGCCTGAGGATATCTCAAGTTGATGAAGGGTGCTTGATTTATATAAAACTCAATGCACCCCTGATAAAACAACTATCTATGAATTAGTGTAAGTTCAAGAGATACAACCTTTGCATCATTGTGCATGTTGAACAGCAACAGACACAAATCCAAGGAAACTGAACACTTGGAGAAACTTATTTTTCATTCACTACAGAAATTAAATATTATTAAATAATAAAAAATTTACAATAGCAGCCACCGATGGAGAATTTTATACCGTGATCCCCAATTAGGAATACAGAAGAAATTCTAGAGAGAATTCACGTGTGAACGGGATATTATGAATGAGAGTTTCAGAATAAACAATTTGCATAACTGTCAACAAATTTTGCTCGAACAAAGGAACTTCATGGTTCGGGTTGCATTTTCTCACATTCTTCTCTGATTGACTGGAAAAGTATGGTGGAGAGATATCGTTCACCGAAACTTGGAAACACTACCTGTAAGCAATCAAATTCTGAAATGAATTGATACAAAAAGAATTGAAAGGAATAGAGTTTTGAGGTAATTATATAAAGCGCATGCTCTACAGAGATCATACAGAAAACAGCCCAAGAAAATGGTGATTGTGTGAAAAATCAGAACATGACTAGGATGCCTCAATTCAATGGTCCGGATTTTATCTTGCAAGTCCATAGAGCACTACTCAATATGCAAAACGATGGAGTGACTTTTATTCCTTTTACCAGACTTGTAAAGGTAATATCAGAATGTGCATAATCAAGTTAAATCCGTTGGGAATGCCCTAGTTAAGAATGAAGATCAATCCCACAGACTCTTGTACATGGAAAGTTAAGATGGATATCAGACCCAGCAACAAGTGTAGGAAATATGTATCCAGTGAAACCATCTCTTTTTCACTTTCTTATTCCCCAGTCAAATCAAGCCATCTCACATGAAAAGATTCTTAACACAAAGGTGTTTAGATTTTTAGTCCCACCCCAAGATTTAGGAAATAAGTATCCAACGATGCCGTCTCTTCTTTCATTCTTTTTCTCCCAATCAAATCAAGTTCTCACAAGTAACAATGCTAGCACAAACGTCTGCATTTTCTTAGTCCCAACCCTTAAACCAAAAAGCCCTTTTACAAGGATTTTTACAATTTTTGGACCTCTTCCTCTGATCATCCATTAAATTTTAAAGCCTACATCTTCTATGTTTTCTACTCCCCCTTCCCTCTTTCTCTCAGGGCATACCAATTAATGCTGCAGCTCAACTCACAATGTGTAAGTTCCATCAATTTCATACAGAAATAATTTTTACATGGAAAAATAGAGAGATGATATACCGTGATAAGCTTCCCTGCATTTTCAGGTCTCTTACCAACCTTGAGGGCAGCAGCAGCAGCGGCCCCGGAAGAAATACCAACCTGATATGATACGAAGTTAAAAATTAAACAACTAAACTAAAGAATTTAATATAAAAACATATACATAAATATAGTCTGGATACACCAGTATGGCAAGAGAACGTTACTCCATATGCAGCAACCATAGAAAAATCGTCGAAATTTCTGATATTATTGGTCGAAATGTCAAAAAAGGGGGATCGATATTGAAGAGAAAAAAAAGGAAGGGGGGGGGGGGGGGGGGGGGGGTGTGTGGTGTGTGAAGATTATTTCTTCATCCCGTATCGAACAAGTCAGTTTCTAGGTTGAGCGAGTCAGCACTTTTGCTGTTATAGACGTGAAGAAGAAGAAGTGCGCCCGAACTTTTTCTTTTGAAAGTTTTTGGATAGATAAACAATAGGGGCTGGCCTCCTAATAATGAAATATACAGAGATGGCCTCCTTTGAATGAAGTGCACTGTTTTAAATAATTTGCTTTTGGGAACCCTTTCATTAAAGGATGGGTATCTAATGCTGCTGTTAAAGAAACTAGAACCCTAGCCCAATTGACTAACGGACCCAAGTACTTTTAGAGAGCCTTGTTGATGCTAGATGCTCCTGCATCAAACTCCCCTGGTTGGAAAAAACTCATCCTCGAGTCTCGATCATCATCACCAAAGACTCCATGAGAAAACTGAATTCTTCCTTTCCAAACAAAGAGATATTTTGAATATCGAACCACTCTTGAACACTTATGATTATTCTCTTTCATCACGGGTAAACTGACAATGACTAGCCATAACATAGGTAGGTCAATCATAGTTCATCGCTTATGATCTCCCATGTTAAGTGATTAATCCCTGAAACAAGGACTAAAAGCGCATACCAACAAGCCTTCCTGGAGTGCTAATTGCTTCGCGGTTTCAACAGCTTCATCACTTGAGATCTGCCAAAATCACAATCTGTGAGAACTAAACTAAAAACCAACTTCACGAGGACCTTATGTGATTAACGATACATAGATGAATGACTAGAAAATTAACATTTGACTGGATCAATTAGAAAGGAACCCTGATATTTTTATTTCTTTATTTTTTTTGGAAGAAAGGAACCATGATTTATACTGCAGAAAAGCACAATTCTATCTTATTAACTTAGAAAGTAAGCTTTGATACAATAACATTTTAAAACTAATTTCAAGTATACAGAGAGAGAAACAGACATACCAAATAAATAAAAATAAATAAATAGATCAAATTGGAATAATAAGATTAGACCTCTATAATTTCATCGACAACATCCTGGTGCAAATTTCTAGGTATAAATCCAGCTCCAATCCCTTGAATCTTGTGGGGACCTGTATTTTCAAAAATGAAAAGTAAATGAACATGAAAATAAGTAATAAATGAGAAAATTTTAAAAAATACTGCACACTAAACTCATTAGAAGGCTGGTCCTCTATCTTACCAGGCTTTCCACCTGAAAGGATGTTGCTTTCCGAGGGTTCTACACCAATAATCTGTTACTTTAATGATCAGATGATGTCACTCAAATGGGAACCAAAACAAGAAGAGAAAGGATAACAAAAGAAAGGCAGGGAGGAAAATTATAAATAAATAAAAAACACAAAAGAAGAGAAATTCTCTTTGAAAATAATTCACCCTCCACCCAGTACAGATATACCAGGATCTACGTCAAATTAAATTTGCCCTCTAATTGACACATTCAAGGCAAGGCTATCAGATTCAGGCTGGTCAGCACTTTTGCATATACAGTTTGGAAATTATGAATCAGAAAAACAGCATACCTTTATTTTAGGATTTTTCTCTTTAAGGAATCGTCCTACCCCAGAAATGGTTCCACCAGTTCCAATTCCTCCAATAAATATATCCACTTTGCCTCTTGTATCTTCCCAGATCTCTGGACCAGTTGTCTCATAGTGTATCTGCATACAGAACATATAATGAATTTATACACATCTAACCGTATTGGAAGCCATAATGGTATTACGCTATAACTACAAAGAGGATCCCTATGCCAATTTGGTATCCTTATGGTAAGGTGATGAAGGTCAAACTCAAATGCTTTATAGACTCCATGTAAAACCAAACTAATCATTTACAGCAAGCTTTGAAGCACATGATCAAAACTGACTGAAGAAGAAAAATAATCAGCCAAGGTAAAAATATCTCTTGGATTTGAGTTGACTAGTATCTAATTCGTTAAGTTCATTTGCTTTCCAAGGTCAAGCTCATGCACATATAGTTCTTTTTGTTTTTGAGAAGCAATGTACTACTCTGGAATATATTGATCGATGACTACTTTGGGCAGTGGGCTTTTCAGAATACATATGTGAAGCTCACACAGTAGAAATATTTCTTTGCACAAGATATAAGCACCATTTCCACCATCACTGTGGACACTCTAAACCCCTCCCAAGAAAACATGGCTGACATGACTTCTAGTGTTTTGGGCCGGCATATGACAATTAAAAAAAGGAAAAAAAAAAAACATTGAAACATGGTAGTTAATTAAAGGCTTAATTGTTCTAGTGCCCCCTCAAAGTATGGTCAAATCACGCATTGCCTCCTGGAAGTCAAACTGATCCACCTTCTACCCTTGACAGATGTTTTGCATCTCACTTTGTTCTCCATCATCAGGTCCGTCAAAAAATCTGTTCAAAACATCAACATGACAGAAACAGTACCCACTGTTTTGCTGAAATGTATTCCACGTAAGTGTCATGTGTGCAATTAAATAATAGAAAATTTTCTTTTAAAAAAATTGATTACTAAAATTAATGTTTTAAAATTTTTTTAAAAATCCCCAATTCCCCCTCTTCCCCTCCCCATTACCCACCTACCCCGCTGTAGCCCCGACACCCCACTCTCCCTTCCTCCCCACATTGCGAAATCCCCTCTCTCAACCCGATTCCCACCACCACCCCAATGCGGGTGTGACCTAGTTTTTGTTGCTCGATTTAGACTACCAATACACACGCTCAATTAACATTGCAGTGGATTGATTTATTTTAAAATATTATTTTTAATAGTTCAATTCATACACACATGGCATTTACGTGGCATATATTTCAGCAAAGTTGTGGGTCCCACTCATGCCACGTTAGTATTTTTAACTAATTTTTTGACGGACTTGATGATAAGGAGCAAGGTGAGACACAAAAATCGATCAAGGGGGCAAGGTGGGTTTCTTTAATTTACCAGGGGGCAACGTCGGTTACTTTGACTTACCAGGGGGCAATGTGATACTGTAGTTTTAGGGAGCACTAAGCAATTAGCCTCAAAATAATGTAACATGTTGCTGAACAGCCTAGCTGCTAAAGGAGCCAATTGTTCAACAAAGTGAGAATAGGAAGCCAAGATACCTTAGGATTAGCAGGATTGTCAAACTGTTGAAGCATGTATGCATTGGGTGTACTTTTGAATATTTCTTCAGCTTTCTGAACTGCTCCCTTCATTCCCTTTGCTGAATCAGTCAAAACAAGCTCAGCTCCAAATGCCTTTAGAAGAACCCTTCTCTCCAAACTCATTGAAGCTGGCATTGTCAAGATGAGTTTATATCCTTTAGTGGCAGCAATAAATGCAAGCCCAATGCCTGTGTTTCCACTAGTGGGTTCCACCAGAACACTCTAAAAATAAATGAGAAAGAAACCGAGTCAATGCGTACAGAAAGCTACAAAAAAGAAACAAAATGAAGCTTCTTAGGCATGGCTGGTTTTACATGAACCAGAACCACAAATAATCCAAACATGTGAATCATCCACCTTTTTTTTCCAAATGACAATACGAGAGAGTCATAATGCGAATTAATAATTAAAACAAGTGTAAGGTTCAAGATTTAAACAGCCAAGACCAAATTGTGGGAAAGGCCATTGCTGCATAATATCCACAATTTGTTATGAGAGTTCAACACAAACCCAGAGAGGCATGATAATGAAACACGTAGCCAATTCTAAAAGGCATCCAATTGCAGGTGGTAAATATAGCACAATACATGTGGCTGGGACATCCAGGATCACAAGCCATTTGGTCAGTTAGAATTGGTAAAGGGTCTTTTACCAAAACCAAAAACCAAAAACTTTGGTAATGTGCAGTTTTGGTAGTTTTCGGTATCAGTAGTTTTTCATCTAATATAAAACCTGCTGATATATATGTACACACACGTACACATTAACTAAAATTGTAAGCTTACTATTAGTAACTAAACATTTCCACAAGTTATTTGATATATTTTGGTAAAAATCAATTCAAAAAAATAAATCAGTAGTTGGTCGATTTTGGTCATTTTCAATATTTACCAAAACCAAACCAACTATTTCGATATTTTATGGTTTTGGGTTTTTCAATTTTCAGATTGTGAAAATCGGTTACCATACCAAAAATAAATTCAGTTGATAATCGGTCTGTTTGGTTTTTACCAAACCAAATGGCAGCCCTTGTCACAATTTTGAAGTAAGATATAGGGATCTCTAAGAATTACCCCTCCGCGACAGGAACCCTAGTTTGAATTGGCATCTGATCCAAAAAAAATCTAATGCCTGGTCGGAGAGTCATAACTAAAAGGGCAAGAGGCACAGGGGGTCCAGAAGGGGCAGATGCCCCTGCTCTTTCTTTTTTTTGTGTGGAAGAACAATAAGTGATGTTAGAAGATATTCTAACTTATATACCCTTAAAGAATCACTATTCCAGCAGCATTCCCTAATCCAATTTATTTCCATTTTTATTTTCCATATTCTAGTCAATCCCCTTTCAATTTTAGACCCCATATACACAGTCGCACGCCTCTATATATATATTATGAGTTTCAAGCTTTCCTTCTATATTGTCTGAGCTGCCCCATGTCAAGTAATATTCAGGCTCCACCCTTGGCTTTAGGCATCACATTTGACCAGGCATTCATGCTAATAATACAGTATGTTGAGTAATATCCACAATCAGTTACCTGTCCAGGCTTTATAAGTCCTCTTTGCTCAGCATCGATTATCATACTATACCCTATCCTGAAGATGAATACCAGAAACATTAACAGTGATATTAAACATTTATTATTGACATTCTATGTCTACAGTACTGAGAAAACAAATAGAGATAATACCATAATATAACGAGACATTTGCAATTATATAATCCTCATTCAAACATCATTATCCTAAACCTAAAATACAAGATGTGGGGTCCGTAGTTACTTTTTGAGCTGATAAACATATTAACATACAGTTATCTATGGCAGGCAAGTATACTGAATCACCCTTGTTAGACAGCATCTCGAAACAACATACCTAAATTCATTTAATTCCTATTCTATTCTTATTGTATAGGCTAGGGTTTTTTTTTTCCCTCTCACTTCAGTCTGATCATAATGTTTCTAAACCATGTAAAACAATACAAATAATACACAGAATTGTAGTCATTGCCTCCTCACCTGTCCTTGACACTGCAACATGGCTCCATAATCTCAAGCTTTGCAGCAATGTTTGCAACAGACCCCTTTACGATGTTATTCAGGTACACCATCGGTGTTTTTCCAATAAGCTGCATCACCAAAGTTGCCAGTGTAACATATGAATTAACAAGAAACCTACGCACTTCAAGTTTATCAAAGAAAAAAAAGTCGCAAATGTCTCGGTCACATGGTTTCTAGTTACTAGTACTACGGAACAGAAAATGGCAAGTTTAATACTACATCACTAGGTAACAGAGGGGATAGCACCATTACTTAGAACAACATTCCAACTCAACCAAATTTGACTATATTTTAAGTACTCAACACAGCATCAAAGATTTTCTTCAGTCTCAGCTACTTTTTTTTATACGAAATCAGGCAAAAAAAAATGGCAGGCTTTATTTTGAATCCCGATAGAAAATACAGAAAAATCAGATGTGTGGTTTTGTACAACATAAAGACTAAAAATTCTCACATTAATTTGTAGGGTAGATTCGGAATAGGCCCCATAAAGGTGAGAATATAATTTCTTTAGTATACTATAAATATTAAAATCTGCTTTTGAAAACATAGACTTTCAGTACAAAAAGCAACTTGAAGCATCCCATAAAATTATTAAAGTTATTCTACTCCCGCAACAAAGTAATTCAAAACGACATAATCACGTAGATAAATACAGTTTGATTTTCCCAGCATCTACAGTTCAATGAACTCCAATTTTGCTATATAAGTCAATCTTAATGAAAGTTATACAATGTAGCATTTGATTATAAAGAGAAATAATCATGAATTTCCACACAGCTACACTGCAATACTCTGACTTTCAATTATTCCAGAACTTCCGGATAACAACAACAACAATAAACCACTTAAGTTAACTTAAGTGTCTAAGGAATATTGTACTTCCAATTTTACTCTTGAATAAAGTGAAGAAAAAGGACAAATTGAATTAGAATACAAACAATAAATCACATCCGGCTTCATGAGTGTACCCACTCATACTTTCGTCTATAATCCACCATCACTCATCTTCTTCCTTCCAAATACCCTAAACATACTCAAAATCATTGCTAAAATTAAACAACTTTTGAAGCCCTAAACCTAACAACACTCAAATTCGGTCCATATGATCATTCTCTTTTCAAAAATTAACCCCGATAAAAAAAAGATTGAAAAGCCCAACAGAGTGGATGCTTCAATTTCAGTGGAGAACTTCATGGATGCTTCCAGTGATTTAGTAGTCTTATGTTCGGTTTTTTACATTAGGTGGGTGTGAGTGTGGATAAATTGTTTGAGTTTACTTACAATATTCAATACGTAACTCAATTTGGGATATAGTGAGGGTAATTTTGGAATGTGGTTTATACTTGCAAATAATTAGATTTTTCTTTGAAGAGAGTTGGGTGTAGAAATTAAGCTCAGTTAACTCATGGACAAGTTGGGGTCAAATACAGCCACCCTTTATTCAATAAAAACACAAAGTTTGCCGTCTCAATCATATTTATCATGAAAGGAATGAGGCTGATGGCTACGTTCAGACTTTCTTTACTTATGCTTCTCAGTTTTCACTTTTGATCCTGATTGTTGGGTGCATCTCCTACGGGATGATATGTTTGGAGTGCTAGATCTTGTTTAGCTGTTTTGTCATTTTTGTGTAGGCCATTTGGCCCCAATCACCAAAAGAAAAACACAAACGTTGCCTAATGACAACAACTGCTCACTTTTCAAATTTTAGACTATAATTCTTAAACTTTCATCCTTGAGGTAGAAACAAATATTTTTCATCTCCTATTAATTTAATTTCTCAATGTCATAATTTTAAGGATTTTCTGATTAAATAAACAACTCAATAGTGTCCATTTATAGTATGAGAAAACTATTTATTTGCTGAAAGAAAACTATTTATTTGCTGACCAAGTAACACCTAATGGCATTGAAATTAAAGTAACGGAAATGGGTAGCACCCCTTTGGTGCTTTAAAGATAATTTTATATAGTTATCAGGAAATATAGATACCTACATAAAATAGTGCAAAACTGATTCAAAGTTATGTAGAATTCATCCTTCTTTTTATATTGTGTGATTACACAAGTCCCAGTCTCCCAGAAAGATCTTGATATAGACAATTCCCAATAACTTGGATTCACTTAAGATAACCAACCTGCTTCATATATCTTTACAAATTTGTTTAAAGTTTACAAAATTGTGCCACCTAACCGGTGCGTCAAAAGAATAAAAAACCAAAAACAAAATAGGACAGATACAATTGTTGGCCATCTGTATCAAACTGAGAGCACTAAGAATTCACAATTTCAAGTACACGAAAATAAAAATAAATAAATAAAACAAAAGGGCGAAGACTACTTATCTCTTCCTGTCAAATTGTCTTAGAAAAGGTCAAGTTTTCTTGTTAAATGGTAAATATATAATTCACCATATGAGTAACTTGAAGTCATCAAATACATCGTTCTCTTGTATTTTCTCCACCAATAAATCTAACCCCAAGCATATTCAACAGTAACATTTGACCACACAAGCATCAAACAGGCACCTCAAAAAAATAATAAAACCAGTTTAAACAAAGTGGACACTCCTAGCTTTGCTTATTCTGAGCTACTAATGTTGTATAATTTAGCCTAGCTATATATAGTTTCAACCAACAAAAAAAAAAAAAACCAGTTCATAATCTGGATCATTTAAAAATGAAATTTTATAAAAAAAAAGACTTAATATTGCATCTTCAGTATTCACACGTTGAAAATAAATTTCCATATAATTAAAAGAAGAATCAATCACAACTCCATAACAATCGACCATCAACATCAATATAAATTAAACGAATCTACCAATGTCCATGTACCTAAGCAGCTTAAATTAATCAAACTTGTAGATCTAGAACCATATTCATCTTCAAATCAAACGATGAAACCCAACCCAATTCGTATTTCCCAGAGACAAAGTCAAAATGGTATTTACCTGAGTGACATCTTCAGCAATGTTGAGACCCTCAACGGCGGTCTGTGGCGTCACAGAAGCAGCCTTGCACACCACAGAGGAAACTGAAGAAGGCTTCCCTATCTGGCGCATGCTCTTGCTGTTGCTCTTGTTGTTGGACCTTACGCTCAGAGACGTGGTGGTGGCGGGGGCCACCCCCACCACCCATAGCTGTTTGGGAGCTGTGAGCTCTGATTTTGGGCTGCAGAGCGAGGATGTCAACGTATTGATCAGAGAAGCAGAGCCCATTTTTCTTTGCTTTTGCTATCGCTCTAGTTTTGTTGACTGAGTTGAGCAAAGCGGCTCTAAATTTTTAGTGCTTCACTGTTTCAGGGTTTGTTTATGTGTTGCGTGGGTGTGGATTATGTAGATCGTAGAGTATCTGCTTTTTCCGAGTCCAATATTTCATAAAAATTGAAGGGTTAATTTCAGTTTAGTACCTGAATTCTTATTGGTAAGGCATGTTAGTCCTTATATTCTCAATTTTAATGATTTTGTACCCTCATCTTTCCAATTTATTTCAATTGGGTTCCAGCACTAACTTCACTGTCAATATCACCGTTAATTGCTTGTGTGTCATATGTGGGGTCCCACGAGTTCAACGCTTTCGATGTCAACTGAGGGGCATTTTCGACCATTTATTGTATTCCTGCCCAAACCCTTCTCTGACAAAAAAACCACGCGGCTGCATCTAATTGGGCCAAAATAAAAAATTTTAAAATCAAAATAAACGAAAATTAATTAGAGAAATTCATTATTATATCAAATATAGGAGCTCAAATTATAAAAATACCATATATGAAATGGACTTTACAAACACACCCAAAGCTCATTTACAACATAACAAAGAGGCTTTTAACTTCTTATAAATTACAAAACTGCCATCAATTTCTTAAAACAAGCCCAACCCCAAAACCTCATTTTAAAAACCCAAAATACTCAATAGGGTATCAAAGTAATTTAATAATCAAACTTAAATTTAATAGGATCAGCTGTCATTTTTTTGGGTTTTTTTTTTAGTTTGTTTATAGAAATTCAATTATGTAGGGTTTATCTATATTATTAGTACTAAGAATGGGTATATGACTAAATATCTCAATTAGGTAATCAATATTCAAAATAAAAAAGGATATTGATCCCTTCCTAACAATTATGGAAAAATTGAGTGACTTTGCATCTGGGAACAAAAGAGTCCAGCCACTCAGCTATACTATTTATTAAAAAAAAACGACCCCAGTACCGCAGCGCGGCTATACTCGTTTTTTAAATAAAAAAATCCCTAGTGTAGCCGCGGCTATACTCTTTTTTAATGATGAAAACCGTGGTATAGCCGCGTGGCCATGCTCTCTAAGTATATTATATTTAATAGGAGTATAGCCGCACGGCTATAATATTTATTTAAAAAAATACCCTTCTAGTTGCATTTGCTTATAATTTATAGATATTAATTTGATAGTTTCGATACCTCCAAAGCAGATATTAAAGAGAGAGAAATTTCACAGTAAATCAATTTCTTCCTTTTTTGTGTGGGAATGTTTGTCTTTAGTATACCTCATTCTCTTGAGTGCTACTAAATTATGTTACTACACACATTATTTGTTGTAGAGAATTGCATGTTGAGTTGGAATCTTCTTGGTAATTGCTTCACATTTCAAACAACATTTTACATGAAGAATACTACGACCTCGCTTACTATATACCCATAAATCTTTGTTTGAAATTGTTGTACTGGTTGGCAAAGAGTTTCCAAAATCACGATCTTGCATTTTTATTACAACAAGTAAAAAATAATCTTAACTTCTCACATTCTTTCAGTTCGTAAAATATGGAACATGAAAAATATGAATAAAATACGTACGTGTTTTATTTGGAAATATTTTGGCAAATTACAACCAATAAGTTTGGCCACTATATAATATTTAATTTGATTTATTTAATTTATATTATTTTTATTCAAAAATATGTGTATAATACCTGAATTTGTGTGTATAATGGAAAATTTTGTAAAAAACAAGTGTATTAAACATGAAAAATATGTACGTGTACAATACGAGTATTAAACATGAAAATGCAAACTTCTTTATACGGATAATAGCTATGGAAAAGTAAAACTCAAAAGGGGACAATAGAGACTCGGATAATGGCCTCATAGTAATGGATAAGGCTCTAAACTACCCTTATCAGTAAACAAAAATCGGAAATTTTTTTTTTTTTTTTGAAAAACAAAGATCATAGTGTCTTATGTAAAGAGTATAGCCGCTCAGCTATACTATTTATAAAATAAAATAAAATGACCACAGTACCGCCACACAACTATATGATTTTTCAAAAAATCATGGTTTAGCCGCGCGGCTATACACTTTTTATAATCAAAAAACTGTGTATAGCCAACTGGCTATATGATTTATTAAAAAAATAAAAAAAAGAGGATCTGCCTGGCGCTAGCGCCCGCATCGCCGTGTCAAAAATAGTACAGCTGGACGACCATACTAGTACAGCCGTGCGGCTATACTATTTTAATTATAAAAAAATACAAGTATGAGAACTGCCTACTGCCTTTTTGCCACGTGTCAAAACAGTATAGCCGAGCGGCTATACTATTTTTTAAATAATAAAAACCGTAATATAGCCGCATGGCCATACTCTCTAAGTATATTATATTTAATAGGAGTATAGCCGCACGGCTATAATATTTATTTAAAACAATTGACCCTTCTAGTTGCATTTGCTTATAATTTATAGATACTAGTCTCTCCGCATGTGCTTCCACGCCTACGAGAGGCTTTTTTTTAAATAATTTAAATTTATTTTAGAATTAAAAAAGATAATGGGTAGTTGTGTTCCATAAAAGAAGGATTCATTTTCTTATTTTTCTTTTAATTTTAATTTTTTTAATATGAAAAAGTGTGAATTTACCATATTATCTCATTTAATTAATAATTTTCAATTCTTAATGTTTGCATTAACCAAGGGTATTTTCTGGTATTTTGAATGTTTTACCATTTTATGCCTTTTGCTTTATATTATACTAGCCTCTTTGCACGCGCTTCCGCGCCTGCGAAAGGTTTTTTTTTTTTAATTTAAATTTATCTTAGAATAAAAAAAGATAATGGGTAGTTGTGTTCCATAAAAATAGGATCTATTATCTCATTTTATTTTAATTTAATTTTTTTAAATATGAAAAAGTGTGAATTTACCATATTATCCTCATTTAATTAATAATTTCAATTCTCAATGTTTGCATTAATCAAGTGCATTTTTTGGTATTTTGAATGTTTCACCATTCTCTGCCTTTTACTTTATATATATATATATTAATTTGATAATTTCGACATCTCCAAAGCAGATAATGAAGAGAGAGAAATTTTACGATATATCAATTTGAGAGAGAAATTTTTCTTCTTCTTTTTTTGTGGGAATGTTTGCCTTTTGTCTACCTCGTTCTCTCAAGTGCTACTAAACTCTGTTATTGCACACATTATTTGTTATAGAGAATTGCATGCTGAGTTGGAGTGTTCTTGGTAATTCCTTCACATTTCAAACAACATTTTACATGAAGAATACTACCACCTCGCTTACTACTATACCCATAAATCTTTGTTTGAAATTGTTGTGCTTGTTCGCAAAGAGTTTGCAAAATCACCATCTTGCATTTTTATTACAACATGTAAGAAATAATCTTAGCCTCTCACATTCTTTCAGTTAGTAAAATACGAAATGCGAAAAATATGAATAAAATACGTACATGTTTTATTCCGAAATATTTTGGCGAATTACAACCGATAAGTTTGGCCACTATATAATATTTTAATTTGATTTATTTAATATATATTATTTGGGTAAATTACTCAAATGGTCCTCATACTTATACTCGATTTATATTTTGGTCCATCAATTAAATTATTCGTTCAAATGGTCCATCAACTCTATATTATTCGCTCCATTGGTCTCCATTACATTTTGTCAATATTTTTGGGGTTGTTAAATATGAGGGCAAATTGGTCATTATTTACCCTAAAATTAGGTTAAATCTAACATAAAATTAGATAGTAGGACCACTAGAGCGAATAATATAGAGTTGATGGACCATTTGAACGAATAATTTAGTTGATGGACCAAAATATAAATCAGGTATAAGTTTGAGGACCATTTGACTAATTTACCCTATATTATTTTTATTCCATAATATGATGAAATTATGTGTATAATACCTGAATTTTGTGTTTATAATTGAAAATTTTGTAAAAAAACAAGGGTATTAAACATGAAAATATATGCATGTACGTGTACAATAGAGTATTAAATGTGAAAATGCTAAATTCTTTATGCAGGAAATAGCTCTGGAAAAGTCAAGAATCATGTGCAAAGCCTGAATGGGTGAATGTAGATGGTTTTGAAGATAATGAAGAAACGTGTGTTGTCATTGATTCCAAACAAGAGGAGCTTACACTTCCTCATGACTCTTATGAAGATAACACCGAACATGCATTCCCAAAATTTAATGTAGCAACAGACATGAAGGCTATAAAATTCCATATTAGGATGCAATTTCCAAATAGTACTAATTTCATAAATGCTTTGAAGATCACTTCAATCAAAGAATGCTGAGAAGTTTGTTGGATGAAGTTTGAGAAGTTTAGGATAAGGGCAACTTGCGACGCAGAGAGCTACCCATTTGAGATTTATGCCTCCAAGATGTAGCATAAAGATACACTACAAGGGAAGAGACTCGATCCAACGCACACTTGTAGCACGGTTTGGGAAAATATGCTAGGATGTGGGATTATGCAGCATAACTGAGAAAGAAAAACCCTGGAACAATAGTGCAAATCAAGTGTGATTATAGTGAAGCGTTACAACAAACAGTGTTCCAAAGAATGTACATTTGTTTAGGTGTACTGAAGCAGGGATTCAAAGTAGGATGTGTGCCACTTATAGGATTGGATGGGTGTCATTTGAAGAATCCTTACAGAAGGCAATTGCTGTCAGCTATTGGTTTAGATGCCAATAATAGGACTTGGGTGATTGCACATGCTCAAGTTGAGGTAGAAAACAAAGAATCCTGGATATGGTTTTTAAAGCTGCTTGTGAAAGATATTGAATTGGAGAACCAATTTGGGTTCATTTTCATAAGTAACAAGCAAAAAGGTTTGTTGGAAGCTTTTGAAGCAGTGGTGCCTAATTGTGACCATAGATTTTGTTCAAGGCATCTGTTGGCTAACTTCAGCATCATGTATAAGGGAAAGATGTTGAAGAATGCCTTCTAGGCAGCTACCAAGGCAACAATAGTTCCTCAATTCAGAAGGGCAATGGAGGTGATGAAAACGTTGGATGGAAATGCATATAATTGGCTTACAGCTCCAGAAAGACCACCAAGACATTAGTCAAAGTCACACTATAACACCAATTTGAAGTATAGAATGTTGCTAAACAATCTATGTGAGTCATTTAATTCATGGATATTGGATGCTAGGACAAAGCCAATCATTTCAATGGTGGAGGAGATTAGGGTTAAGTTAATGAGAAGGATACAGATTATGAGGGATTTGATGATAAAATATATTGGTAGATTATGTCCTAAGCTGTTCGAAAAGCTTGAAAATAACAAACTTTAGGCAGTATATTGCATTGCAATTATGTCTGGAGGCCCCCAAATTCCAAGTAGACACTGGAAATTATGGCCAATTTTTGGTGGATTTGAATGATAGGACATGCAACTGCAGGAACTGGGATTCCTATATAAGCATGCAATGGCAGCTATTAACCACAAGAGAGGGGATAGGCCTGAGAATTATGTAGATAACTGTTACTTGAAGGAAACATTCACATATAAGGACATTATTCTTCCTGTGAATGGAATGGAATTTTGGGAAACCACTTATTTTCGTAAAATATTGCCTTCAATGTACAGTAGACAGCTTGGCAAACCAAGCATGGTTAGGAAGAAGGAAGCAGGTGAAAGAGAGACCAAAAGTGGTGGGGAGAAACTATGCAAATTCCAAGACTCTCTCAAATGTAGTACATGTGGTCAAAAGGGTTATAATTCATTAACTTGCCATAGACATAAGCCACCATATGCTAAAACCAAGGGCACTAAGGGCTCGTTTGGTACACAGAACTGTCTTAGTATGGACTATGCTTAGGGACTGGCTTGGCTTGGCTTGGTCTAAGTTGGATAACACTTATCCTGCGTTTGGTGTATGCTTGGACTAGGACTAGAATTTTTTTATTTTTTCAAATATATATATATATATATATGTATATATGTATTTTATAATATATATATATATAATATATATGTATACAGAGAGCTTCCATTGAGGGATCCCTCAAATAAGCTTATTTGAGGGACACTCCTTGTAGGCCTCACTCTAGATTGTATTTCACTAATCCAAACTGTCTATTTTGTATATACTCATTTAAAGATCATCTCCACAAAAAATTACTTGAATCTGACATCATTTGACCATTCAATTGAGTTATTGAAATTTTAGTACTTTCTTGAAGCACCATGTTCAAAAATTGTAGGGTACCCTAAAGGGCGTCCCTCAATAGAATATACATACATATAATATATATACATATAATATATATATATATATAGTGAGCTTCAGTTGAGGGATCCCTCAAATAGTGTTATTTGAGGGATGGGGCGCTCAACCATTGGATATGTTTTAATGACCTTGTGCGGCTGAGATTGAATTACATCTTTTAACCTGTTTTCCCACTCCTGACCCACCACAAACTCCACTTATGCTTGGGAACGACGTACGTTAGGAAACCAAACGTCTTTCTTCTTCCTCCAACGCTTGGAGACCTTTCACGCAGACCAAACGACTTGAGGAAGAAGACTCACCATCGTCAGTTGAAGAAGAAGACCCGCCATCTATGTGACAGAGGTATGCTATCATGTGTATGAAGTACAAAAAAAATTGGATGAGTTTTGATATGGTTTTAATGGGTTTGAAGATCACTCCTCCAGATTTTTAATGGTTTTTTAAAATTTTGGAATATCATGTGTATGAAGTACGAAAAAGCATATTCATTTAAACAATAGATGGTTGTTCTAGCCTGTCCATCTTATTTTTTCTGCAGACTTGTGCTCGATGTATATAATTAAGGTCATTCTTCGTTCTCGGGCTGTTGCTATGGGTGGCTTGCTATTCAATAGTTAGAGAAAGCATATTGATTAGATGTTGTATGATAAATCAATTATACCATGGTTCTTCGATTTGGAGTTTTGTATCCTTAGTTTTGATATGGATTTTAAGAACTCATCAACAATTCTACAACTTTTTTTTATTGAGTATTGTAGTTATGTAATTTTCCATCAAACTTGTGCTTTCAATTCTCCATTCAACATGGTTTGTGTTTCTTGTGACTCTAGGCTACTTATTTTTTATTTTTTTGGAGTACTGTAGTTTTGTAGTTTACAATTAAACTCTTGCTTTCAATGCTCCATTCAACATGGTTTGTGTTTCTTGTGATTCTTGGTTATTGATTAATCTACCTGGGGTTTCCCATAAGGTAATTGATCTTCACTTACATAATATATTTGCAGTAGAGTGGGTTTTCCTGTTTTTTTTTTTTTCTTCCTCTTTTCTTAATCTAGTCTTTTGGATTAAGGAAAAAAAAGAAGACAAGAAAACAGAATTTCATATACATATAATATATTTTTTATCTACTCTTAATTGATATTTGAGAAGAAAAAACAGAATGTCATATATATGTCCATGTTTTGTGATTAAAGTGTATTTGTGCATGTTCTATGGTTAAACAGATTTGCTCACCTGTTGTTCAACTATGGAAGCTAATAATGGAATATGAGTTCACATGGAAACTGATTCGGAAACAAATCGTTTTGTATCAATTTTCTATCCTCAAGTAATTGGTGAGCTCACTCCCTTCCAAGGTCAACAATTTGAAACATTAGAAGAAGTGTATGACTTTTACAATCAGTATGCAAGGGAAGCTGGGTTTAGTGTTCGATCATACTCTAGTAAGAAGAGTAAAGACGGAGAGGTCATACGAAAAGAGTACGTTTGCAATAAAGAGGGAAGTTGGTCAACTGAAACAAGCGGTGTTGTAAAAAGGTGTCGTGGAGTAGGTAGAGAGTCTTGTAAGGCACGGCTAATAGTTGTTAAATCAAAATATGCTGGATACGTAGTCACCATATTTGAAGAGGCTCATACTCATCCAATGACAACCCCACAAAGACGCCACTTATTATAGTCTCATCGTCGAATTTCTGGTGTTGATCAACTTGTAGCACAACAACTAATATCCGTAAATGTATCCACACACCAACAATACGACATTCTAGCAACGCAAGCAGGAGGCATTGAAAATGTTGGTTTTACTCAACAAGATATGTACAACTCCAACAGAGATAGACGTATGAAGATCAAGGGTCATGATGGAGAAATGTTGTTTGATCATTTCATGAATGAGCAGGAAAAAAATCCAGGGTTCATATTCAAGATTGAGACAAATATTGAACACAAGATTACTCGATGTTTTTGGGCTGATGCAATCTCTAGGTAATCGTACAAGTTTTATGGTGATCTGGTTATCTTCGACACTACCTACAACACCAATCGATATTGTATGATCTTTGCACCAATTATGGGAGTAAACAACCATGGTCAGACAATTATTTTTTCTGGGGCGTTCTTAAGTGACGAGATTGCAGACTCTTTCATTTGGTTGTTTAGAGAATTTTTCAGGGCTATGCCAGGTAATGCTCCAAAAATTATTATTACTGATCAGGATCCAGCAATGACAAAAGCCATTTCAGAAGCTCTTCCAAACACATTTCATAGGTATTGTAGCTGGCATATTTTGAATAAATTCTCTGACAAGCCCGAGTGTACTCTTCACTATCAACAATTTAGAGAATGTGTTTGGGATTCTGAGAGTAGAGATGAGTTTGACTTGAGATGGAAGAGAATTGTTGAGAACAGCAGGTTCAATGAAGATACATGGTTGCAATCAATATTTAATATTCGATCTAAATGGGTGCCAGCTTATGTGAACCATATTTTCTCATGTGGAATGTCTAGTAGTCAGCGAGCAGAAATTGGGCATGCATTTTTCAAGAGGTATGTATCAAAAAACAATTCCTTGGTGGACTTTATGGTTCAGTTTAATAGAGGACTTTTACACCAACGACACTTGGAATTGATGGCAGATCACACTGATATCAATGAGAAGGCAAAAACTAAGTGCCCTATAATGATGGATAGATAAATGGCTAATATATACACACGTACTTACTTCTATAAATTTCAAGATCAGTTGTGGGAGAGTTATTGCAACAATGTTGAGCTTACAGAAGATAATGTCACTCACTGCACATATAAAGTTGTACATATGGATGACAAAAAGAAAAAAAGAAATCGGCTGATTGTTTATGACAAATATGTAGATTTTGCATCATGTAGCTGTCATGTGTTTGAGAGTTTGGGAATCCCATGTAGCCATACTTTGGCATATTTGCACAAAATACGTCAGCTTCATGAATTGCCATATCAATATATTTTGAAGAGATGGACTAGATCTGCTAGATCTGATCTTGTGGTTGACAATGATGGTGTTGAGATATCTGTTGACAACTCCTTAATAGGAAAGCGCAGTGCATTATTCCAACGATATTCAAATGTGATTGATAAAGTCATCTTAAGTGATGAGGCTAGTCAAATCTTCTGTGAGGCATTGGATTCATTGATTGAGAGGATTAAACCATTGCTTCATGGAGCCGAAGAAGTACTACCTTCTGCAAGGAGAAGTATTGCTTTTGAAACTAGTATAAATGAACCAAATCCTGTTAGAGCAAAAGGAAGTGGGAAAAGACTTAAGGGCAGAAAGGAGTTGGTGAGAGAAAAATACAAAGGTCGGTGTTGTAATGGGTGTGGAAAATATGGACAAACACGCGACAAAAGGAACTGTCCTATGCTTCAAAAATCGTAAGAATGCAAACTTATTTGTATTTTTCCTTTATTATTATTATGTATTAACCTCCTGTGTAACTTTGTGATGTTATCTTTGACCATGATAGATCTTCAAATGTTGACAAAGATGCTTTTAATGGCATGGATAATAGTTCTTCGTCACAGGTAATTATAGTTATACACAGAACTTATATGGAGAATTTTGTTGATGACATGGATAATAATCCTTCCACCTATATAATTTGCTTGTTATTGAGAACGATAAATTTTTTATTTCTTTTTTCATTTACTTTGTCTTGTCAGGATGATGAGTTTTTTAGATGATGTTTCGAACTCCAGTGATTCCACCTATTTCTTGGGTTGTAGAGTTGCACTGACATACTTGAAGAAAAGACTATGTTTGCCCAATCAAGCTTCCTGCAGCTAGCCTCCTAATGGAAAGATTGTGTTTGTACTTTTTGTTTTCATTAGAATGCCTTTTGATCCGCAATGTATTGAACAAAGAAAACCATTCAGAAATCATTTCAATTAAAAGGAAACAAATTTGTTTTGCTGCTATTCTCTAATATCATAGTTAAGTTTTGGTGTTATATGAATAAATGTCTTGGATGAGTTTGCTATTACTGAAAAAGTGAAACACTGAAGTTCAGAAAAAGTGAAAGAGAAAACACGGGAAAACTGCCACACTATGAACTGAATAAAGTTTTCATTACTAAGATAAAATAGACCTAATAACATCGAGTATTCATTACAGAAGGGAAAAACAATTTTGTACAACATCCATTACAGAAAAGAGCTACAAAATCCATCCTTATTACAGAAAAGAGCTACAAAATTTTTATTGAGCTTAAACGAACACCAGCAAAGATTAGATCCAGAGTACATCAGATGTTGGACTTCAAGAGTGAATGAACAAGATTACTCCACTACAAACCTGCAATGCAAGAAGAAACAAAAAAAATTAAAGTAAGACCACACTACAGTTATTAAAAATAATATTGAGTTTGGGACAAAGAGGTTAGCCTTGTATTCACAAAGCCCTTCAACAATAGAATTGCTTGAAAGCAAAGTGGTCCTTAAATTGATTATTAACTTCAATAAATTTCACAAATTGGCATCCAGCAAGTATTCATCTAAACAGAAAGTAGTACAATCATTATCACTTTGAATGTTTCACATTGATAGAAAGCCGGTAACATTATTATTGGGTAGCACATTAGCAAAATGTTGTTGTTCTTTTCTTTTTTTCTTTTTTCTTTTTTCTTTTTTTCTCCTGAAAGCAGCAAAATGTCTGATATAGTTCTATACATATCAAAACTATCTGTCAGGGAAAAAAGTGTATGAAACTTATGGATTTCATTTTCCTTTTTCCTTCTATTCTATATCATGTACAAAAAACAGAGCCCCATGAGATTGAACTAAGATACTGAACTAGTATAGCAAAATCAACAATCATCTTTTACTACTTTGTAACTAAGAAGTACTGTTGTGAATTACTGAACCCTCATCCTGAATTGGGTTGACATCTTGTTCTAGCAGCACTTCGTCCCTGAATAAATAAATTGGGGTTAACATTAAAAAAACTAACAATAATTAGCAAGAACCCTCAAATTAAGAATCACCCAATGGAACCCAAATCGAAACTCATCACACAGAAACCCAAAATCGAAATTCCATTAATCAAATTGTGTTTTTTTGTACTTCATACACATGATATTCCAAGATTTAAAAAACCATTAAAAATCTGGAGGACTGATCTTCAAACCCATTAAAACCATATCAGAACTCATCCAAAAAATTTTGTACTTCATACACATGATAGCATACCTCTGTTGCATAGATGGTGGGTCTTCTTCTTCAACTGACGATGGTGGGTCTTCTTCTTCAACTGACGATGGTGAGTCTTCTTCTTCACGTCGTTTGGTCTGCGTGAAAGGTCTCCAAGCGTTGGAGGAAGAAGAAAGACATTAGGTTTCCCAGCATATGTCGTTCCCAAGCGTAAGTGGAGTTTGTGGCGGGTCAGGAGTGTGAAAACGGGTTAAAAGATGTAATTCAATCTCAGCCACACAAGGTCATTAAAACAGATCCAACGGTTAAGCACCCCATCCCTCAAATAACACTATTTGAGGGATCTGTCAACTGAAGGGGACTGTATATATATATATGTGTGTGTGTGTGTGTGTGTGTGTGTGTGTGTATACATGTATATAAGTATATTATAATATTATTATATATTTTAAATAATATAAACGTACATACATATATATAACTGTATATAGGTGTATATATGTATATTATAATATACATGGGTATAATACATATACATATATTTATATATATATATATATGTATGTATATTATAATATATAATATATATATATGGGTATGTTATAATAATAATATACAAGTATATACGTGTATATATGTATATTATATATGTATGTATATATACATATAAATTACATATATTATAAAATACATATGTATATATAATAAATGTATAATATATGTATATATATTATATATTATAATATACATATATATATATATACGTATATATATAATATATGTGTATATAGGTGTATTTGTAATAACCCAAAACAAAATATCTAAAAAGTAAGGAAAATATCTTTTAGCAAAAAGACAAGTTTGCCCTCGCATATTTTAATGGGAGAAAATTTGACTTTTTAATCGAGAAAGAATTTGGGAATTTCGCTGCGCCATTGCGTAGGGCGTGGCGAAACGAGTTCGTAGACACCGAGTAGACCCGAATCGGAGTTGTAACGAAGAAGATATGGTCTAAATACCGCGAAGTGCAAAATAGTAATTTGGCCAAAAAGTCAGATTTTTATCCCTTCTCTCTCCTCTCCCCCGTCACTTTCTCGCTCTTCTCTCTTTCTCTCCCGTCGCACCCGGTCATTGCGACCCTTCACCTTCTCGACGACGGCCCGGCCAGCACAGACCGAGCTGATCTCCGCCGTGGGTACCATCGGGTCCGCCTCCCTCTCGCCATCAAAACCTGACCGACCTCCACCCTTGGGCCGCCCGGAGCTGATCGGAAAACCATGTTTTTCGACGGATGTTCGTCGGAATCCACCCGAACTTCCAGCTCGAATTTCTCCTTCAATTCTCCACCAAATCGATCGAGTAAGGTACCAAGAGTCCAGCTAACCCACAGGAGGGACCTTCGAAGGGTCCAGCTAGCTCAGACCAGCAGTGAGTGGACTTTCTTTCATGAATTATTTTATATAAATGAGTTATATAAAGGATTTCTATAAATAAGATTTCGTAAGTGATTTTATGTTGATTTTATATAAATGAGGTTTTATAAATGAGTTTATTTGAATAAATTTCTTTATTTGATCTTGAGTAAGCTTTATTGTGGTTCCGAACATGATTAGTACAGTAATAGTTCTATAAGTCTGTGCTGCTTATTTACCAGTTATAGAAACAGAGTTCGAGGTTGGAATCAGTTGAGATCGCAGCACAACTTGAGCTTTACAGTTATTACTAAGATATTTTTCTAAAGGAATTTATTTTAAAACCACCTCGTACCCATTTTCTTTGGTGATTACCCACAGTTGGACCGATGTCTACGGACATCCAGTCCGATTTCAGTTTATGTCAGTGCACTTGACTTTGCCTCACGAGTTTCGGGGACGCTCGGACCGTGAGTGCCAGGATTTGCGGCTCGGCAGACTTGGTGTCCCGAGACCTGCCAGGATTGCGGCTCGGCTGACTCTGTGTCCCCGAGACCTGCCAGGATTGCGGATCAAGCTGACTACGGTCCCCTGCATCCTGCCAGAGCGACTCGAGCTGACTTGGTGTCATCGAGGAATCTGCCGGCGGATCAGGCGATCATAGTCCCCTGATTTCGCCAGTTTGCGGCTCGGGTAGACTGCGTGGCGCCCGAGACCTGCCAGGGGAATTGACGGACATGACAGGGGTACAAATAGGTGGTATTTTTCAGAGGATTTGAGTTTTCTTTTATTCAAGTATGACTTTCAGTTATTTTATATCAGTTTTTTTTTTTTATATTCGTGCATTTATATCTTTACATATTGGTTCAGTTATACGAGCACAGTCATCAGTAGGTTTTTACATGCTTATTTGAATACTCTATATTGAAATCTAGACAAACCCTCAATTTAGACTTCTTCTTATTTTAAATGGGGGTTATTATGTTTATAAAATTGTTTTCAAGAACATTATTTTTGTCCACTCATCTTTTCAACTTGTTTTTCGCCCCCAGGCCATAGAAGTACGCGGGATCCACCACCGGGCCATTCAAAGCTTCCGCGTCACCACGTAAGGTAGAGTTTTGTAGAAAATCCTTGAAACTCTGAAACTTAGAAAATGCTCTGATATCTAGTTGAAACTGTGAAACTAGAGTTGAGATGGGTTATTCGAGATATTCTGGCAGTTGGTGTGAATTTATTGATTGTTTAACATGTGGAAAATTTTGGGATTGGTCAAAATACAGGGGAGACTCTGCCGAAATTTCGGCAGAAGTCTAAGGGAAATCTGAAAAGAATTTGAGACGAGAAGGGTAAAAAGGTCTTTTATGCTCGACATTCGCCAGATGTCGGACACGCACAGGATTCGACTCGGATTCCAAAGTGGAAATTGGGTCGGGTCCTGTCAGTATTTATATATTATAATATATACATGGGTATAATACATATATACATATATATATATATATATATGCATATTATAATAGATAATATATATGGGTATGTTATAATAATAATATACGTGTATATAGGTATATTATAATATATATACATATAGTATAAATATATAATGTATATGTGTATATACGTGTGTATATGTATATTATAATACATACATGGGTATAATATATATACACATATATGTATATATACTTATATATATATATATATTACATATATACATGTATGCTATTATTATAATATTAATATGTATGTGTATATGGGTATATTATAATAATAATATACATGTATATATCTATATGTATTTATATATTATATATGTATATATGTGTTTATATATATATACATGTATATACGTGTATATATGTACATTAATATATAATATAATATATATTACATATGTACATGTATACATGTATGCTATTATTATAATATTAATATGTATGTGTATATGAGTATGTTATAATAATAATATATGTGTATATATCTATATGTATTTATGTATATTATATATGTATATATGTGTTTATATAAATATATATATATACATGTATATGTGTATATACATGTATATATGTACATTATAGTATATGTGTATGTAATAATAATAATAATAATAATAATAGTAATATATGTTATTAGTATTACAATATATGTTGCGTGCAGCTTTGATGCCGTTGGCAACAACCTAGGATGAGATTTACATGTTTACATTATGTTATTTTGGATATTAAGCGTGTTTAGAACCTTGGATATACTATTAAGCAAATACTTAACTTGGATATGCTATTTTGGATACTATTCATCTATGATATGAAGCTTTTTTATTCTTGATGCAGAGTATTATATTTATTAGGATCATTGTCATGAAATCATTCACATGTATTATGAATTGTGATGAGTTTTTTTTGGCATAACAAATTATACAATATGACGATTTGTTATATGTCATATTTAAATAAAGTGACAATTTATAAAGCTTCACAAATTGAACATTGTGACAACTTGTCTGTTGTCATATTAGATATGATGTGACCACTTGCCAGTCATCAAAAAATGAATTAGGTGACCTATTGTTACACGTCACAAAAGAAACAATGTGAAAAAACATGAGAAGTCAAATATTGTAAACAGTGACAAATTCATACCTCGTCACATTTTCCTATATGTGACTCTGAGTTATAGTCGTCACATTTGACATCGGGTGAGGGGCCTAATGTGACGACCCTTGTGACGCCAGAATATGGTCACTTTAACATAATCGCTAGGAAAGTTTGCCTAATGTGAGGAAATGTTTTCGTCACATTAGCCTTTTTTTCTTGTAGTGACTTATGAAGCTGAGATGAAGAGGAAGAACTTCATAAGAGAAAAAGGCAAAACAAAGAGCTGGAAAGCTGAAGGTAAGTCTCTTTTCACAGTTGCTTCATAGTGGATACTTCTACATAAATTGATTGTATCTTTGTATTCTCAGGAAAAGAGAGACAAGAAGAACGTTGAAGATAACTTAACAAGAGCAACTGATTCAAGCAATCAAAATGGCTTGGTGAGGAAGAGGGTGAAGCGCACAAAGATAACATGTAGTAACTATGCTTCTGTCCAAGAATCACAAAATGGACAGTAGGATATGGGTTGAACTTTATTGGATGGCTTTTTGGGTTGGAATCAGTTTTCATAGATATTTTGCTTTTGTTATATAGGTTGAATTTTGTTGCATGGCTTTATGGGTTGGATGAATTTTTATATGTATTGCCTCCAATGTTGGATGACTTTTTGGGTTGGAACCAGTTTCATTGGTATTTTGCTTTTGTTATTGTTGAATTTTGTTGGATGGCTTTATCGGTTGGATGAATTTTGTTATGTATTGCCTCCAATGTTGCATGGCATTTTGGGTTGGAACCAGTTTCATAGGTATTTTTCCTTTGTGCTTTTGTTTTAAGACCAAATGTTGGATGTGGATGCATTCAATTTATGTGAAAACTGGCTGACATGTTATTTAGTCTAATTTTGTATGAAACAAGTTTGATAAATTTGTTTTACAAAAAACTAGTTTGGTACATGCGAATTGTGAGCAAAAGGGAATTTTGATTACACTAACCACTGATCATATAACCCAACACTACATGAGAATTGTGATTACAAACTGAACCCATGATAGCCTTTTCCAGTGTTAGTTTTGATACAAACAATACAACAAACTAGTTTGGTACATGCGAATTGTGAGCAAAAAGGAATTTTGATTACACTAACCACTGATCATATAACCTATAATTTCATGCAAATTGTGATTACAAAATGAACCCATAATGGCCTTCTCTAGTGTTAGTTTGATACAAAACTCAAAAATAAACACAGCATGCCAATTCTAGTGTTGCCTTCTTTCTAGTTGAAGCGTTCTCCTCATCAGAAGCTACCAAGAGAAATGCAAAAACTATCCCAATAGAGAAGATAAATGCCCAGAGTAGCCTCTCTTTGCTGCGAGACCTCCTCAATTCACCCTCAGCCACATCTATCATTTTCAACAAACTAGAAATTATCATCTTTGATCGTGCGCACATTTCAGAATGAAACTAGTCAAAATACCCACACCCATTCACTTACACATGAAGATATTTCTCCATCAAATTTCACAAATCCAATTAACTGCCATACAAATTTCACCATCAAAGCAAAAAGTAAAAAAATAAAAAAATCAAACCTTGCGACAACTCAAGAATCTAAGTGCGATCCAAGATGTTTCCAATTTAACTATCTCGCCGCAAAAGCAACGATGACCCTCCTTCATCGGAGAACTCCTTATTTCACAAAGATAGATGCTGAAAATTGGAGAATCAGGTTTCAAAGATTTTTGGATTTAGGGTTTGTTCTTTCTTCGACTTGTTTTAAACCATCAAATTGATATTTTTGCTTTTTAAATTTTTTATTTCAACCTAATTAAATGCAGCCACGTGTCTTCTTCTTCTTCTTTTTTTCAAAGAGGGGCGAAAATGCCCCTCAATTGACATCGAAAGGACCTCGTGGGACCCACATATGACACGCAAGCAATTAACGGATGTATTGACAGTGAAGTTGACGCTGGAATCCAATTCAAACAAATTGGAAAGATGAGGGCATGGAATCGTTAAAATTGAGAGTACAAGGACTAACATACCTTACCAGTAAGAGTTTAAAGTACTAAACTGAAATTAACACCAAAATTCAATGATGTACTTTTAAGTAAATAAATTGTAACACACTCGAACCACATGTTTACTCATAAGGAATTGGGATAAATAGGAATTAGAGTATTTAGGAATAAGGTTAAGCATGAATCAAGTGATTTACAAATCGAAATCGAAACAAGTTTGATTACCAAAATGCTCTTGCAAATGAAATTCAAATTGTTCAACTACTTACACAATTTTTCAAATGACAAATTTTTTGTTTAAAAAAAAATTCGATTGAACAAATGACAAAAGTTCTCTTTTTTTTTTTTTTGTTTTATAAAAATTTAAAAAAAATCTTTTTTTATGTAGTAATAATAAATCCAATTTAATATATGTTTTATAACCATGTTTTATAAGTTTAATTATTACTTCCTAGTATATCTTCTTTCTTTTTTTGGGTCGAATACTTCCTATTATATCTAAATATATAGAATTAAGTTAAATATATTTATGTTCAAAGAAAATGGAATCAACTTGTTTTTTTTGGTGTTTTCACAAAATATATGAGGGCAATTTGGGTAGAAAAATGTCCATTTCGATTCATCCATGCCCAATACCACCTCCTCCACCCGGAATGCCATTGCCTCTATATTAGGAATCAAAGTCATGATTACATATGGGTCCCGCATTACTTTTCATTCCCAATATACAAGTAGACAAAGGAGTAGTCAGTAATGGGAATGACTCTCATTCCTTTCATTCCCTTTCATGTAAGTAAACATGCCATTACCTTATGTTTGGATGAATGAATTTAAAATTACATAGAATTCTAAAATGACGTTATTTAGATTTCCATCATTTCAATTTCTGACAATTAAAGATTTCAGTGTTTGGATTTATGTATGTCGAATTTTGTAAATGGCACTATGAAAATTGTAAAATGACGCCCTATTGTGGTGGAAATTAAAATTGGGAATTTGATACCCCAATTTTCACGATTTTTTCTGCGCGTCATTTAATAAATTTTGCACTTAAGTTGCCAAACAAAGAAATTGTCAATTTCTCCTATTAAATTCCCAACTTGTAGCTAAATTACGAGTTATTTTTCCTCATCCAAATGGAGGGTAACACAAATTGACAACTCAGCGGATGTACTCCCTAGCTTCAATTTGAATTCAAATACCCCTTTTTTAAGAATTAGATAATTGGTCGTACAAAAGTGCCCTCAAATACGAATAAGAGTATTTTAGGAATCCCTCAACTAAAGTTCTCTGTATATAATACTATATATATCTATCTTTATAGAAGCCTCAAACGGTGAAACATTTAAAAACCCTAAAAATACCCATGCAAACAAAAATGTTAAAACACCACAATCTAATATAATGAGGGTATAATAGTTTTGTTTTTGGTTGCAAAATTACAAATTTAAAAATAAAAAAAAATTCCATCCTAGGTAATTAAGGAAAAGTAGTTACCGCCCACTTCACCCACATACCTCTCTCTCCATTAATAACCAAATTTATCTCTTTTTTGTTTTCTTTTTAATTTCTTTTTAATTTATTTTTATCTATTTATATATGTTATATATTTAACTAATTAAAAACTAAGAATAAATAATTTGAAAAAAGCCCAATTGGCACATGAGTGCTAAGAGGTTACAATTTAGTTAAATGTAACGACAAAACTCATAAATAGGGAAATTAAGAATATAGGAGACATGCATGATAGAAGGGGACAACCTGGGCTATATCAACCCACTCAAGTCCCACCCGAGTGTGGTTCAAATGAGAACACTATATACAGATCAATCTCAAATCTGAACCATTGAAGAGAAAAAGTAAGCTTACCGTAGAAACGAGTTTGCTGCACATCCCCTTAGGCCACGTGTCCTATCGCGCCTTTTCGCATCAGGCCTTTTCCTATTGTGCCTTTCTTTCCTTCCTCCCTTTAATTCATTTTTGTTGTAAATTATTGGGTGTGGAGCCCACATAAAGGGGCCCACATTCTAATTATATAAACGAATGCATACTGAACGAAGCAGATCAGTTTTTGATCTTTCAATTCTCTCTCTCTCTCATGGCTAGGCTTAAGAAGCGCCGTCCTCTTCCTTCAGAGGCTTCCGTCCTCTTCCTTCAGAGGCTTCCA
>NC_047650.1:8358733-8457317 GCF_902201215.1 Prunus dulcis | reverse complement strand
CGAGTGTGGTTCAAATGAGAACACTATATACAGATCAATCTCAAATCTGAACCATTGAAGAGAAAAAGTAAGCTTACCGTAGAAACGAGTTTGCTGCACATCCCCTTAGGCCACGTGTCCTATCGCGCCTTTTCGCATCAGGCCTTTTCCTATTGTGCCTTTCTTTCCTTCCTCCCTTTAATTCATTTTTGTTGTAAATTATTGGGTGTGGAGCCCACATAAAGGGGCCCACATTCTAATTATATAAACGAATGCATACTGAACGAAGCAGATCAGTTTTTGATCTTTCAATTCTCTCTCTCTCTCATGGCTAGGCTTAAGAAGCGCCGTCCTCTTCCTTCAGAGGCTTCCAGAACATAATGTAATTTTATAGATTTTACAGGGCCTGTACTTTCATTGCAGGTGTAAAAATCTATCTGTTGTATGTTCCTTTCCTTTTATAATAATAATTGCGCACATTCTTAAACTTGCATATGTGGTTTGTACGTCTTTTCAAAATGACGATCTGAACCTTGTGCCTTATAGGTTCAAATAACCACATCAAATCTCTCATATTTCCATGCATGTGAGCCCAGAACTTTTGGTCTGGGTTAAACCCAAACTCATAATTTATTCGCCATTTTTAAATGGACATGAAATATGAATTAAGTAAAAGCCACGATAATATCTCAATATAGTAGTGGAGAGCATTAACTACTATGTACCCACAACTTCAAGTTCAGGATCTCTCATATATTTGGATCCAGGGGCTTCCGGCCCAGATATAACAAAATATGTGGGGAGCCTCAATTCTTTATTTGAGGTTTATATTGATATTATCCATTTCGCGGTGTATTCTTAACAACCGGAATTCACAAAATATATTTCTTCCTTGAGGTGTCGATTATAACAGAATCGAACTTTATTAAATTCATCATTCTCTTATGCCAAAGAAATATGTGGTGTACCACAATTTACGATAATACCTCAATGGTTGTCCATTTAACTGTTGGAACTTTAGATTCTCAACACTGTTAGATTTTGAACTTCAGGCCAAAATCACATATTCTCATGGTATGGACATTCTTACAATTTTCTATACATATTTCGGGACTTCATGCCCTTATATAATTGTCCATATTTTGAGGAACTTCTGGCATCTCATTTAATTGCTCATCCATGAGTATAAGGAACTGCAGGTTCCCTTTTGTATATAGTGACGGTTTACCCAAAATGGTTAATATTTATGCATACGTCACTATTCATGTGAATAGTACTATTCATATATCCGATACTATTCATGTGTACAGTACATCTGCCAGTACAGTTATCATCCATGTGTACGGCACTATGAACCAATACGGTACTGTTACATCATTAAGGAACCCCAGGTCCTTATTCACATGTCAGGGATCAAGGACCCTTAAGTCCGATCACATGTTTACAAATATAGTACCGGAGAGACTGCCAGCTCTCATATCACTATCATCAAGGATCTTCAAGTCCTGATGTAAATGTATGATGAGGATCAAGGAACTTCTGGTCCTGATCTGTATACTGTAAAAACTCATCATACAGCACAATTAATCCATAAAATAAATTTACTGTTAAATAAATTACTTGTATGGGCGTTAATCCCGCACCATACTTTAAATGTGCGGTAAAGTAAATTCATAAATTAAATTGCTGTATGGACGTTAATCCCGCACCATACTTTAAATGTGCGGTAAATTAAACGTGCTTGTATGGGCACTAATTCTGCTCCATACATTTAAATGACAGTAAAGGCGTGGACGATAAACCCGCACCACCCTTTAAAGTAAATTTATGATAAAGTAAATGTGCTTGTATGGGCACTAATTCTGTTCCATACATTTAAATAACAGTAAAGCAGTAAAGGCGTGGACGATAAACCCGCACCACCCTTTAAAGTAAATTTACGATAAAGTAAATGTGCTTGTATGTGCACTAATTCTGCTCCATACATTTAAATGACAGTAAAGGCGTGGACGATAAACCCGCACCACCCTTTAAAGTAAATTTACGATAAAGTAAATGTGCTTGTATGGGCAGTAATTCTGCTCCATACATAAAAGTAAAGGCGTGGACGATAAACCCGCACCACCCTTTAAAGTAAATTTATGATAAAATAAATGTGCTTGTATGGGTAATAAACCTATACCATACAGTAAATAAAATAATTGCGGAATGAATAAAGTAAAGACAATTATTTGTGGGTTCATATCAACACCACAATCAAATAGTATGATATTATTATACTGATATATCAAATCATTTTATGTTCTTTCCACCTGGCAATAATTCTTTGTTTCCTTTACGATGTTGCTTTTCACTAGGCTTTCTGTATGCCACTTGTCATTGCGCATGCCACCGCCTCAGCCAAAGCAGTTCAATCATTGCCCCTTTTTTTTTTTTTTTTTTTTATATATATTATTTTATTCTTAACTTTGTCTTCTCTTGTTGGGTGTTGCCGACATAGGCAAAAAGCATAGCTATCAAAACATTTATAATGAAATAATGGAATAAAATAAAAAAAAAAGGTAAGGAGCACTTCACTTTTGTTTTGGCGGCTGCTTCATCTCTTTCTCTGATATAGCTTTGTTAAGCAGAACTTTGAGATGAGACAATTGATCTCTCTCTCTTTCCCTTTCTCACCTCTTTTTCTTCTTCCTCTGTCTCGCTCTCTCAATTCACTTTTGGTTCTCTTCCTTTTGTACACAACTGTGGAGCTGGAACAAACAAGGGTTGCAGCGGGGAAGAAGAAGCTCTTTGAAGCTCAGGCTTTAGCAGGCAAAGCTCGAGTATAGCCCAACAATTGGAGGCAAACTTGCAAGCTTTGTATAACTGATGCCCTGAGGAATTGCAAGGCTGGCAATAGTGAGGCCAGAGATGATATCAGACTTGAGAAGCTTGAGATTATACTCAGGGCCCCACTGGAAGATGGAAGAAAAACTGAGGACCCAGAAGAAGTTTTGTGAACCAAGTCTGGTTCTTGAATATGTGAAGTGGGTTATCTGGGAAAAAGATCTCACCAAGCCTGTGCTTGAGTTTTTTTTTTTTTTTTTTTTTTTTTTTTTTTTTGCAGGTGGTCTGTTTTCTCGATGAGCGAAGTTTCAGGTGAGAGAAAAGGATATGAAAGCTGAGAGGAACTATTGGCTTTCTGTGACCAAATAAAAAAAAAAAAAAAAAAACTCTCAACCTAATCAATGAAGGCACGGACTTGCAGCTGGTAAGTGGGCTTTGTTTTTCAAAAATGGCAAGTGGAAAGATTGGCTGGCTGTCTGTCGGATAAATTGACAGCCACCCACTTGGATAAATATGACTTCTACCTTATAAAATAATTTGATATATCAGTATAATAATATCATATTATTTGATTGTGCAAGGTTGATATGAACCCACAAATAATTGTCTTTATTTTATTCATTCTGTAATTATTTTATTTATTTGTATGGTGTAGGTTTATTACCCATACAAAGACATTTACTTTTACTTTATCGTAATTTTATTTTTTTAAAAGTGGTGATGCGGGTTTATCGCCCACGCCTTTACATTTTTATCGACATTTACTGACATTTACTTTATCGTAAATTTACTACTGACATTTACTGACATTTACTTTATCGTAAATTTACTTTAAAGGGTGGTGCGGGTTTATCGTCCACGCCTTTACTGTCATTTAAATGTATGGAGAAGAATTAGTGCCCATACAAGCACGTTTACTTTACCGCACATTTACAGTATGGTGCGGGATTAACGTCCATACAGCAATTTAATTTATGAATTTACTTTACCGCACATTTAAAGTATGGTGCTGGATTAACGTCCATACAAGTAATTTATTTAACAGTAAATTTATTTTATGGATTAATTGTGCTGTATGATGAGTTTTTACAGTATACAGATCAGGACCAGAAGGTCCTTGATCCTCATCATACATTTACATCAGGACTTGAAGATCCTTGATGATGATATTGATATGAGAGCTGGCAGTCTCTCCGGTACTATATTTGTAAACATGTGATTGGATTTAAGGGTCCTTGATCCCTGACATGTAAATAAGGACATGGGGTTCCTTGATGATGCAACAATACCGTATTGGTTAAAAGTGCCGTACACATGAATATGAACTGTACTGGCAAATGTACTGCACATATGAATAGATATGTATTCATGAATTGATGAATAGTACTATTCACATGAATAGTGACGTATGCATAAATATTAACCATTTTGGGTAAACCGTCACTATATACAAAAGGGAACCTGCAGTTCCTTAAACTCATGGATGAGCAATTAAATGAGATGCCAGAAGTTCCTCAAAATATGGACAATTATGTAAGGACTTGAGGTCCCGAAATATGTACAGAAAATTGTAAAAATGTCCATACCATGAAAATATGTGATTTTGACCCGAAGTTCAAAATCTAACAATGTTGAGAACCTGAAGTTCCAACAATTAAATGGACATCCCTTGAGGTATTACTGCAAATTGTGGTATGCCACATATTTCTTTGGCATAAGAATATGATGAATTTAATAAAGTTCGATTTTGTTATAATCAACACCTCAAGGAAGAAATATATTTTGTGAATCCCGGTTGTTAAGAATACACCGTGAAATGGATAATATCAGTATAAACGTCAAATGATGAATTGAGGCACCCCACATATTTTGGGCCGGAAGCCCATGGATCCAAATATATGAGAGATCCTAAAACTTGAAGTTGTGGGTATATAGTGGTTAATGTTCTTCACTACTATATTGAGATATTATCGTGGCTTTTACTCAATTCATATTTCATGTCCATTTGAAAATGGCAAATAAATTATGAGTTTGGGTTTAACCCAGACCAAAAGTTCTGGGCTCACATGCATAGAAATATGAGAGATTTGATGTGGTTATTTGAACCTCTAAGACACAAGGTTCCAGACCGTCATTTTGAAAAGACGTACAAACCACATATGCAAGTTTAAGAATGTGCGCAATTATTATTATAAAAGGAAAGGAACATACAACAGATAGATTTTTACACCTGCAATGAAGGTGCAGGCCCTGTAAAATCTATAAAATTACATTATGTTCTGGAAGCCTCTGAAGGAAGAGGACGGCGCCTCTTAAGCTTAGCCATGAGCCTCTCATAGTCTCCCAAAATTTTTTCATTTGAGACCTGCAGCATGTCTAGCTTTCTCAGTGTATCAGCAGAGTACGAACTCACCAGTTTCAACAAGGAATTATTCTCTCCTTTGAGTTTCTCAACCTCTTTTTGAGACTCATGAAGCATTCTTTGAAGAGAATAATTTTCAGTTGTCAGCTTCTGAACCTCGCTTGCTCTAACACGCAAACGATCAGCCAAGTTAGAAACAGAAGCAGCACTCTGAATGCTAGAAGCCATTGAGTCCTCAATAGCCTCTTCTTCAGACCTCCCTGTCAACAGCATTTCATCCATTAGAATAATGAAATTCCTAGCTACTGTGACAGCAGTAGCATCATTCATCATCACAGAATCATTAACTGTGAGATGACGATTTTGGGATACAAAGGATGGACGCCAAACTTGGGCGTCACTAGTTGTTGTGGGAGCATCATTTAAATTGAAATTATTTGGGCAGGAAGAAGAGGAAGCCATTTTAAGAAGGTTTCGAAGAAAGTCTTACAAAACTAAAGTTTCAGAAATTGAAACAAAGTTGAGTTGAAACGCAGTTGCTCAATCAAGTTTTGCAAAGGCAATATCTATAGACGAAAATGTGGCAACTTTTCAGGATTCCAATATCTTCTCAAATCCCCACATTATCTTTTTCTTTCGCAAGAGTCCAAAACTTCACGTGGCCTCTGATAATGCCTGTCGGCACTTTCGGAGTTTTTCAAGTATTATTTTCAAAGCCGATCTTGCTTTACGGATTTCACGGAGCTACTTTTTCAAAAGCATCCCGGGAATCTCGCAATTTCACTATGGTTAATTTGAGATTCACCGGTTTTTCCCATTCATTGTATTTTTGTATAAATTGCCTTACTGACAAACTTTTCTTTGCAGAAGACATCCAGTTTTTCCCCATACATAATGATGTTATATCTGCTTGTTTCTCTTATCAGTAAGCACTTAATATGCCTGAGAAGCAAGACTATCCCTGATCATCCATTCTGGAAGCAAGACTATCCCTGATCATGTTTCTGCAAGATCAAGGAATTGTGAAGTCGGCCTTATGCTCTAATCTCCTGAGGTCCTTCTAGACTAGGAGAATTGAGAGCTTGTTTTCTGCTCCCACCAGCTTTCTTCTTTGATTGCTGAACTTGCTGTCTGCTTCCACCAGCTCCCTTCCCTAATTGCTTACCTTATCTTGCATCAACATCACAATTTTTTTTTTGCATTTTTTCTCTTTTGCAGCTCTCTGTTCATAAGAGATTTTATTTCTTTAGAATGAACATCTGAAGAAAGAATCCATGAAGTGATCCTAACTCTGAGAGTTATTGACAGAGAAAAGAATTGTGATTTTGCTTTGCATGATATAACTAGATCATCAAGCACTACATTTACTGGGCCGATACGAGCTTGAATGATACTTGAGAAAAGTTTCTCCCACCTAAGGATGTAAGCAATACTTGTGTTATTTTATGCTTATATACTTATTTGATATATTATCTTGAAAGGTAACCAAATGGGGAGATAAGTCTGTTCCAAAGAATGGCTTGTATGTATCCATGAATTATTAATGCAAATTTTACAAATTGCAAGTTGGATACATTGATAATACACTGCACAAAGTAAAGTCCCATAAGAACAGAATATGGGTATAGCAGTGATCAATATGATGCACGCCTGTTGCGTAGCAAATGATGTGGATTGAAGTCCCGAAAGGACAATCCCTTGACATGTCAATATTGATATTGTGCACGCCTAATGCGTTGCAAATTGTATGGGTTAAAGTCCCAGAAATTAATTGACATGTATATATATTAATTTGTAGCATGCCTGCAGCATGACAGATATATGGTTCTAAATGTTCCAACTCCCTCAATGGAGATTATCCACGCCCTACTATAACATAACGCTCCATTGGAGGTTATAATCCACATTCTCACATAATAAAAGCCCCCTGCAGTGGCTTGGGTACCCAAAAGCAAAGAAATGCTTATAATTGATGTATGCGCATACACATGAGAATGGTGGAATCATGAATTGATGAATGACAAATTTTAATTTTGGAGTAGCTACTCAAATCATCAATGGGCTATGTTGATTGGAACCACGTTCAATTATTAAATGTCGACAATATCATTGGCCAAAATGGACTGAGGCAATTCCATTATAGATGAGAATGAACGTGAAAGAACAAACCCACAGTACGAACCCCTAAATTTGTTAATACTAAAAGTTATACTTGGGTGTTCGGAATAAAAGGGAATATACCTACTTTGTATGACACAATGTTTCTGGCAGAAACAAGGAATGTTGGGTTTTCTCCATATCTACAAATTCAATTGTGCTCCCCCTTATTGCACATTTACGGAGACCAACATGTTATCTTTAAGGGTTATTAAATGCACAGAGCATATCACCTAAAGTGATTCCCTAAAGATGTATAAATAGTTGGGTTAAAAGCTATATACTGTGTCATAAAGTTTAATCCCTTTAAACAAAATCCTTGAAAGGATTGAAATTGCATGAAGCAAGTCCCTAAAGGACATGTGCCTGAAGCACAAAATCTGTACTCAATACTAATGTACATAAATTGCCTCAGTGAGTATATTGATTATTAATATGTTTGCAAACACATTAAAGCTTCTCAAGAGTTCCAGAAATATTTGTCTCGACTGACAGATCGAGCATTATGCCAACGAGATTATTGCTTATACTAAGAAAGTATTGAAGCATTTTTATGAGGATTATCCGTTGGACACTTTAAGGATTTTCCGGAAGTATATTGGACCGGACACCGTATTTGAGCTCAACTCCATCACTAATCATTTTGGGATGATGTGAGGTATGCGGACTCTGGAAATCTATATGGTCGTTTACTGGACCAAAGTTAGTCATGAAGTTTTCAGGGGGAGATATTCATCAGGGGGGAGCATGGTATTCATAAAGACTGTCATACACTGTACTCTTTTTCCTTCATCAGGTTTTTATCCCACTGGGTTTTTCCTGATAAGGTTTTAACGAGGCAGTGTCGTTCAAGATTGACTCACAGAAACAGTGTCAACTATGACATTCAGACAGATGATCAACAGTATGGCTTCAAGATATTCTGCCAAGCATCAGGGGGAGCGTGCCATCAATACAGACCTTTCCACACTGTACTCTTTTTCCTTCGTCCAGGTTTTTTATCCCACTGGGTTTTTCCTGGCAAGGTTTTAACGAGGCAGTGTCGCACGCATGTCAATATACACCGAATTTTATGTTACGCATGGTTATGTAATAGTTTTAAATTTGTCCAAAAACATCAAAAAGAAATTGCTCCCGGCTATTTCCCTATTATGTTGTGAGAGCTGAATTGAATTTATCAACTTCTCTTTAATCGACTTCTGATCGTTAACCAAGCAATAAAGCTTCAACCCATATTTTATGTTTATAGTGCACCATTTCAATCCAAACCATATGTATCTACTCACAACATAACTCATGGTTGTATTACCAACAAAGAAATGCCCCAAACAATAAGCTTCAACCCATATTTTTTTTGTTTTATAATGCATCAGAGTGCCATGCACACAGTAGCTAAATTTTTCACGACCCACCTTCAGTAGCAATATATTGTCTGCTTTAGGCCAAGGCCCTCACGATTTTGTTTATGGGCTCAAGCTTATGCTACCTTGCCCAAAAGACTTCTTACTAGGAAGTGAAGTTACCACACATATATGACATTTCACATTTCCCTCGCTGAGCAATGTGAGATTGCTCACTAATATTTCCCCTTCTCGCCTTGCATCCTTCAAGGCTCACAAGTCTTACCATCCACCCTTTTGATTTCCTAGCAAGAGACCTTTTAGGCAAGATAGCATAAGCTTGAGCTTAGGAACAAACTCATTAGAGCCCAAGCCCAAACCCAAAGCAGACAATATCTTGATAATGAAGTTGGGTTTATGACAAAATTCCCTTGCAATTTATAGGTCATTCATATTGGAATTCACATTTCTCATAATGTGCCATGAACATAAGCGATGATGTGTGTTGGGAAAAACTTCATCCTTGACAACATATATAGGCTTTTTTTTTTTTCCCCCTTCATAGACGTCAACATGTTTTAAGGACCCAACATTATGTAGTTGCAATCTCATCAACAAGAAATGCACAACCAAAAAATATCGCCTTGTTGTGGTAGTTTACACCAACAAACACTACTAAACATTTGTCATATACGTTGGTCTTGTGCTTGATGTCAAATATCAACATATCTGCAAAGCAACAATAATCATGTAGAGATTGAGTCTCTCTCCAAAACAAATTTGCCAAAAAATTCTCCTCATCTACACCATATATGCAGCAAAAAAAAAACAAAATCAAAGTCGGCTATTACCTTTGTGTTCATGTAGTTTTCTCTTTAGTATATCTCTACTCTGTCGGGAACAAGAACAAGTATTTTCAAAGAAATTATTTCGTAGTACCAGACAAATTCAGAAGTCATTACACCTTAAGTTTAAGGTCAACGTCTTTTGTTGTCACCCCAAATTAATTTAATAACAAGGCACTAATCAATTCTAAGCCTAACAACTCCTTAAATTCAAAACAGCCACCCATGATTTCTAACAGAGTTCTTAAAACGATTTTGCAGAGACAATTAGCAAGAAATAATGCCCAAACAGATTTCAAATTGAATTCCCAAAAGGTACCTAAACTTTTACAATTATTCCAACAATGTCCCTCGACTCCGACTCAGCAGCAGTGTCTTCCACCAGCAGAGACTGGTACTTTCCCTCGCCGCCCTTCATCCACAACAACTCGAACTCAACGAAATTTCCAAAATACCCTCGAAGATTCCCAACAAACCCCAGGCAGTCCCAACACCTTCCTCCCGATTATCGGCCGCCGTTTGGCGGCGTTTCGTCTCCCAATTCGTCGCCGCCGTTTCGCAGCGTTTCGTCCTCGACCTCGGCCCCTCATAGAGCTTTTAACCATGAGAGGCTTAGACGGAGGGTCGACTTCGGTCGCCGGCGAGAGAAGCCGCAGCAAAACGACGTCAACGACGCCATTCCAAGCGTTTCCGACGGCGTTTCGAGAAGAAGATCGGAGGTTTCGAGTGCGGTTTCGGGCGATAAGTTTTTGGGAAATGGTTTCAACGTTCGGTGGAAAATGGCCTTTTTCGTAGCGGTACTCTCTCTCACCAATTGATATATGTACATACATATACATTTATGATTTTGATCCCAAATTTTTTTTTGTGCATCTGGCAGATTGCGACAACAGTATTTTCATCAGTGGTGTACCAGAATTTCTGTTTACATATCCAAGTCAATGAGTTGCAGGTATAGTTCTATTGCTTGCGATGCTTACAGTATTTATTTATTAAAGAATGAAAGAAATGAAATATTGGAGACATCTCAATTAGTATTACTTGGCACTTTTAATGTCGATAGGCATGTACAGTAAAAAAAGAGGAAGAAAGTTTTGTAATAAAATAAATGAAAAATTAGTTGACATGAAATGAAATAAACTTAAATTTAGTTTGGATGTATGTAGTAAATTAACTCATAACTTATATGAATTCCTTGTATTTCCGTATATGACATCTAAGATTCCTTGACTTGTACTGGCAGATATACTCATATGTCCCGTACACCTTATCGCGTTGCAATTTCCGTTTTGCCTTGTAATTTATTTTGTTTTCCTGAAGACACATTAATATAATAGTCCTTTTGGTTGATCAGATACTGGTCTTTAGTTTGTCATGTAAAACTAATAGCATCTAACTTGAATAGCCATTAAAAACGAAAGGATTCTTTTTAACAATTTGTTGAAATTTTACTTTACCAGAATCGTTGGTTAAAAAGCTTGTGAGATACCAAATATTTTTCTGAACTTCAAACATTGAGCTTTAATAAGATTCAGCCTGCAAACACTATGAGTGGAACTAAGCAAAGTAAGGTATTTAAACTTATTGTTTTAGTTTTGGTTGATCTTTTAGATAACATACATGATTCATCGAAAAAAGAAACATAAAAACAAAGAAGAAAAACTTTAAGGCTGTGTATGGATGGCTGCAATAGGAGATTCAAATGGATTTCATGCAATAGGATATTCCCAGTAATAGGATACTTGTATTTTCCTTACTCAGTCCAATTTTAAATAAAAACAAAACTAAGATTTTCAGTAATTTTTCAGCAAAAGGAAAAACAAAAACAGAAACTTTAATCTGAAATTTGAATACGTGACACACACTCGTGTTTCACTGCCTTCCCGCAACATTCAGACTTGTAACTAGGCTTACTTGATTCTGCACCATCTCACCAAAATATGGGAGTCCTCAATGTTATTTTTTTTTCCTATTGGTTTCCATTCCTAAAATCCTAGAATTTTTTTATCTATATGAAAATGCAAAAAATAATTAGGGTTCGTTTTGGCAGCCCTAGCTAAACCAAAGCAAAAAATTTCTTTTACAAACTGGCTCAGAAGAACAAGAATAATATTTGATTGGCTAAAAGGGTAGAGCAAGAGTGGTTTTTTGAGGTGGATTAAAAAGTACCCAAAGATTTTCTAAATTAATTTACCAGGAAAAGGAAAAGTACAAAGTAAGGAGGATCACAGAGGTGCTTAATTGGCAATGATGCCTTTATGTTGGAGCACTGAAAACACCACAGAAGCCTAGTTGGTTCTGGCAGATCCCACAGAATTCTCTGAGGTTAGAGCTCTTAGTTTGAAGATGAGGTGTTTTTATTCAATAATCTTTCCTTTTCCTTTCCTTTTTTTTTTTTCCTTTCTTGTTTCACTCCTGCAAAGCAGGAAGAAAAATACCAACCTGTTAGGGGTTTAAGATATCCAGAAGATGTGGTATGTATCTATACAAGCCTGGTTTCGGTTCGCCTAGGATATTCCTACTTGGGCAGGTTCAAATGCCGGAGTGAGCCAGGTCAAGAGTTTTTCTTCATTTCTGCCACTAAGATGGGGTATCTCTACTTTTTTTTCCTTACCGTTTTCTTAATTTCCCCCCTAATTTTCGTAGTGGCTTTAGTAAGTTTTTGTACTCTTTCACAATTTTAGTTTTTAAGGCTTTTCTACTACAATGCCAATCACAATTTTCAATCAAACACTGCCAAAACCAAATTTACAAATAAGATAAGAATGAGAAACTTATCTGTGGCTCAGTTCATATAAAAGCTTGTGCATCTGGTTTCATGTTTCCTCAGATAGGTCAAAGTGCCTTTCAATGATGATTTCTTTTTCTGTTTTTTTCCAATCTGACTACGATGTTGTGTCCCCTAGATATGAGCTGGGCCTACTAATTTTTCTGTTAATGTATGGAACTTCGTTTAAATGGCGAGGCCATACTAATTTAAACACATGCTCTGCTTTCAGGAACATATTTCCAAGCTTGAATTTACGTTACGAGCCTATAATTTGTCAGATTCTACGGAGCTTATCAGTTCCTTTGGGCAGCAGAGTGATCTCCATGGCAAAAGTTTAAAAAGATTAGCTCTTATGGTCTCCCTCACACTTTTATCTATGCCTGTCCTAGCTTTCAAGTACATTGATTATGTCTCTAGATCAAGGTCATCAGAAAACATTTCAGAAGAAGTGTCTCTAAACAAACAGCTAGCATATCGAGTTGATTTGTTTTTATCAGTCCACCCATATTCTAAGCCATTGGCATTGTTAGTGGCAACTCTATTACTTATTTTTCTCGGTGGTTTAGCACTCTTCGGAGTGAAAGATGATAGCTTAGCAGAATGCCTTTGGTTATCGTGGACTTATGTAGCTGATTCTGGCAACCATACTGACTCTGAAAAGATTGGTGAAAGGCTTGTTTCAGTTTCCATTAGCTTTGGCGGTATGCTCATATTTGCAATGATGCTTGGACTTGTATCTGATGCAATTTCGGAGAAGTTTGATTCATTGAGGAAAGGAAGAAGTAAGGTGGTTGAGCAAAACCATACTTTAATTCTTGGCTGGAGCGATAAATTGGTAAAGTTCTGATTGCTTTGCTTGTTTTCAGAAAAAAGTTAAAGTTTTACTTTAAGGATAACTGTTTTAGTAGCTTGAATTGCGTTTTTGTTCCATTTGTTAAGTATTCCATTGTAAATTCAGGGATCGTTATTGAATCAGCTTGCAATAGCCAATGAGAGTTTGGGTGGAGGGATTGTTGTAGTCATGGCTGAGCGAGATAAAGAGGAAATGGAACTTGACATTGCTAAAATGGAGTTTAACTTCAAAGGAACATCTGTAATATGCAGAAGTGGGAGCCCTCTTATTTTGGCTGACCTGAAAAAGGTATGAGTGCTTGCCTTCTTTGGGTTATTTGAATTAAAAATATGGTTAGAATTTTCTCCTCTACGACGCCCGTCAATTTCAGGCGGCATGCGAGGCAGGAGAGGGGCACAGTAAAATATGATGAACTTCATAACTCCAATTTTTATACAGAATTTTATGATCTACCTCAGTAGGGATAATTGAACTGGAACAGTTAGATAATTGAATGAAGATATATTAATGTGGGTTGGCACATGGGGCCAAATGGGTTTGGTTTTTGTGACAACTCAAGTCAGTCTGGTCTTCTCACTTTAAGTCATATTTTTATGAAATGATGGAGTGATTTTAAAATACCTTAAAGTGTTTTGGACTTGGTTTTATTGTTAATTTTGGCACAAGCTCATGGTGTTCACTTTGAAATGTAACTTGCCATTTACGAAATTCAGAGTTATCTATTTGAAGATCAACTTTAGTTATCTGATTATTTTCAACTTCAGTCCTAGGGGGTGTTACGTATCAACTACAAAGTGTTTCTTTTGTTATACACATCAACAAATAGGTTTAATTTCATTAAAATAGAAAAAGAAACAAACTAATTCCTTTCTCAGTAATTCCTCTCTCTTCATTCTTCTTCATCTCTTTGTTTTCTCTGAAATTTCAGCAGCCATAAACCTTCTTTGCTCTTCAAAAATATTATATTTATTAGATTTTCTGTCATTCTAAGCCAATCATAGAAACACTCACTGTGTGTTAGAACAGTTTTGTAATGCATGCATACAATGCTGAAACTATTCACGCCATTTGTATGCCTCTCTATGTGTTACTTATACAACTATTTGCAGGTCTCTGTCTCTAAAGCCCGTGCAATAATCATCCTTGCTGAAGATGGAAATGCTGATCAGGTATACTTGAATTAGAAAATTTAAGTTCTCTAATATTTAATATCATAGTATACTTATATTGTGTCAAACTGGGGTAATATATAATATTATTAAAAAATAATTAGTTTCTTTAAACTTTTTTAAAACATATAAGTCAACTTTACAGAAGTCTATTCCTTTTCCTTTTTTTATTCCTATACACCAACATATTGTTCACTGGTTTGACACAGAGTGATGCCCGTGCATTGAGAACAGTTTTAAGTCTAACTGGAGTAAAAGAAGGGCTGAGAGGACATATTGTGGTTGAACTAAGTGATCTTGACAATGAGGTTCTTGTTAAACTTGTTGGTGGAGATCTTGTTGAAACTGTTGTGGCTCATGATGTAATTGGCCGTTTGATGATTCAATGTGCTAGGCAGCCTGGACTTGCACAGGTCACTTTCTGTTAGTGTTGCATGCTTTAACTTTATTGCGGATGGTCACACAATTCTATTTCAATGCAACTGTTTGTGAATTTTTTTTTTTTGGTAACTAAATTTCTTGTCGATTATGGCAATTGATTGTCTTCTATTTCCCCTCTGATGGACCTAGCAGATATGGGAAGATATCCTTGGATTTGAAAATTGCGAGTTCTACATCAAAAGATGGTCACAGTTGGATGGCATGCATTTTGAGGATGTATTGATCAGTTATCCTGATGCCATTCCTTGTGGAATCAAGGTTGCATCATTAGGTGGTAAAATTATTTTGAATCCTGATGACTCTTATGTTCTACAAGAAGGCGATGAAGTGCTTGTTATAGCCGAGGATGACGATACCTATGCTCCTGCACCATTGCCTATGGTGATTTCCAATTCCTTTAAAGCATAGAGTTTCCAAATTTTAGCTTGGTGTTTCTGCTAGTTTGTTTTATCTTTTTTACTTTTCATTTTCTCCTTTTGTTTGTGTTGATGGTCTACTTAAGGTTACTAATTCTAGAGTAACTTCAAGGTACGTCATTAAAAAATAAACATATTTAGTTAAATTAGTTCTCAGAGACATTGATTTCTCCTTGTCCTAGTTATGATGCATTTAGGGTCACTGTTTGAGGGTGACAAAAGAACAAATAAATAAATATACTGCAGATAAGTATTTTTTTCCTTTCAGCAACTATCGTCCGTAAGATTCAAAGTCAGGACCTCCTCCAACAACGTGGTACCAAATGGTCATTGGGAAACATATTACAGAGATAGAAAAATAATTAGTGCATTAAGAGAGAAAAGTTATTGGCGACTTGGGTATCAGCGATTAGCCTTTCTTTCTAGTTCTCAATATCACATCAGATCCTTGATGTTTTTATTTTTGGTTAGGAAGCAATCATTCAATTACTGTGCTGATGATTAATTATATGGAACAAATGGAAAAGCTATTTGATTGGTTTCAAAGTATTTATTGTGGAAATTTTCATTCAGCTGTTCCGTGCAGATGTTTTTTTTTGTTTTTTTTTTTTACTAATGAAGTTTCAGAATCGTTTATCATGTAAAAAAGAAATCGTTTGATGGATAAATCAATACATATTACAACATTACAATATGAAACACATCTACTACTTGACCTTAAAATTTAATCACATTAGATGTGCCTTCATCATTCGTTCTTTTGGCCTAATCGTTCTAGACATGTCCATTGTGCATTCAAATTGCAGGATCATGATCGTTTTCCTTTATAGATATTTTAGTTAGTGCCCTTTGATGTTGTGATGTCTGTCGAATTTCATGGTTACACATTGGTAGTACCATTCTCCGGGGCTGTTGTCACAGTTAGCCCCTTGTTACGATCATTAGCCATTGAATGTCAGAATGAACACAAGATTGAGTGAAAATGCAGCCAATGAGAACTAGAGCTGCAGAGAAAGGGCTATAAGTTAGAGGTCAATCTTTTAAAGAATAAGCTCTTTTAGACCACAGTAGGATGATGCCTACCATGGAGTTATAGTGAATGGAAGATAGCATAATTAAAACTCACAAAACTATAATCACTTTGATCATTCAGGTCAAAGAGGCATCTTTCATACACATTGCCCGAACAGCAAGAAAGCCACAGAAGATTCTACTTTGTGGATGGAGGAGGGACATTGATGATATGCTTGTGGTAAGTTCTTTATGTTGATGCCCCTAATTTTTCTTTTTCTTCGCCTGAATGCTGCAGGTCTGGAGAGGAAGTCTACCCAAAGACTTTATTGTTCCAAAGTCTGCAGAAAGGATACTTTTTTGTGGTTGGCGGCGAGATATGGAGGATATGATTATGGTAATGAAACTTGATGTCTGCAATCATGCTCCCAGTACTTCGGGTGCAGTTCTAGTGTACAAACTGATGATACTCATCTCAGAGACAGCTTCTTGTTTTCCTATGCAGCTTCAAAATAGACTGCATTTCTGGATTCAAGTTTAAAAGTTTCAGAAGTAGCACTGCCACATCTACATTGGTGCTGTTAATTGATTATTAAATTTTGCTCTTACAGAATTAGATTCATGCATCTATGATTTGTAGGTATTGGATGCCTTTCTAGCCCCTAGTTCAGAGCTCTGGATGTTCAACGAGGTTGCTGAAAAGGAGAGGGAAAAGAAGCTCATTGATGGTGGCCTTGACATCAGCCGGTTGGTGAATATAACTTTAGTTAATCGTGAGGGGAATGCTGTCATACGCCGTCATTTAGAAAGCCTTCCTTTGCAATCTTTTGATTCGGTGAGCAACAAAGTATTTAGTGTCTCCTTTATAAATATCTGTAGTGAGGTAGTAAGAGGGATGGAAATTCATATATAAAGAAAATGATGACTCATGCTATATGTGAAATGAAATTATCAACATCAACCGGACCTGCCATTGGAAAGAACCTGCTGGCTGAGTTTTCTATCTTATTGGTGTATCATTTCTGGGCAGTGATATTATTTTACCATCTAAAATGTGGTAGACCAGTTAGTGACAATTACTTAACCTTCATTGGTGTCCTTGTGTAGGGTCTTTACTTTTCTGTGACGTTTATGATAATTACTTAAACATGTCTAAATCATTTCACAGGTTAAACATGTGCTCATCTAGTAATTCATCTGTACAGATCTTAATTTTGGCTGATGAGTCTGTGGAAGACTCAGCAATTCAAGCTGATTCCAGATCTCTTGCAACATTACTTTTAATTCGTGATATTCAGGTACTTGCGATTTGATTTTGGAGTGCACCATTAAACTACTGGTACACTTCACTTTCTAAAAATTATTTCTTCTATTGTCGTAATTTCTCAGACATACTGTTAACCTGTTTTGATTTTGTTGGTAAAATACTTTATTTTTCTTCATTTCTTTTATTTTTTTGGGGGGTGGGGGTGTTTGTGATCCTGTTCTAGAATCATCAGTCTGGACATGACTGAATGTGAAATGAGAAAGCTAGCATCCAACAAATCTGGGTATTGATATTCATTGTTTTGTTCTATTCAACTTGCCACTTTTAGCTTCCATTATTAGTGTACATAATGAGAGAATGGATGATTTTTTATTTATTTATTCTTTTTATCTATTTTACTTTTTGCGTACATTGGATGTTATGTAATAGCATTGACATTCGAGTAGAATTATATTTTTCCTTTGTATCATCAAAGATTTATTTTTCTTGAGGACTATATGTGAAGATATAATACTGGTTGCCGAGGAGATTCAAGTTATCAATTTTCATAGTTTATCTATCTTCAGTTCCAATCCTATATACTTGTGTTATTCAAATTTCCAGGCTAAGCGTCTCCCTATGGTAACACATGTTCAAAGAGGAAGCTTCTCACAAGGCTCATGGATAGGAGAAATGCAGCAAGCTTCAGATAAGTCAGTTATAATTAGTGAAATTCTGGACCCAAGGACTAAAAATCTATTATCCATGTCAAAGATCAGCGATTATGTGCTATCGAATGAGCTCGTAAGCATGGCATTGGCTATGGTGGCTGAGGATCGGCAAATAAATGATGTGTTGGAAGAGCTGTTTGCAGAGGAGGTATTCTCTTTGTTACATATGATTCCATTCCATGCAGTAGTACCAGAATTTTATTTGCAGTCAAAATAGACTTCACATGAGCTCTCCCTTCAAACTGTCCACTAGAACATGTCATTTGATTCCAATGATCAATCATAACATTGTGAAATGGCTTCTCGCTGGGCCTTTTCCAACATTTGTTATCCTGCCCTTGGTAGTTTAATAAATTTCTGGGGTAAAACAGTGTAGTTGCCAGATTTTACTATTTAGGATAACTCCTCAATGGAGCCCAAGTCACTAACTAATACAGAGCAGATTTCCTTTTACTATGAAAATGGAAGTTGTGACGGTTACAACCGAATATTTTTTGTCTCCCTCTGCCCAATTATCTTGGCGTTTTGCTTCCAAAGGAATTCTTCTGTAAAAACTAACTCCTTGTATCTTAATCCAAGCATTCAAGTTACTAAAACCAAGCATCTGTGAAACCTGCTCCAAGTCCCAAACGATATCAGACCTCAAGTTTGACCAAGTATAAACTGCTTTCAGTAAAGCAGTAGGATCACCCAAATTAGTGTCTTGGATAAAATCATTAAAAACCCTGTTGTTATAAATGGTTCTTTAATTTTTGATGGAGGTGCAGTTTGTTCTTATAAGTGGTTAATTACTTATTTCACCAACCTTACCTTGTGTTTGATTTGTCAGGGCAATGAATTGCAAATAAGGCAAGCAGATCTCTATCTCCGTGAAGGTGAGGAATTGAGCTTCTATGAAGTACTCTTGCGAGCTCGACAGAGGAGAGAGGTCATGATTGGTTACCGTTTAGCCGATGCTGAGAGAGCTGTCATCAATCCCCCATCCAAAAGTAAGAGACGGAGGTGGTCAGTGAAGGATGTTTTTGTGGTGATTGCGGAGAAGGAATGAAGCATTTCTAAATCAACAGTGAAGACAGTGTTCGAAATTCCATGTGAAATCGGGGATGGTCTTACTCTTTTCTGTTGCAAAATGCCCATCTGACTTTGAAGTAAGAGAAAGCGAAAAAAAAAAAAAATTCCTTTACAGACTCCCTGTGCCAAAAACTAACCTCAAAGTTTTCAGATCAAATGGTCACTGCCAGTAGAGATTAGTGTACTGGCTGCTGTACATTGTGTGTTCCCATCGATCAGTGAGTGCTCTACAGTAGCCGAAGCTATGGGATGTTGCCGTCGGAACCAGGATGAATTCATATTTGAGGGTGTTTTCCGTGTTCAACGTGTACATGATTTTATTTTTGGCCATGTTCCTATAGTTTAAGCAATGTTTCATTCTAGTCCTGTATTTTCAATCTGGGACCTTTTGTTTAAGCCCCATAAATAGTTTACTAATGTGGTATATAATAACATAATTTTATAAGATCAATAACTAAAATATACCATATGAGTTCAGGGTTTTTCATTAATGGGCACATTTTAGCATGACATACAATTACCCATATAGAACCTATTTGGAGAGAAAAATCTAAAATTAGTCACTTGTTATTTTCTAATTGGTATTAGAAATTTTTTAACTCACTAAGACCCAATTAGAAAATGGCAAGTGGCTAGTTTTGGATTTTTCTCTTCAATAGGCTTTATATGAGTAATTGTATAATATATCATGTTAAAAACGACTTATTGCTAAAACAAGTCAAAATTACAAACCTTGCCATTGTTTCCATATTTTAACAAATTGATTTAAAGTCAATCGCCCTTATACTTGACAACAACAACAAAAATCTAAAAGTCAACTTTCCTGTGACCAACAATTGTTGCCGGCCAACTTTTCGGCAAGCCACCTACTCTGACGGAAAATTCTGGCCACCATTCGCAGCCGGCAGATTTCCAGTGGCTGGCGACAAATTCCAGCCGGTTGCTCTAGAATTCTACATAAATAGATCAATTTACAAGTTATAAACCTTAAAACCTCTCTCTCTCTCTCTCTCTCTCTCTCTCTCTCTCTCTCTATATATATATATATATATATATGTGTGTATATGTATATACATACACACACAAAGTTAGTGATGCACAATACAAAGTATACAATGCAATACAAAGTACAACGAAGTGGCTAAAGCCAGTTAATGATTCTTGTGAATCTAATTCATTGAAATTTCATCCAGTAAAATGGAAGAATTATAAATCTTCAAAATAATCGATAGGAATATCACAAATAGAGCCATTGCGAGACCCATCAAAGAAGTAGTTCCCCACCCAAGAGCTACTTTACCATATTCTGAATTCAATGGTTTCAATAAACTCCCTGCATTAGAAACAGATATTTACATTGTAATGTACTGTGTAAAATATGATACACTACATGACAAATATCAAAAGATAAACTATTTTGAAATATACTTGCATATACGCACATATGCACGACTGGCATAAAAATAAAAAATAAATGCAATATTAATGTCTAAAATATTATAGGCATTGCGTATAGTCACCAAAATGTAACTATTTGGAATAACAAACACATATTAGCGCATGCGCACATCAACTAACAGAAAAATAGATATTGCAATGTAGTGTTTGAAAATATATAGACACAACATATTGGGGCTAGAACTTATTCAATGACCAAAACAACTTTTGTGGCTATAAAAATTTGAAAAAGTTTCTTTGGAACACAAAATCCTTTGTTTTATGACTCAAAACTTAAACAAAAACAAAAACACACAACAACAAAGTTCCACACCCCCAAATCTAAACTAAGCATTATCCTCAATGTGTAAAGACATGGGAGTAATGCATGCAATGACAAAAATTGGAGTTGCACCAAAATTTGATGTGATTAGTTGCAAGTAGTCAATATCAGAAGATTAGATATATGAGTTGTGTTCCTTACCGTCAACCCACTCTCTTCTGATTGGCAATGTAATTTATGGTACTTGTTACAATAAGTTATTTATTAGGAATTTCCTTCCGTCCCAACCTAATTCTTCTAACCATGCATTAGTGGTCAATTAATTGAAATCATTAAAAACGGTAACAAACACTCAACATGTATTGATAAATAAAATTAACAATATCAAAGAATTTGAGTATTCATAGCTAGGCTACATCGTAGTCCTAGTAAAAATAAATTAGTTCATGAAGGATTTATTGGGAAACATGACGGTTGATGAAGACATGAGAGACACTGAATTCTTCAAGTAGAATGCCAAGGTTGCGCGAGCTCTCTTCCTATTCTCCTTAGGGTGTTTTGGCTATGAGTATGAAATGTGTAAGGATCTTTTTACAATGGATGAATCTCCCTATTTATATTACTAGAAATCCTACCTATCTAAGGTATAATTACAATCATTATAAAAATAGGATTCCTATTAATCTAGGGTCTTCTTGATTTCTCCTTGTTTGACATGGTCAGATTTGAACCATCTTCAATTAGGAAATTTGACAACATTGCTTGTGAAAGGAATGATTTGGCTTCTTTCCAATTAATCTCTAATCTTCCTCTTCTTACCCCTTTTTAGCTCAAGTTCTCTTATTTCCACAATTCCTTCACAAATCTCATAAAGCAAATTAAAACAAACAATTTAAATCAAGGATAAAAATAAATAAATAGGTAAAATAGCCCAAAAATGTACATAAAATATAAGCTTATCAGAAAAGTACCACAACTTCTATATGGTTTTATTGTTTCTTCCTTATGTAACTTATGCCGAATTCTATGACTATGTGTAATTAAGTTTCTTTTGCTAGGGCATAATGCCCCAGTATGATAATCTAGTTTTCTTATTTTGCCTATCTATTGATTGTTGTTTGATGTTGGATTCTTAATCACTGTGCTTAATAACTTGGTTGATTATCTTGATGCTTGATCACCATCTAGATTTTAAATTGAGTTTATCTTATGAAAATTAGAGTAAATACCATACTTAAGTTGAGGCTACTTCTTGTGATTAGGATTCAGTAATTCTTTTAGAGTAAATACCATGCTCCTAGGGTTTACATGCTTGTTAGAGGTTTTCATTGATCTTAATACCATAGGAGAATTGTATTTAGAAATATTTGGGTTAGCCTAAATACCTTAGGTAATTTATGAAAAAGGAAAACAAAGCGGCAACATCAATTAGTTAGTTAATAGGTAGGTGAATAAGAGGCTATACGTTGGATTACTAGTGGTGAATTCATTATCCTAGTGCTTTCATCAATTTGAATGTATTGTCTTTGTGTGCTTTGATTTTTCTACTCATTTTGTCCTTTAATTTTGTTGTTTTAGTTTATTAAATCACTCATTCAAAAACCCCATATGTGTTTACGTGAGAATGCTATAAGTTTGATTTCTCGTTTATATTAATTTGATTAGTTAGAGTGTTTTGTGAAGTAAATTAGGTTAAATTAATTTGAAGTTAAACTCAATCTTAGTGGGAATGACCTTGTACTTGTCATGCTAAATTACGATTGATCTTATGCACTTGCGAGTATAATTTGTGTTTGGAATTGTAGGGGCCTTTTTCTTCTGGCAACTACAAATGGGATGAGCTGCCGTAAGGAGCAAACTAAAGAAAATATCCCCTGTGTCTGAGTTCAAAGATCAGACCCCAAAATATTTCGAAAAAATAGTAAAGCCTTAGGAAACACCTTGGTTACCTTCACCAACAAAAAATAATGGCTACTTACAGATAAATTCTTAGTGCTTACAGGTAAAATCTTAGCTTGGCGTGAGAGGCTTGTGGCATGGGAGCAAAGTTGCCATGAGTTTAGCACTAAAGAGAAAGTTAAGTGTTCCTAGGGGAAAGATGGGGTATTAAGGTAGGAGAGAAATGGTTTTGCAGAGAGGTTTAGTTGAGAATGAGGGAAAGAGAGAAAATGGTGGCTTGAGTGCTTTTTTCCGGTAGCTTGACAGAGACTCTGTCAAGTATTAGAACAGCTTGCCAAGAGGGAAAACTAAGGGAAAAGGATGGGCTGAGTGCGAAATTGCTGGGTCTTGGGAGTAAGAGAGGAAGCTTGCTCTTTTGTTTAGTAGAAGATGCCCTATTTATAGCCGCTAGAAGCCATTTTTTTCCAAGAAACCCTAATGGCTTCTATCCCATTTTGCCAAGCATTTCCCTTCCTTTCTCCCCTCATCCTTATTTTGGTGAAATCTACTCTGCTCCTTTGCACAAATTTAGGGATTCGGGGAGCTCAAGGTCCCTTTCTAGCAGCTACCCTAGTGAAGAATTCCTATTTTCAGCCATCCCCTTTCCTCTCTTTTCTCCCCTCTTTCATGGTTAGATTTGATGAAGGAAAGAAATGGGTATACATGCTGGTTCGAAGGGTGGCTCCCTGCGCGCCAGTATCTTTTGGTCTCTTGGATGTTTTGCTTGAAAACTTGTTCCTTCCCTCCCAGCAGCTCTGCACACATGGCCTTTCAATCTTCACCCGTGGCTTTGTTTTCTATCCGACCCAATGATGGAGCCTTTGCTGCTTCTTACTTCTAATTGTATTGGCCTTCTAAGATAGCAAGTCAACCTACCAAACAAATGGGCCAATCCCATCAAGTATTGGGTTATATGGGTTAATTTTAGTGGGCCATTTTGGTTGGGATATTTTCTCTCTTGTGCTCACCCACATGTTTGGGCCTAAGAAATGGGTCTGAGTTTCGAGGCCCCCAAGCAACCCGGAACCTTCATTTCTCGGCCCATCAATGGACCTTATGACAACTTTATTACCATCCATACCACAACCCACTCAAGCAAACCCCGAGTATTTGAGTGGCTTGAGACCCACTTAAGCTTGTGGCGTGATTGGGTATAGAATAATAATTCCTTGTTTGGCGTTGCATGTCGCTTGGCGTGCTTCAATTTTATCGTTCTTAAAGAGGGAGACGGTGCTTAGTTTAGCATGGGCTTGTATTTTATAATATTATTTTAGTCCTTGGCATGACAAATTATTTATTTAGCATGGCACGTGGACTATGACTTGTATATGACGAGCCTTCATGTACTATGATATGTGACTTTTCTTAATACAATATCGTATTGGACCGAAAACTTATTTGGGTCCAACCATGGACTTTTTTGGGCCTCAACAGGAATAAAATATGTTTTTGTGTTATCTAAAATTTACAATAATCTGTTGTTATGTTAAGGTGGTTAAAGTTTTGGCTTCCACCCATTGGTGAAGTAGTCAACATCTATGATGGCATGCTTCACTCCTCAATTTCCCTTAATTTAAGGCCCGATCAGTTCGATCCCCTACTGGGCCAATGGCTAGGGCATGTTGATAATCGTGAGTGGTTTGGGAGGTTAATGATGGACTGTCGCCATGATCTGACATTTGTTGCACTTTCGGACAAACTCTTTAGGGTTGGTTTTCATGGTCGCCTAGAAGTATCATTGCCTTAAGGTTCAGTGCACAAATGACCTTGCCCTTGAGTGCAATCCACATAGACCTTCGTGTAGCTCCTTTACGACCAAGTCTCCTTTGCTAGGTGTTAAACGTCTCTTAAGTGGCGACAAGTACCATCGCCGTAGGTGGGATATTTAACCAAAGTAAGCGGCAAGCTGACTCGCCCCATAGGAGTAGACTCTTTTCCTGCGAGCCCGACTAAAGTGGTAGCAACAAGTTTCATTACAGTACTAAGGTCGTGCATATATGCTCATAAGCCAGATAGAAGAGTAGGTTCAATGAGTTACAGGTGTCAACGAGAATATGGCTAAGATCGTAGTTTCCGATGTCGTTGTGATGACTAAGGGATCATCATGTAGAGTTACCGCATCTCTTGCTTCCTCCTCTTTGAAGGTTATGGTTCCCCAACATCGCTTTAGGTGTTTACAAGTGAGGCCATGCCCTAAGGATAAGCCTTCTAACACTTGGTGCATGTCGCGAGCATATTCTTTTCGGGCTCTATTGGAGTCCCCTGTAAGGGTGTGGCCGCTAGAAATGGGTAGGACTGGGGGCCCTGTTATGTTTATGGAGGTCAACCCTACCATTAGTGGATCAATCCATTGTTGGGGGATTTATGCGAAATGAGAAATCTTGGGGTTTCTTTGGCAAACAAGTTGTTCATAGGTCTTTCTCAACTCTTAGCATTCAGCTATAGTGTGACCATTGTCACGATGGTAAAAAATAGTATTTCTTAGGATCTTTGTATTTTGTCCTCATGGGACGAAGAGGTGGGAGTTCATTTTGCACTGCTAGAAACACTTCAGCTTGCGAGGGTCAAATAAAAAGATATGAATTTTATTTTGGTTTGATGTTATGATATGGGAAACTACACATCCCAATATTTCTAACGCTATAAACTTCAGGGAAATAAGTTTTTTAATTAATTAATTTATTATCAAATATAAACTTCAATAGTACAATCAAAGACATCAACAAGCCATCAAAAGTACCAATCAACAGAGGACAACAAACTAACATGTTAAAAATAAAACTAAAGCGGACAAAAGCCGCACTAAAACTACTAGCCCACATCACCACAATTAACCATAAGCCCAAATAAAGCCCACATACCACATAACCTAAACCCTAAACCAATCCTTGAGCCTAAGCGAACCCTACCACCACCACTTGAAGAAGCATTGTCGCTACCACACCTATCACTGCATTCGTAATAGATTTTGGGAATATATGGTTTCCAGTGATCTACATGCGCATAAGAGCGAACAAATAAACGAAAACAACAATCTTGAAAAAGAAGAATTAGGTGATTTGCAACAACCTCCGTCAAAGACGATGTAGACCTAAATTTAGAGAACATGAGTAGTGTTAGAGAATGAGTTTTGGGAGAAGGATTTGTTTGAGAACGCCTAAAAGGGGTGATGGAGAACTTCAATCAAAGCATTACTCAGAAGAAATCATCACAAGTGGGATTCTTATTCAAAACGCATATCTGTGAAGTTTTTCTTTAGGACACAAAAGGAAGGAACACCTAGGATTTTTTTGTTCGTGTAATTTCAGGGAAATAAGTAAGGTTGTGTATGTTGGTTGTTATGATTTTTCAAAGATGAACGTGGCAATTTCCATTGTTGATTTTAGTAAACGACTCATGTAACGATTTCCAATTGACCTAAAATTTGAGTATGTTGGATTTGTACATATCAAGTATTCAAATCACCCTCCCCAAGTATCAACTTATTGAATGAATACACCCTCTTAGAGCAAGTCCAGCAGAGGAGGTGGACTCGGGCTGGGGGGGTTTGGGCAAAAAAAAGAGGTCCAGCAGTGAAGAAGAAGCCCGGGCGAGCGTGGGGTCCACCAGACTAGGCAGACCCGAAGGCGATTTTGGCCCGAGGGCGATGACGTCATTGCTGACGCCAGGCTGGCGTCAGCCCTCCCGAATTAGAAATTTTTTTACTGTTGGCGCGTGCATTGCATGCGCCAACGTTAAAAAAAATTCGAATTCACCGCTACAGTAGCCGCCAACGGCTACTTGACACGTGGCAGCCTCTGGTCGCTCCGATTCGAATTTTTTCTTCAATCCAACGGCAGCCAATTTTTCTGCGATAAAAAATTGAAAAAAAATCGAATTTTTTTTAAAAAAATACACAAAAATTACTGAATTTTTTGTGTATAAATACCAACCAATACTCTTCACTTTTAACACCAAATCCTCATATATTTTCTTCTCCTTCTACTATTGTTCACTTTCTCCTCAAAATTTATTCACTTTCTATTCAATATTTTTTCACTTTGAAGTTGTATTTTTTTTCTATCATATTATGGGTTCTTCTAATGAAAATGGAGGGGCATGGAGCATGATGGAAGATGTTAGCTTGTGTGAGGCTTGGGTCCAAGTTAGTCATTGTCCCATAACGGGCAATGAGATTAAATTTTCTCATATGTGGAAAAAAATTCATCAAGCATTTTGTGAAAGGGCAATTGGTTCTACACGTACAGAAATGGCATTATCCAGTAGGTGGAAAGTTCTTAATAAAGAGTTGGGGAAATGGAGAAATGCCTTAGCAAAAGCGATTGACAACCATCGAAGCGGAGAAAACCTTAGCAGTGAGGTAAATTATTTGTCATTTTTCTTCTATTAATTTCTATGTCATATTAATTTTTATTTAAATGTTTCTTGCAATTTATATATTTTGTTAATATGTCTCTAGTTTTTTTTAATACATGTTGCATTTTTTTAAAATTTCTTTAATTTCCATTAGTTTTTTTTTTACATGTTGCATTGCCAATATTTTATAAATTTTCTTGCATTTCCATTTCATTTTTTTTTTATAGATTATGCAAGCACAAATGTGGTTTGGTGCTACTGGGCAAGGGAAAAAAAGTTTCAACCATACCCATTGTTGGGAGGTGGTGAAGACTTGTAAGAGATTCCAAATTATTCCAACCGGTCCGACGGTAGTCTTGAACGAGACTCCACTTCATGAGACGCCGGCATCGGATTCACCTATGGATTCCCCGATGAGTCAAGACTCACCCATTGAAAATGAGCCAAGGCCTATTGAGAGGAAGGCGGCGAAGGCGAAGAGAGGGAGTAATTCTAGCAAGAATGCATCTCAATTTTTGGAGGAACTTTCAAAGCACCAAGCCATGAGAATTGAAATGGACTTGAAACAACAAGAGCACGATATGGCTATTCAAGTAGAATATGCAAAAGAAAGGGAGTATGTACGCAAAGAAAGGGAGTATGTACGCGAACAAAACATTGAAAAAAAAGATCGGGAAACCATGGCCATGGATACAAGCCATATGTCCCCTGAAACAAAACAATTTTGGAAGCTAGAACGAAGGGATGTTATGAGACGAAGACTTTTTCGTGACGATGGACCTAGCAACACGGATTGGTTAAATGATGGAAACCATTAAAATAGTTTGTTTGCCTTTCATGTCTTAGTTTACTTGCCTTTGATTTCATTGTATTTTTTGTTTTGTTTAATTCATGTATTTTATTTTATTATTAGTTGTATTGCTTTTCTTTTAGTCAATAAAGAAAATATTCAACAAAAATCCTTTTTATTCAAAACATTCCATACATAAAAAAACAAACCACAACCAAAGCATAAAAAAAAATAAACAAACCACAACCAAAGCATAAAAAATAAACAACCCACAACCAAAGCATAAAACATAAACAACCCACCCACAACAAAAAATAAACAACATACAACATAAACATAATAAATTAAAAACAACTTCTTCACTTCACTTCATTCACCTTCATTTCCTTCATTGCCTTTCACCGCCCATAAATGCTCCATCAAGTCAACTTGACGGTGTTCATGAATATAGGACGATTGCATCTCCGTGTAGCGATCAATCATACGGGGCATGAAACTATCGTCTCTAACCAACGGCTCATGCTGCACTGGTTCTCTATTTGGCCCCACTGGTTTTTCATAAATTCGTGTTAGGGCCGTGTCCATGGGATTTGGTTCATACACGTCATCAGCATCGTAATCATATTCATCTTCCACAATCATGTTATGGAGGATGATACAAGTCATCATTATACTCCTAAGCACCTCCTCGTCAAATAGACGTGCCGCGCCCCTGATAATAGCCCACCGAGCTTGAAGGATACCAAAGCACCTCTCAACATCTTTTCTGTACCCCTCTTGATAGCGAGCAAAAAATTTTTGCTTATGGGATCGGGGATGTGGAATTGTTTTCACAAATGTTGTCCACCTCGGGTATATGCCATCAGCTAGATAATACCCGGTCTGGTAGATGGTATTGTTAATTTCATATGTGATATTTGGGGCTTCACCTCTCAAAACATCATTGAACACCGGGGATTGACCTAGGACATTCAAATCGTTTTGAGATCCGGCAACTCCGAAGAAGGCGTGCCAAACCCATGTATCAAAACCAGCAACTGCTTCCAGGATGATACTTTTCTGCCCTTTTCTATTTCCGTAGTCCCTTGCCAAGCGGTTGGACAATTTTTCCACTGCCAGTGCATGCAGTCAATGCTACCAATCATGCCAGGAAATCCTCGAGACTCAGCTTTTTGGAGAAGCCTTTGCAGGTCCCTGGGCGTAGGTCTGCGGAGGTAGTCTCTGGTGTACAGAGTTTCCACTGCATCACAAAATCGCACCAAGCTCTCCAAAACAGTTGACTTCCCCATCCGAGCAATCTCATCCACCTGATCAGCAGATGACCCATACGCCAACATTCGTATCACAGCTGTGAACTTCTGCTCTGGAAGAAGTCCCAAATTTCCAGCACAATTTCTCTTTTGAACAAAATATTCATCATAATTGCAAATATCATGCATGATTTTATTGAACAAATGGGGTTGCATTCTATATCTCCCTCGAAAATGAACATCAGAGTACAGAGATTGTGGGATAAAATAATCTTCCATAAGATTCTTACCCCGGAATATCTATGTCTGTCCACATTTGGGCGACGACCTTCTCGTGAACCACGGCGACCTGGTTTTCTTCCTCCAGCAAAGCAACTGCTATGCCAAGTTGCTCATCTAGTTCTCTCTGCGCCCTTTTGCTTGCAGCTCGTCTACGCATTCTTTCTCTAGTTTCTCGCTCTTGCCTCTCCAAAACCTCTTCCATGTCTGCCATTGAGAATGGAGAATGAAATCTAAAATTTGAGAAATGGAAATGTAGAGAAGAACTGGTGTGGGAGGTATGAGCTGAACCTCTGATTTTATAGAAAAATGTACACAGATAGATATGACCCGTGGCGCAATCTTAGAGGGTGAAAATCTTATCTGAAATTTGAAATTCAAATGAAATTTCAAATTTCAAATTTATCAAAAATTTGAATTCCGAAATGTATCTGAAATTTGACATTTTGAATTTATCTGAAATTTGAATTTTGAAATGTATCTGAAATTTGAAACCGAAAATCTTATCAGATATGAATAGTATTGACACATAGGAATCCAAAAATCTTATCCGAAAATATTATCCAAATTAATTGTTTAAGTAAACAAAGTTGTGAAAAAAACAAAAAAATGAATAATATTTGCCATGACAAGCCCCAACTGCTGGAAACACATTTTGCTGGAGGGGGCTAGGGCAGCCACTATTCACATAAATAGTGGCTGCCCTAGGACTCCTCTTACCATGGCAAGGGGCAACTGGTGGAAATGCTCTTAATACTCGAATATCACTTGTATGTAAAAGAAAAATAAAAAATTCAACGGAATACACCCCCTTAATTTTTTCTATGGGATCTCTCTATAAAAGAGAGAAATGAAAAAAAACCTTATTCCGACGGGATATAAAACTGCTGTCTTTGCTTTTCTGTACTTCTAAACTTATTGTGGAGAAGGAGAGAGCGACAGACAGATAAAAGAGAGAACGAGAGAGTTAAGCTTACGCGGTGTTTACTTCCCGCAGAAGGTTCTCTGCGTTTGTTTATATATAAATATTAGATATATTAGAGAGAAAAAGAGTATAAAAAAAAATAAAAAAAATTATTGCTGAAGAAGGAAGAGGGAGAGAAAACGTAAACGGCAGACTGCTATAATAATGAACGTAAAAATATATATCGCAAGGGGTTTCGTGGAAACCTCGTGCTGAGGCTGTAGTATTCAAAAGCGCCTTTCTTGACGAAATTCCTTTCGATTACCTATCTTGGCCTCTCAGTTCAAGCTTTTCGCTTTAGCTCTTTTGTCAAAGTTGTCGAATCTTTAGTTGCTCGATATTTGGTTTGGCTTTTGGCTTTTGCTTGCGCGGTGGACCGGTGGTGATCGTGAAGGATTTGAGGGCTTTCTCGAGAAGATTTCTGCTGGGATTTGGGCTGCTGTTGATGAATTTGGTGGATTTGGGCTGCTGTTGATGAATTTGGTGGTACGTCGGTGAAGAATTTGGGGTCTGATTTTTTGCGTGGGACACTTGGAATCGGGGCAATTTTGAGGAATTCATTATGGGTTCGTACTGATTAGGGTTATGTAAGGATTGAAGTTGAGTGGTCGGTATTGCTGATATAAAGTCTGCGTTTTTGTTTTTGATCAAAATAAAGTCTGCGTTTTTGGTTGTCAATGCTGGGTACAATCATTGATTTTAATTTTTTCCCCGATAAAATCTTTTGTGGGTTGTTCAGAATTGGTTAAATTTGGAGGTGGGTTTGTGATAATTTGGGGTTTTATCGAGGCTTAAGATCTAAAAATCGGGAATTTCCACTTGGTTGCAGATTATTTTGGAAAAGTAGCGGAATTCAAATTCTTGGAGTTGTTTCATAATCTGGTGGTGAGCTCTTATTCAACCATTTGGGCTTAGAAATTACTTTGTGTGTATAAGGTGGTGTTGATTGTGTTGCTTGGGGCTTTGTGGTTGAGAGTCATTACTTTCTGGATAAGATGAGTTCTACCATCACTGAAGGTTTGGTTAATCTGGGCAAGCTTTTGGTGCATATTGCTGAGAATGGGCACTCATTTGAGCTCGATTGTGAGGACACCACACCGGTAGAGGTAGTTATGCGCTTTATTGAATCTGTGGTGGGGATTAATCTCAACGACCAGCTTGTTCTGTGTTTGGATATGAAGCTTGAGCCACACCGGCCACTTTCAGATTATAAGCTTCCAGCTGATGGTCGGGAAGTATTTATATTCAATAAAGCAAGACTGCAACCTAACTCATCCCTCCCTTTGCCTGAGCAAGTTGATATTCTTGAGATTGCCGAACCCCAATCACCATCGGCTTCACATGACCCTCACCCTTTGGATGATGCTTTGGACCCTGCTTTGAAAGCTTTGCCTTCTTATGAAAGGCAATTTAGGTACCACTACCACAAGGGTCATGCAATTTACACTGGTACCCAAGTGAAATATGAGAACTGCGAGCGGCTCTGGAGAGAGCAAAAGGTTCAAGAAAGGGCAGTGGAGGTTGCAAGGGGCAATTTGGATCAATACTATAGGATGATAAACCAAAACTACACAGAATTCATGAAGCGTTATTCTCAACAACATAGGATTCATTCTGATCTTTTGGTGAATCTTGGGAGGGATGTAGACAAACTGAGATCCATCAAGCTCCACCCTGCATTACAGACTGCCAGTCGTAAGTGCTTATCGGATTTTGTCAAGGAAGAGAACTTGAGGAAAGCGGGAGAGAGTTGTAGCAGTTCCCACAGGCAGTTTGAGAATAAGGTTTCACAGTTCAAGCAGATATTTGGTGAGGTGAAGCGAAAAGTCGAGGAATTGTTTTCTAATAGGGCTTCTTTGCCTACTAGGAATTTGGATCTGACGATTAAGGAGCACCAGCGATATATTACTGAACAAAAGAGTATAATGCAGTCTTTGAGGTTAGATTCCTTTCATTTATTTTCATATTCATGTACAGTATATATATCTTGTTTGTTTATCTGTCCAATTTCCTTTGCCTGAGTCCTTCTGGAATGTTTTGGAGTTTCCTTCTGAATGGGCTCATTTTCTTTTTTTAAAACGAAAAGATGAAATTATTTTCCAGAGATTGGAATTCTTGGTGTGAAGCCCCTGGAGTGATTCCACACCTATCTTTATTGTTCTATTTTCTGTTTTTAATTGTTTTGCTACTTAAGCCTACAATTCACCCATATCCTACACCACTTAGCTTGAGTGCCCATGTTTTTGGGGTATACAGTACCAGTAGATGGAATTGAAAAGAAGGGAGTTAGTGTAGACGCCCATGCCGAGGAGCGGAAAATAAACTTGCGAGCATTTGTGTTTTTTTTTTCTCTTTAAGCAAACAATTGCCACTTAGGTAAGTGCTTAATGTAATTGAACTAGATGAATTAGGTTCCAAAGTCATAAGGCGGTGGAGTTTTCATCTGAAGTCACTTTATCATTTTCACAAGATAAACTTCCTTCTGTACTTTAGCTTCAAAACTTTCTAAAGATTTACTGACAAGATTCCATCTATTTTGTTTTCAATGTATGAACTACGTACATTGACCTACAAACAGGGATAGGAAAGTTGTGAAGGTATGAGAGGAACTTTTTATTATTAGTGACTATCCTTTCGAGTATCGTAACATTCAGGAAGTGATTATTCTTGTAAAGTTTTATATGCCTGAACTTCTTTCTGGTGAGGACATTTGATGTGATGGTTTTAGCAATCTGATGTAGTTGTTCACTTGTAACAGTGGAGTCCTATCATAATAGATAAGAAGTATACCAGTTCCTAAACCTCCAAGACTATTTAAAGCTTTCTGAATGTTATGGTCTTTGGAACCAAGCTTCTCATTATGCTTGAGTTAAGCCAGTTGGTGATGTAGGATATGGGTGAATTGTAGGCTTAAGTAGAGTAGCGGAAGCGAACAATGAAAAACAGAAAATAGAACAATAAAGATAGGTCTGGAATCACTCCAGGGGCTTCACACCAAGAATTCCAATCTCTGGAAAATAAACTTTTCTCATAACTCAACAACTCTAACCTCCATAATGAATTACATAGTAGGGGTATTTATAATAATCTAACCTTAGAGTGAAAAGGAAAATTAAACTTATTCTAGGAAAGAAATCCTAATCTAAATAAAATAGGAAACTTGGAAATCTGGAAAAACGAGAAATCCTACTGAAATCTGGAAACTTAGAAAACAAGTTAGAAACTAATCGCAGGAATATAAAAAAAAAAATTACTAGATTTAAAGACCAAATTAAATGATTTCCTCTTCCATCTCTTTCTTTTGTAAATCCTAATGGGTTTGACAAAGATGTCCTCATCAGTTGGAATACATGAGATTCTGGATAACACTTGTGTTTTCACTGCTGCACTTAGATATGTAATTTTCTGCCTTGAATTGTTGCATTAGTTATATTATTTTTAGAATTTTAATAATGCAATCAACTGATTATAATTTATGCAGCAAAGATGTAAGTACTGTCAAGAAACTCGTGGATGATTGCTTGTCTTGCCAATTGTCTTCGTCGCTTCGTCCTCACGATGCAGTTTCAGCCTTAGGCCCTATGTATGATGTCCATGACAAAAATCATCTGCCTAGGATGCAGGCTTGTGATCGTGCAATTTCCAAGCTGCTGGACTTCTGCAAGGATAAAAAGAATGAAATGAACATCTTTGTCCATAATTATATGCAAAAGATAACATATATTTCTTACATCATCAAAGATGCAAAGTTACAGTTTCCTGTTTTCAGAGAGGCAATGGTGCGTCAAGAGGATCTATTTTTGGACTTAAAGTTGGTTCGGGGTATCTGCCCTGCTTATAGAGCCTGCTTAGCAGAAATAGTAAGAAGAAAGGCTTCCCTGAAGCTTTATATGGGAATGGCTGGACAGTTGGCTGAAAGGCTTGCGACAAAGAGGGAGGCTGAGGTTAGGAGACGCGAGGAGTTTCTGAAAGCTCACAGTTTATACATGCCCAGGGATGTATTAGCATCCATGGGATTATATGATGCCCCCAATCAGTGTGATGTCAATATAGCTCCTTTTGATACTGGCTTGCTTGATATTGACATTTCAGACCTGGACCGTTATGCACCTGAGTTTTTGGCAGGATTGTCTTCCAAGGGTTCGTTTAGAGGTTCATATTCTATGTCTAATGAAAGTTGTCATTCAGCAGAGGTTGGGGAGATTGCATTGGATAACCTTGAGAAATATGACTCTGAGGAGCTACTTGAAGGCTGTGAGTTGGTAGAGATTGCTGGAACTAGTAAGATGGAAGTTGAGAATGCAAAATTGAAAGCCGAACTGGCTTCTGCAATAGCTAAGATTTGTTCATTCTGGCCTGAAGTAGACTATGAATCATTGGATGATAGTAAAATGGAAATTTTATTGAAGGATGCTGCAGAGAAGACAGCTGAAGCCTTGCAACTGAAAGATGAATATGGAAAGCATCTGCAATCTATGCTTAGGATGAAGGAGATGCAGTGTCTTTCATATGAGAAACGCATCCAAGAACTGGAACAGAGATTGTCTGATCAGTATTTGGAAGGCCAGAAACTTTCAAATGATAAGGATGCCTCTGAATTTGCCCTTTTGTCTGATAAGGTTGATGATTGCAAGCAAGAAATGTTAGGTGGTAGAGAAGTCCATATGCCTTGCTTATCTAATACTGAGCCCATGGATGAGGTTTCTTGCATCTCAAATTCTCTGGATACAAAATTGGGTCTGTTCAATGCACAACCTGGAAAAATGCGAGATGGGGGAGATGAAAATATGATGGATTCTTCTGCAGTACAAAATCATCAAATGGATTCATCAATGCAAGAGCTACATCGTGAAGAACTGCTAGCCAGGGGTAAAGATGTGAAAGATAAGATGGTGGGGCAGCTGGGCATGTCACTGACAAACAGTTCTACTGCTGAAAGCATGCCTGAACCTCTGAATGTCTTACCATGTGAAACAGCAACTGAGCCAGGCTTGGACAACAAAGTCAGTACTGAACTGTTGTTGGAATTGGAAAGTGCACTTGCAGATAAGTCAAACCAGTTGAGTGAAACAGAAATTAAGCTTAAAGCTGCTGTGGAGGATGTTGCGATGCTTAAGAGGGAATTGGACACAAATCGGAAACTACTTGATGAATCTCAGGTACTAGTGGATCAACCACATTTATTTTTTGGAGTGCTGCTATTTCCACCCCCCCTGTCCTATTTCTCCATCCACTTTATTATCTCACCCTGTATTTAACTTCAAAACATTTTTATAATCTCTTTTCACACCCCATAATTTTGATAATACCCTTGAACCCCAAATAAAATATAATGATAATTAAAGAAGCAGTTTGTTAATCTTGAATGGCTACTACCCCATGACGTCATTCAAGCCCAGGTTGTCATCCTTGATAGTGCTCCCATTTGAGGTTTTGCAACCTTGTGCTTTAATTTCTTCCTACAAAGTCTGAGATGGTTATGTGATGTTATGTGAAGAGTTCAAAGTCCCATTATTGTATCTTATCCCGTGCAGCCATGAATTTCTTCAAGATCTCATACTTCTACAAATAGCCTGTTTCATGATTCTCAGCATAGAACCTTTTTCAGTTGGGAGATCATATGACAACTATTGTTTTACATGTTGAAAAGTGTTCTTTACAGTCTTTTATCCTTTGTTGTCAATATTGGTTTTCATTCTCTGGTGCACCCGTCTATGGCAGCCTGCAGATCCCTATCCTTTTTTTTTTCTTTAATTCTGAATAGTTCTTTTTTGAAAGACAAAAAAATGCGTAGATATGTCTATTTAAGTAATTTTATACAATGATAATATTGTAAATAAAATAAAATTAAAAAGGGGTTAGAAACAGTGTTCCTCATTTTTTTAATGTCTTACTTTCCGAGTCATTTGTCAGAAATTTTTAATTCATGCAGCCAGCTATTCTTCATTTATTTTCTTTACAAAATTGTTCTCTCTCTCTCTCTCTCTCTCTCTCACACACACACACACACACAGAGACACGTGTATTCATGTGTGGCACATATTCTGTAGTTGATGATGTGTGTTAAATCTCATGGCTTCTCTTCTTTAATATTTATATTTAGTTATTCTTAATCATTTGGGAACTTTAATGAAGTTTTTATCTTTTTATTTTTTTCCAATTAGCTTTGCTGATTAGTATGATTATGATTATGTACGAGAAAAAGCCAAGGGATCATAATCTAGCATTTTTAAATACTAGAAGCCAAGGGATCATGATTATGATTATGATTATGTACGAGAAAAATGTTTGATTATGATTATGCTGTTTAACCTATAAATTGGCACTAAACTAGAATGTTGTGATAGATATCAAATGCAACAATAGAAGAATGTAATCTGACTTATATTTTGGCTCACAAGATCTCACTGGGGTTTTAAGAGCATTTAATGTACTAGAATGATACAAAATCCTTAATATGTTAGGGTTATGACCAGTAGGTTATCCATACGTACTTATTGTAGTCCCCATATAAATATTTCAATTTATATGGAATCTGTTTAACCCAGAATTGGACCAGCAGGGGCCCTAGGCCCCACTTTTTTGTTTCTCTTTTTTGGCAGGGTGAGAGGGGGGGTATCTTTTTATTTACATTGCTTTCTCATGACTTCTACCATTCTCTTTTTTTTTTTTTTTTTTTTTTTTTTTTTTTGTTGGTATAATATTCTTTTTATACCTCTATTGTAGATGCTCTTTACGGGTTGCTTCAATGTTGCTTTTTATGTTTAGGGGTATGTAGTTTTACAATTTTTGGTCTTGTCAGTTAGCTGTTTAATGAAGCAACCTTCAAAAGTCAAGTTCTGGTATCGTCACTGTTAGAAGGGTTTCTAGGGGTAAAAATAAAATAGTTGGCCAAAAGTGAGAACAATTATTTATCATGATACGTCAATTCCTTGAAAATTGTAGTCATTCGAGAAACTCAATAGTACTGCAGACATGAAAGCATTTTAAAATCCCCAGTTCAACATAAATGCAAGATGAATTGTGACTGACGGTGTCTCATCGAGTGATTGATGGCTGCATTAATTAAGCACTTCCACAAAACCGTGATTAGAGCTTATATTTTGTTTTATTATATTTTAACTTCTCTGTATTCTGATTGTATATTATGTTTTGTCCTTGCCAGATGAATTGTGCTCACTTGGAGAATTGTTTGCATGAAGCAAGAGAGGAAGCTCAAACCCATCTTTGTGCGGCTGATCGCAGGGCCTCAGAGTATGGTGCTCTGCGTGCTTCTGCTGTGAAAATGCGTGGCCTTTTCGAAAGACTTCGGAGCTGTGTTTATGCTCAGGGTGGGGTGGCTAGTTTTGCTGAATCACTACGTACCTTAGCACAATCTCTGGGAAAGTAAGTTTGTTGCGCCAGTCCTTGTTTTATCTGCCTTTAAAGTTTTTTATTCTCATCGATGCTGTATTTCCTACACTACATCTCATGCAACCTTGATAGCCTTTTAAAAGTTTGTTTTACATCAGTAGGACATTTCAATAAAATAACTAAAAGATTAAAAAATGCATTGGAAAATAAAACTAATAAACATTATAATTGACGGAAGGTTATCTATGTTTAGTGGATATTTTTATGGATACTTCCATCTCATGAATATTTGGTTACACTCACGCCAAAGGGAAAACAATACAGAGTATTTAGTTCTATTGTTGTTAATGGAGATGATAGTAGTTTTGGCTTTGATTTGTTTCAGTTCTATTAATGACAATGAGGATGATGGTACTGTTGAGTTTCGCAAATGTGTTCGGGTCCTCGCAGATAGAGTTGGTTTCTTGTCAAGACACCGTGAAGAGCTACTGGACAAGTATCCGAAGGTTGAAGCTGCCAATGAACAACTTAGAAAAGAATTGGAAGATAAGAAGGATCTGGTTAAGACTTTGTACACAAAGCATCAACTTGAGAAGCAGGTAATTGATATTGGGATTTTTTGTTCAAAAATATATATATTTATATATTTGTTAGTAGTTTTCTTGACTTACCTGTTGTACAAGACACCTGTGTTTGTATCTTATTATGCTCTGTTGCATAATGGTCTTAATCTTTACCGGCAGATCTGGTAGAGAACACCTTAATGACTTAATTACTGTAAGATTTTGGATTACAATTTTTCATCTGTTCACGGTTTAGTGAGTAGTGAACTTAGGCATCAACCATGACTGAATTCTGTTCTGGTTGAATGATCAATTAATAGGTTGTTATTGTACTTTAAATTTTGCTGCAGGCAAACAAGGAGAAGATATCTTTCGGTCGCTTGGAAGTTCACGAGATTGCCGCCTTTGTTCTTAACACAGCTGGGCATTACGAGGTAATCAATCGGAATTGCTCAAACTACTACCTCTCAGCTGAATCTGTGGCCTTGTTTACGGATCATCTCCCACATCAACCTAACTACATTGTTGGACAAATTGTGCATATCGAACGCCAGACTGTGAAGCCATTGGCTCCTACTTCAACCCGGTCTGAGCACGAGCTAACCTCTGACACAGGGACCGACCGGTTGACCTTGAATTCAGGATCGAACCCCTATGGTCTCCCTTTTGGCTGTGAATACTTCGTAGTGACAGTAGCAATGTTACCTGATACCACCATTCATTCACCACCTCCTTCCTGATCCCTGCGTTAGGCAGATTGACGTGATGGAAGAATTCCAAGTGTACATACGGATATTACTTTAAACAGTTATAATCCTTCTAGTGGGAGAATGGAACTTGATTTGGTGTGTGTACAGCTGATGATGCAATAGAATTTAATCTTCTCCTCCCACTCTGGACTTTGTGTATATAATAGCCATTTCTATGATTATATAAAAAATGTGAATATTAGCTCTCCTTTTTTTTTTCTTTTTTTTAAATAAAAAAAATAGGGGTCTTTATCTACAAGTATGCTCGTTGGTTCACCCGGCTTCAAATCCAAAGCATTATTCAGGATAAGGTTATTTTCGGGGGCACGGCAAAGATGAAGTGTGTATTTTTTCTTTTCTTTTTCTTTTTATATAATTTTCAGTGATGCCGTTTAGTTTCTCCACCTACTTTTCTACAAAATTACTTAAAAGGCCATACAACTTTCACTCATTAGTGTTGTAGAGGTTCGAACCTGAGACTATTGGTCTGCACATTAAGGCCCGTATTGGCTTTTATAAAGGGTTAATTACTCTGAAATTTTCACCGCATTAACACGTTAGTATTTAATTTTTTAAATTTAAACTCTAGAGAAAATTGCCGAAATACACCTTGAATTTGTACCCCAATTGAAATTAACTCCCTAAAATAAAAAATTAGCCAATTTACCCCATGAACAAATTTATATCGTCAATTTAGCACATGCTGTTAGATTTTGTGAGATTTCATCCAATCTCCCGTTAAACATGACCACATGAGGTGCACGTGTGGCCTATTTGGAGGGTATTTTCATCATTCCTCCTTCCTCTTCCTCATCTCCTCCTTAACCCTAATTCTCTTGCTCTTCACTTCCAAAACCCCAATCTTCCTCTCCAATTCCCTAATCCACTTCCCATCTCTCGTTAATTTATTCCTACCCATTATTATGAACGAGGTCTTCTTACCAACAAGTGATATTTTACAAATTATTACCATCTTTGTAGCAATTTGCGAATAACGTAGCAAACCTTGGGGTAATTTAAGATATAGTACTCATGTATATAATTATTCTTATGCATAAAAGCAATACTAGTGATTTCTGAAATTTGAATGCTTGTATGATGGTGAACATATGAGGCTACACATCATGCCTAATACATATGTACGTGAATAAATTATTTCATACAGTTGCAAAAGTTCTGATGTGGTTGTACTAATGAGTTTTTTAAGTTATTCTTTTGGTCTTAAATAAGTATTGGAATACGTACAAATTAATACAAATATATAAGCCATTATATAGCTGATCTTGTGTCCAAGATAGATCATGTTGTTTGTTGACGCTCCGCACACACCAATTCCGTCTGCCCAATGAAAGCATGACACGTGGACCTCGCACACCACGTTGTAAAACGACCAAATCGCCCTCTGTCTCGACCTCGGAGTTACTTTGGGGAAACTCGAAAGGATAAGAATCAGCCACGTCGATGACATGACCTCCTCTGACTACGAGTTCGCCACGCCTCATAAAGTGTGCCCACGTCCTCTCAAAAGCCACGTGTAAACCGCCTAACGCACTACCTGACCAGATGAGACTACTGTCGCGCGTGGCGGACTACTATGCCCACACCTGCCCCCTAATAAAAACATTAAGTCGTCATGAGAAGAGGACATGGGTGAACCCCGACCATCTGTCACCTAACGGACTTGATGTGACATAGATGGCTCGGCTCCTAGCCGAGGTGACCGGCTCGTAAATTATCTTGTTTAATCTTCCTATAAATAGAACATGTGATGTTTGTAAAACTCGGATCGATCTTTTTCTCTCTTCTAGGGAATCTTGAAAGAATAACAATATACAAGGAATACACAAAGAAAACCTTGTCCCTTATCCTTGTTCTTATTCCGACTCTCTTGAAACTTCTCACCTCTAAAAAATTGTGTTAAATACTTGTATTGTCATACGTTAAGCCATAGGAATATTTGTGGGTTAAACATTGTTATTCAAGAGTTCATAGTGGGAACAATCGTTGTTCAATTGATGAATGCAATCGATTAGAAACTTGTTTAAAATTTACAATAGAAACATACATATCTCGTGTTGTGGGGTAAAGAGCCTCAAGGCGTCTTGGGTTTAACAGGACGCTACATAAAATTGGTTAACACTGTGTTTGGATGAGGTACTTAGAAATGGGATTTGGGGTATGTGGAAGTTCCGTATGTGTTTCACAAATGTTTTTTGTTTTAGCAGTGATTCACATCCGTTGACAGCAAAAGAAACCACAATATAAGATTTATATCAAAGTTCAAATATTAACTTTGATCTCAGACCTAAGTAGCTCATCTTCATATTTGAGTCCAAGAATCGAACATGTGATTAGCCCCAAAAAAAATTGAACAGAATATCTCCAAAGAAAAAAAAAAGACAGAAACAGATGAAAAACGGGAGAGAGAAATTATAAACTGAACAACAACAACAAAAACTAATTTCATATTTATAAAAAATTACCCAATCAAATTCCATCAACAAAATAATTAGCCAAACAAGTGACTTCACTAAATCTCATCACTTTGGAGTCTCCTCACTTCAAAATCCTATTCAATTAGAATTTCAGAGAATTTTGCTAGACTTCAATTAAGTGATAGATTTTATAGATTTCTATATACTCATGTACATTCCACATGGACTTTGGGAGAATCCTATAGACTTCTACTACATTTTTTCATGGATTTGTATAGACTTTTAATTACAGACTTTGGTGATTTTTTTCGACATATAGGATGTGATGATTGTGGTGGTGATAGTAGTGGTGGTGGTGGGGAGGAGGAGGTGGTAATTGGGAGGAGTGGTGGTGGTGGTGGTGGTGGTGGTTGCTGTTGTGGTTGTGATGGCGGTGGTTGTGGTTGTGGTGGTGGGGAGTGGTGGTGGTTGTACTCATGTACAAGTCCAAACAGAATTCCTACTTTACCCTAACTAAGTTCACCCCCAAAAACTACAAATCTCCACCACAAAAAATCTCAAATCTTTCGAACTACGTTCAATTTGATCCCGCCAAGGGTACATAGGCAATTTAGATACTCAATCTAGATGCAACCGCAAAAGCACAAATACAAATTGAATCCTTGGTCCAACCACATTTGTCCAAATTCCACAAATATTTTCCACACCACAAATTCTTTCAAGGGGTCATTCACTCCTTGAAAGTCCAATAAAATTCTCCAAAGAATTACGAGTGGCTTGGTATCCCTCGAAAGGGATACATAGGCAACCTAGGGTCCAACCTATGTACAGCCATAAACTCAAACACACACACAAATTCCCCAAATGGAATTTTAACTATGTTGAAATCAAAGAGTGTTCTTTTTTTTATAAGAGATTGTAATTAAATTCCCCAAATGGAATTTTAACCATGTTGAAATCAAAGAGTGTTCTCTTTTTTATAAGAGATAAGAGTGTTCTCTTTTTTATAAGAGATTGTAATTAAAGGACGCATTGGACGTATCTAATATAATAAAACTCACGTTGTGAGGGACGAGAGTGAAATTATGTTAGGCGATGGTTCATACAAATTACTTGTGCAATTTTTACCTAACATAGTTCGCACGGGATAATCATATGATAATCATAAGAAAACACACTGAATAAGCACCAAAGGCGGCCAAAACCTTAATTGACATTTAATTGGTTAAGAGAATTTACAAACAGAAACATATTTTACGCTGTTTATAGGTCATGGAGGGGAGCAAACGAGTACAACACTACGCACAACACCTAATCGGTAGATTTTTACATTGGGCAGATTTTAGGATTCTTCATCAATATAAATTTCCGAATCCCGAAACTTCCCAAGATAAGCTTTGTGACAGCAAATAACATTAAACAGCCACCATATTTTCACCGCCGGTACATGTGCGAAAGACAGGGCTGAGAGAGGGAGGGAGAAGAAAAGTTCTCTATTCAGCTTGCTTGCTGCGGATTTCTGCAATGTTAACTAAGACATCTATCTGGCTTGGCTCTCGCAATCTTCTTCTGAAATGTTGAACAAGACTTTCGGAAGTGAGGGAAGCGAGGGAAGTGAGGCAATGCGAGGCAGATGAAACAGCAGTTCCCCAAAGGAGTCTTTCCTTGACATGCCTGTCGCCTTCTTCCCACCAGAAGCATCCTTCGTATCATCTTCAGGATCCTTTGTATTGGCTCCAGATTTATTATCAGGAGTATGATTAAGCTGAGCATCACTTCCACCATCTTGTCCTTCACCACTACTTTCACCATCAACCATATTCTGAACTGAACCAGGGTCCTTCTGCAGAAGGCAACAAAGAGAATTGACCCTTGACATGAGGGATTTCTCATCCGAGGCTGCTGTAAATTGATTGTCGCTGAGCAAGTATTGTGCAATGTCCTCGAGCATGTCCTGGTATTCTGACTGTTGGTCAGCAGAAGACGGATTTCCAGAAGTCATTTGTTCTGAAATACAGTTCCCAATGTGACTCATAAGATCACTCATCGACATTGATGGATGAAGCCCAGGCACTTTCATTTGTACACGATTTTTGGGCCCCCTGGAATCAACAGCTTCAGAACTTCCATTTCCTTCAATTGCACGAGCATCCATAACTAATATGAGAAAGTCAATCAGTGATCCAGTGATCAATGGGCAACAGTAAGTGCCACATCTAGTCATACTTAAATCTGAAAAGAAAACTAATACCCCTCGAAGTACAAACATATTATAAAACAAAACTTGATGAACATAACATAACGATCCTTGAATTAGGGTTTACAAACCAAATCAGCTTGTAACCAAATTTCAAAGCAATGTTTGAATGAAAAACAACTTCACAACTCGAAAGGAAAAACTTTTTCCAAGTCTTGGTATTTCAAATATAGATATCAAATTAAGTTTTGGTTGGTTATTGTCCTTTTATACACATCATACAGATTCTATTAATCTTCACACAATGTCCACAGGAATTACAGGCAAGAGAGATAATATACAAAGTGTGGAGTTGTACAAGCTTAAGAATTTCACAATATAAACAACAAAGTAAGATACATTAAAATATTAAGCTGCATTAAAAAAAAAAAAAGCAAGTCATCAACAAAATTTGGCAATAAAATTAACTGGTGTCAGTAATCATTCGGCCATGCAGCTAATTGTAGCACTCATAGCCATGCAATGGATCTACTATGCAAATTACTTTGACTGGTGAAGCCTCTAATGGCATACGCTAGACATAAAAAATTAATATATGGACAATCATTTGAACGATACATCTAACAAATCAAATAACCAGACTTTCATGGAAAACCATAGCCTGTAAATAGATGAGAAAGTGAGCACGAAAAGAGTTGCTCCCTGCCTTATTACTCATGAGTTTCCGTTCTTCACACAAGTTCCTTTGAGATTTTAAGGGGTAATCTGGAAATCTAATACTCATGAATTCTACAATTTGTGAATTAAAAGTGTCAATTAAGAAAGGACGATGTGTATACTATTTAAGACATCCAATAAGCCTGCCCATTGTACCACTTAAGTCTAGATTTCCATCTCCAAGTGTCAAAAATAAAAAATAAAAACTCAGGTGCTGTTTAACATCATGGTACAAGAGGTGCAGAACAATTAAATTCAAATAACCAGACTTTCATGGAAAACCATAGCCTGTAAATAGATGAGAAAGTGAGCACGAAAAGAGTTGCTCCCTGCCTTATTACTCATGAGTTTCCGTTCTTCACACAAGTTCCTTTGAGATTTAAGGGGTAATCTGGAAATCTAATACTCATGAATTCTACAATTTGTGAATTAAAAGTGTCAATTAAGAAAGGACGATGTGTATACTATTTAAGACATCCAATAAGCCTGCCCATTGTACCACTTAAGTCTAGATTTCCATCTCCAAGTGTCAAAAATAAAAAATAAAAACTCAGGTGCTGTTTAACATCATGGTACAAGAGGTGCAGAACAATTAAATTGAGAAGCAAATAAAACGAAGGGTGATCCTTCTCAATATTTTGCTAGAAATTAATGCCAAGTTCATTCATCATACCTGAGCTGGGGGAAGGCGCTTCTCTGGACTGATGTTCCAATGCCATAGAAGCTGTATCCTGCTGATCGATCTTCAAAGACGATGATTGACTGGCAGATGGTGATGCTACATCTTGGAACCCAGAGACGGAGGAACCATTACCATTTCCCAGTGGATCAAAACCATGGTCTTTGGATTCTGGATCTTCGAAAGCAGAAGACCGTGGTTCAAAACATGGTGATTCCAAAACAATTTCTGGCTGTCGGCTTAAGAAACAAAGCCGCGTGTCGCACTGGATAAGCTTTTCAAAGTGTTTGTTTAACAGTCCTTGTGGACATTGCAGAAAATGTTGCCTATAAAACCACAATGCCAAAGTTTTTGCATAAATCTCACAGCATCAACTGAACATGCGGCTGATGCAGCTTCAAACAGATTGAAAACAAATGTCTCTTCACAACATGTCTCAAACATGCAATTTAATTATTTAAAAATCCATGTCAAGATAGAGTATTTTCAGTTATAACATCTCCCAGCTTAACAATTTAACAAGTATTTGGGAAAACATAGTTTATTTGTCAATAATAGGTGGAAAACCTGAGACATGAATAAAAACACGGTATAAAGAAACACAAAAAGCCAACGAATGCCAATGGCACTCAACAATTAGACACTAAAGAATATCACCAAGAAACCATTTCCTTTGTCTTCCCTAATTACTCCAAAAATGAGATAACCAACGTCGCTGAGACCACTGACGGAAAAAAGAACATATCTGAGACCCAAAAAAATACATTTTTTTAAAAAGTTTTAGAAGCAGGGGAGTACGATTGTAAATGCATGACAAGAGAAAAGAAAAAAGGGTACTAAACTTTTAGCTTAACTATAAAATCAGTCAAACTAATATTCAGGCTTTCTTTCTAAAAGGAAATGTTAGAGTAAGGATGGCAATCACCAATCGGATTTTACCTATGAATGCTCGCTTGTCCATCAGTAAAATCTGCTGTTGCCTGCCATAAGGTATGCTTTCTAGGCTGAGGGTTAGTCTCCCTGAAGAAAAGAGGTTGTCTAGCCAGCTGCAACACAGATGGGATCACCAGGTTGAAAACGTAGACACAACATAATCTTGTTGAGAAACATACATACAAACATAAAAAAGACAAAATAGGAAAGCAAAGACATAGACATTACCACAACAGTCAAAGTACCAGGTCCATCATCCGGACAATTTGCTTTGAGAGCCATAATATCTGACCACTGGATTTCTATTTTACTCTTGAGACCACCTTCGAGAACTTCCCAAACAAGCTTATGCTTAGCAAAGTAACACTTCGCCACTAAATCTCCCTCATATCTTGATTTATACTGCCACCAAGTAAAGTAGTTTTAGAAACTTTTGGCCCAAACATATTCACTCACAATATCAAAATATAAATAACTTAAAAACTAGTGAAGATACCTCCCAACCCCCAATCCTTAAAAGTGAAGCTGGAAAATTTGAAGCCTTGAGCTTATCCGTAGTACCCACTGCAGCAGTTGCTTTACTTTCTTTTTTAACTGCAGAGCTGGCATTTTCACTTTGTACAGCTCCAGTTGTAGAAGCACCACCCTGAGCGAGCTTCATTTGAATTAACTCCAATAGAGACGGGCTCTTTCTTAGCCTCAAACCCAAAGGGCTAGGCTCATCAAGTGGATTGTATTGTGAAGGTGGGACAGCAAATGCATTATCCCCAACACTCCTCTGCAGCTCAATCAACAAAACAAAGTAAGAGAACATTTCAAAAAATAATCAAATTCAAAGTTATGCCCAAGTAAAACAATCCAACATTTCAACAAATGAAGTTCCAAAATAATTGTAGTTCAAAACAAGCCGAATTCCTAATTATTCCAACCCAGTGCCAGAACAGGCAAAACCCAAAAGTTAAGAGAACACACCTAATCTAAGGGAGCTCAAATTTGTATGTTAATAATATCCCAAGTGATGGAAGCGAGATCTTAATTAACTTAATAAATAAGTACATACAAGATCACAAATTTATACCCCTCCTCAAACCAAACAAACCAAAAATTTGTATGTCTTCAGAAACATTTTCAATCTTGAGTTAGGACACAAAATCCAAAGATCTACTAAGCTATTGACAATCACATGAAAAAACAAAAAGATTAAATCTTCATTTCTCCGAACCGCAATTTCTCATCGAATAAATACATGCAAAATCAAAAAACAGAAAATTTTTCAAGCTGGTCCAGATTCCATAAGGAAATGACAAAAGCAAGAAAGATTTAATACGGAAATAAGCTGTATCCAATTAAGTATTAGGTAATTTTTCTTTCCTAGCTATTTTCTCAGCAACCAAACGAAACAGAAAGAAAAGGACCGCAAACCGAACCTCTTGAAAAGCAGGGGAGGGTTTGGGACGCTTGTTGAGCGGGCCATGCTCGTCCTCCAAAGCGTCCTCCATCTCCAACTTCACCGGCACCTTTTCCGTACACGGCGTCGTTTGGAGATCTCCGGATTTCATCATATGCACCATCAATTATTTTCCCCAAAACCCCAAAAAAAAAATTCAGCGGAGGAATTCAAATTCCCAAAAGAAAATAAGGGGAATGGAATAAAATAAATAAACTCCCTAGAAAATTAAGCGGTCTTTGATCTGAAGAAATCGGAAGATTGATTTCTGAAAACCCTAAGCAAGAAATCAGAAGTTTGGAAAGTCTCAAGCTCTTAACGCTGTTAGGGACGAGAGGAGGAGGCAGGTCTTCGACGGCGATTCCCACGTGGTGCAACTAGGCTCGGCGCTATGTAGTTACTGAATTACCCTCGAAACATTTGCATATCTGGGTCTAGGAGTATGGGTATCTTTGTAACTTGGGTTGATGTTGTACATGCGTGCGCTGGCAGACACGTATGAAATTAATGGATATAGTGCGGGGCCCACTCAACTTTAAATGACGGCGTTGGTTGTTTGTGTCCAAACGTGGCGGCAGATCCCGCGCTAGCTTGTCACACGCATGTTTCTTGTAGCCGACACGTAGACTGTTCTGATGGATTACGAATATGAAATAGAACTTCATTTTTGCTCATTTACTCCTCATGGTGTAACATCACCACCTTCTCACAAGTTTGTCACGTGTCGATTAAAATAACAAATTGTTTTTTTTGCCAACAAATAACTAATTGTGAACAATTTATAAGTCATAGTTTAGAGGAGAACGGGTGGAGTTTCTCACGCAGACACTATTAATGTGTTATAAAAGTTCGAATTTAAAATAGTTAGTTTGTAAATTAATGTTTTTTTTCATTAGGTTAGACTCCGCATTAGCTAAATCTTTCACTTGATATCTTTGAAAGTTTAATTTCTTAACCAGTTACGTTACTCATTATTGCCGTTTACAATTTTCTTCTTTCGTCACTCAAGTCAATTTCAATAATTGAAATTGCCTAATTCTATGAACACTGAAGAAAAACCTGCATGAAATGAAATAAAATGTACAACGTCTTTTGTCTCATGGAAAATTCTTTCCTTGCACTGCTAAGATTATGCCGCCGAATAGGACCCAGCAATACCTATATTCCAATTGACTTCCCAATTCAATGTAATTAGACAAACAAGTGGGTAAAGTTCTTTTGTAATCAATCCAGACGAATAGCCCAATGATTAAATATATATATATATATATATATTTTTACAAGCTATTGGAGGACGAGATTTACACAAATACAAAACAGAAAGTTTCTCCGTCAATTGGAATATAGATATTGCTTTTATAAACCTTTTTCACTAAAAATTGTAATAAGTGACTTCTTTGGACAAAACGCCTTGTCTTTATTATCCCAAATCAAAGACTTCTTCCCCGTCCTTTCGACATTATTAATATGTTTTGTTGAGGACAATGATATGAAGACATTATGGAATGCATATCCTCCTTATCTTGTTGCAACTTGCTACTCTCAATATTGAATAGACTGACATATCAACTTACCTATTGACTAATCGACCTAATTTCGATATGGGGTAATATTTCACATCAACCCCTTAAGAAAACAATAGGGCTTTTCATAAGTAAGTTCATTCTAACATGACATATATATATATATATATAACCTTATCGGGCCTCTTTAGAGAAAAGAAAAACTCAAAACTAGCCACTTGTCATTTTCTAATTGGTTCTTTAAAATTTTAACATACTAAGAACCTATTAGACAATAATAAGTGGTTAATTTTAGAATTTTCTCTCCAAACAGGGTCTATGCGAGTTTTTGTATAATATATTATGCTAAGCAAACTCAAGGTCATACCTGGTAATCAGTTTCAATACCATTCTATTAGCAACTGGCAAGTATATATCAAGTAGTTGAAATTTGACAGGGCAGCTCTTGTGCAATAGTCTGCTCCAAATTGAAGTAAATAAAATAGAGTGCTGCTAAACGAACCCTAAAATTAACTGAATACATCCTACTACCAAATTATTTATTGAATTACTCATTTACCCCAATATAAAATGACCAAAAATGATATATTGAATTATGAAATAAATATGATTTTAATAAGTACACCCTACCCTACTCACCATATTCAACCTTAATTATTATTATTATTATTATTTTACCAAAAGGATATCTACTTTTCTTCTCCTTCTTCTTCAAAAATTTCAGAGTCCACAAAACCCTAAAAACAACATCTTTATTTATTTTATCGCTTCACCTTTTTTTTTTTTTTTCTACTCTCAACTTGTAGAAATCATTTTATTCTCAATCTCATTATAATTTATAAGCCAGTTAGCTAAAACTCCTATTATTTTTTCTATAATTTTCAATTGATAGAGTAAAATAGAGGTGTTAGCTGGATTTGAAATGAAATGAAGAAAATATGGAAGACAAAAGAATACACGATATTTGCAGTTCCTTCTAGTTATGTTTGTTAGAGCAACTCCACCCATTTGCCCTTAGCCATGGCAAGGGTGGAGCTAGGGCGACCACTATTCACGTGAATAGTGGTTGCCCTTGTAAATAGTAATTTGTGTTTCCACCCGTTGCCCTAGTTAAGGGCAATTACTATTCATTTTTTTGTTTTTTCCTCATATTTTTTAATGAAAATAATTAATTTGGGTAATATTTTCAGATAAGATTTTCGGGTTCCTACGTGTCAAGACTATTCATAATTAGATAAATTTCCGGATAAGATTTTTGGATTCAAATTTCGGATGATCTTCAAAGTTCAAATTTCAGATAAATTTTTGGGTTCAAATTTCGAATGAATTTGGGTTCAAATTTCAGAAAAATTTGGGTTCAAATTTCAGAAAAATTTGCGTTCAAATTTCAGAAAAATTTGGGTTCAAATTTCGGATGAATTTCAAAATTCAAATTTCATACAAATTAGGGTTCAAATTTCGGATTAATTTCAAATTTCAGATAAGATTTTCATCCAATAAAATCAAGCCACGTGGCATGTCTATCTTGCCAAAATTTTCTATAAAACCAGAGGCTCAGCTCATACTTCTCACACCACATCTTTCTATATTTTCATTTCTCAGAGTTTAGAATTCATACTTCTTTCATTCTCAATGGAAGAATTTAGGAGATGCTTGGAGAGCAAGAGCGAGAAACAAATGAGAGAAACCGTAGAGCAGATGAAATCAATGAGTTGCAGAGACAAGTCGATGAGCAAGTTCTCATAGCAGTGGCTTTGTAAGAAGAAGAGAACCAAGGTCGCCGCTGTGGTTCACAAGTCGGCCGGCGCCAGAATGTGGAAAGACATAGGCATTCTCGGGGTAAGATTCTTTTGGAAGATTATTTTATCCCAACTTCTTTGTACTCTGATGTTGATTTTCGAAGGAGATTTAGAATGCAACCTCATTTGTTCAATAACATCCCTTCGTTCTAGCTTCCAAAATTGTTTTGTTTCAGGGGACATATGACTTGTATCCATTGCCATGGTTTCCCGATCCGTCTTGTCCATATCTTTTTTGCGCAAATACTCCCTTTCTCGTGCATACTCAGCTTGAAGGGCCAACTCGTTATCTTGGCGTTTTTGCTCCATTTCTATTCTTATTCCGTTTTGCCTTGCAATTTCCTCCAAAAATTGTGAATTTTGATTGCTTGAATTACCCGCTTTCTTCTTCTTTGAGGCCTTTCGGCCAATGGGCCTCGGCTCCTTTTCAATGGGTGAGTCTTGACTCATAGGAGAATCGAGATGTGAATCCGATGTCATTGAATCACAGAGTGGCGTCTCGTTTAACACAACCTCCGGACCCGTCGGAATAATTATGAAGCGTTTGCAATATTTCACCACCTCCCAACATTCATGATGAGTGAAACTTTTTTTGCCACCCCCGGTTGCACCGAACCACATTTGTGCTTGAATCATCTATTTAACAAAAAAATGGAAATGCAATAAATATTTAACAAAAAAATGGAAATGCAATAAATATTTAACAAAAAAATGGAAATGCAATAAATATTTAACAAAAAAATGGAAATGCAATAAATATTTAACATATTGAAAATGCAAGCAATATTAACAAAATATTGAAAATGCATGAAATATTAACAACATATTGAAAATGCAAGCAATATTAACAAAATATTGAAAATGCAAGAAATATTAACAAAATATTTAAATTGCAAGAAATATTAACAAAATATTGAAAATGCAAGCAATATTAACAAAATATATATATTAGGAGATTAAACTTAATAAAACAAAAATTATAAAATACTTACCTCGTTAGTACGATTTTGCCCACTTCTATAGTTGTCCATCGCTTTTGCTAGGGCATTTCTCCATTTTCCCAACTCTTTATTGAGAATTTTCCACCTACTGGATAATGCCATCTCCGTACGAGCAGACCCCGGAATTTTTTCACAAAAGTCGGCATGAATTTTTTTCCACATATGAAAAAATTTCATCTCATTGCCGGACACGGGACAATGACAAATTTGGAGCCAAGCCTCACACAAGGAAACATCTTCCATGGTGCTCCAAGCCCCTCCGGTTTCGATAGAAAAAGCTATAAAAATATGAAATCAAAATGCTAGATGAAATAGAGGAAAATGTTGAGTAAAAAGAGTGAATAATAGTAGAAGTATAATGAAATGTAAGAGTATTGGTGTTGAAAGTGAAGGGTATTGATAGGTATTTATAGAAAAAAAAATATCAGAATTTTTTAGAATTTTTTAGAATTTTTTACGATTTTTTATTGCCCAAAAAGCCTCAGCCGTTGGATTAATTTGGAGAAGCAGATCGGAAGGCTGAGGAGGCGACACGTGGCGTTGAACCGTTGGAGCTGACGTCAGCAACCGCGTTTTGGACCTGGGGCTGGTTTCGCCTTCGGACTGGCCCGAGTTGGTGGGTCCCACACCACCCCCGGGCCTGGGCGCAACGCTGGAACGAAATTTTTTTTTTTTCTTCCCTCGCCTCGGGCTGGGCTGCATCAATGGAGTTGCTCTTAGGGCAATAATTTGCAATGAGCAACACTTCAAATAATAATAAGAATAATAAAAACAATCAGGCCTCCTCCAACACCTACACTGATGCCGTCATGAAAGTATATGTAGGACGGATTGTTAATTACGTTGTGAACCAGTCAGATTGATGATCATTTGATTGGAGTAGTAGAAGGTTTTTTTTCTTCTTTTTTTTTATTGGCTAAAATTGGCATCGTTGAGTTTCGTACTTAGGATTCCTTGAATCTATTTTTGAAGAAGCAGATAACTAACAACGTTAGCTTTTGTCTGTTTGGCAAAAATGTATTTTTTTTATTTTCTATTCTCTACCATATATGGCGTGGCAGTTGTTTTCACCATTGGATTGTATTATATTTGATGTGGCAGCTTTATATTAAAAGTCAAGCAGATCCTAGTAGACAAAATTCAAGCAGATAATTCAGATCCATTAAGGTGTTGTGTGATAGAGTGTATTAGGGTGTACCGGGGGTATTTTTGGTAGTTAAATAGGGTGTACTTAGTTAATTTTACATTTTGATTAAATTATTAAGGTGTACTTAGATCATAGGGTGTACTCAGTTAATTTTAGGGTTAGTTTAGCAGCACTCATAAAATAAAGTGCTAACGACAAAACACCCATTTGATGTTTGGGGTTATTTTCAATATGGGCTCTTGATTTTCAATTTTATCAATTTACACCCCATAATTTTTACATATGACCAATTTAAGTATTCTTTAGGCCCCGTTTAGGTCACGGAATGGATTTGAGGAGAAATCACTTCCCATATCATTTCCTAAGGAATGGAAATGAAAGATTTCTTTCCTATGTTTGGTAATGTCGAGAAAGTAACTGGGAGATTTCACTTTGTTTCCTTTCCCATGTTTGTTTTGAGTAAGAATGGAAAACAAAGTTTGTATAAATTTTCAATTATACCCATATTAAATCAAATAAAAAAAAAGGATGCATTTAATGATACGTTGTAATTATAAATTATTCATAGGAACAAAATAATCATGAAAATTGTGCATTGAATATTGGCTCATTTTCCTAAACTTTCTCATGAGAAGGGAAAACAAAACCCAAGTTAAGAGGAGGGCTTCACTTTCGAGAAAACAAAACCCAAGTTAGGAGGAGAGTTTCACTTTTCCCCTACTTCCCTATATGTCAGGTAACCATTTTCCATGTCTTGACTTACCAAATATGAAAAAGCAATTGAATTCTCATTCCCAAGCTTCCTTTCTTATAAACCAAACTGGGCTTTAGAATGTTTGGTCAGACGTTAACTGCTAACATGTCAATTGTAGGACTCACGCATTAATTAATCTCCAATTTTTTTTAAAATGAAATAATAAAATAACATAAAATTAAAAAAATATAACTTTTAAAAAAACTCTACCCAGACGCACAGCCTTCCCCACCCCCTATCGCCGACCCACCACTGCACCCACCCCAGCCCCTCCCTCTCCTCATCATCATCCCTCTCTCTCTCTCTCTCTCTCTCTCTCTCTCTCTCTCTCTCTGTGCAGCATAGAACTCAAAGAGGAACTTTGAAATACACGACTCAAACAAAAATTCCCCTTTCCCTTTTTTTTTCTTCTGTCTTTCTTTTCATCCAATTGTGGACGGGGATGGTATGGACTAAATTGTTGTGAATTTATGATCCATACAAAAACCCATCAACCCATATGCCCAAAACCAGGAACTAGTCCTTCCTTCCTTGTGCCCTGTGATTGATTTGGTTCACATTGAAGAAGGTTGAAGAAAGGAGAATTGGGTTTTTATGTCACGCGGGCAATGTCGGCTGCTGAGCATGTCGGCTTCCTCAACAGGGATGCAAACAAGCCCATTGACGACGGCTATTGCAACCCAATGAAGAAAAGCGGACCCATTTCTATGGATCACGTTCTTATGGCCTTGAGCGAGACTGAGGAGAGAGTGACTAGAATTCGAAGCGTTTTCAATTTTTTCGATGCTGCGAATCTTGGGTACTTGGACAATCCCGAGATCGAGGCCGGGTTATCGGCGCTTCAGATTCCGCCATAGTACAAGTATGCCAAGGATCTTATGAAGTTTCGATTATCTCAAGTTTTGAAGGTACATGGATGACAAGGAACTCGAGATGTACCGGATTTTTCAGGCCATTGATGGTCTAGCTGTGCGTCGGCGAGAGGGGGTGGGGTACATCGCGGAGGCGCTGGGTTGTTGGGATTTAGGTAGATTTTTATTTTATTTTATGTGATTTTTTCATTTTATATAATTGATTTAGTGTTTTTTTAAATTGATGGGTCCTACAATGGACACATCAGCAGTTTACATCTGAATAAATAGTTTAATTTGGAAGGCTTAAATTGATCATATGTGAAAAATAGTTTAATTTGGAAGGATTAAATTGATCATATGTGAAAAGAATATAAATTAATGAAATTGAAAGCCAAGGCGCATATTGAGAACGACCCTAAACATCAAGGATGTGTTTTGTAGTTAGACCTAAAATAAAATACATCTTTAAATGTTACCATTATTGCCTGCAGTTTCTAGCATGCTCAAGTTCAAGCATCTTCTGAAAGAGGAAACTGATGGACTATAGGTGCCGACATTATATATATCCGTACATTAGAAATTCCAGTGTAGGTAAATGTAATACCAACAACCCTCAATTGAGCAGGAAACCAAAACCAAAAAACCAAAAAATCATTGAAATTAAGTAAGCACTTTCTTTCACAAAGATGTGAGAAATACAGGCGTGCATGTCAGAAACGCCTTCTGCTTTCACGTTTAAAGATCACCTCTACTCTGCCTTTCTATTTACTTTCAGATATGGCAAGGCTCCAATCACATTGTTATAGTCACTTCGACTCACCGCATGCTGCACATAACAAAAGCCCAAAGTAACATAAGAAACCAAGGAGTAATACTAAATCTGAGAGATATGCATAAAGTAACAGGGGACGTCTTGGCTTGAGATGTGAGCTGAGAGCTGGGTAACAGATGTGCTGTATGGGTTCTTCTTCACAGATTTTAAACAGTTCTCTCTTTCCAAATAGTAAAACTATTGACAAAAAGGGTAATTTATTGCCTTCTGGGATTGAGAATTATAACAGGCCAAATAGAAAACAAAGCGCAGTGAATAATGATAATCGCTATGTTTAGCTGAAGCAAACGACAAACGAGATTGCAAACTCAAATGGACAGTGGATGAGGACGCAATCAATTGTTTCTCTAGAACAAAAACGTATCATAAATCCATTGAAAACTATCCACCACTTTTTACAAGCTATATTTGAGGAATTTATCTAGTTTATAGTGTCCAAGAAAAATGATATATTTGAGAAAAAAGACATAGCACAAATTCAATTAATCTATACCGTATCAAGAGACTACAGACAGAACTTCAAGAAAAAGGTGCTGAGAAGTGAGAAGAAGCCAATTTTTGCTCAAGTTTCACATGAACCTCAGGTTTTAAAAGTAAGAAGCAAGTGTTTGGGTTCAGTAGAGCCCTTAAAAGCCTTCTTATTATTCAAAACAGCACGTAACGAAAGGACAAATATTCTTCACAATGCACTCATGGCAATATCAATATCATTAGATTCCAACCTCTTCCCATTATAAAATCCAACTTAAAAAACAATTGTATCCAACCATACATTCCTAAACTGTAACTCGAAGTCTGCATGTTTTAAACAGAATCATCCTATAACTTAACTATAGTAGATTGAAAACAGAAGGAAATACTGAATGGACATCTTTGATTCTCTAATATTGCTTCCAAGTCTATAATTAGAATGCCTTTTTTGGGCAGGAAAAGTTCATAGTTACTACAACTTGTAGATAAGGTTTAGAAACACACCATTTTGGATAGTCGAGTTCTCCTCTTGGCATTCTTCTTTACAAGTAAATGTTGCTTTCCAGCTCTCCTCCGAACTATTTTCCCTCTACCTGTCACCCTGAACCGCTTCGCCGAAGCCTATCACCAGTTATTCAGCGTATAGTTAGATGATAAAACCAATAGGAGCTTATTCGAAGGCTAAAAATTAAACAACAGTAAATAAATGAAAAATATTAAAACTGTCAAGTGTGTTCAATGGTCTATAATTGGATTTGATTGGGAATTCAAACTTCAAGCTTGTTTTTTTTTCACAAAGTTCAAGCTTTCACTTAGGATTTTATTTTGTCAACTTAGAGTACATGATGTTAATTGCCATCACTCCATCATCTTGGTCAACTCCATCAAGCCTTACTCAACTCTACCAACCTTCATCAGTCTCCATTGCACTATAATTTTGTTACTTGATTATGATTTATATTTGTCTTTCCTAAGTGCAAATATGTCTGTCCAACTCAATGAAAATATCAAACTATCATATTTCAATTACATCTCAAACAAATTAAAATTCAAAACTATTCCTTGTATGACCAATTTGGAACATTACCACATACTCTTTCCCATTCTTTCTTTTCCAAAATTTTCTCAATAACCAAACGGAAATAACCAAAACCCATGACGAAATACCTTGTGGGTCTTCATTTTGTAGCCTTTAGCAGAGACGATGGTGAGAGAGCGAGGCCTAAGAGGGCTTGAAGCAATAGTGCAGAGCCTGTGAGGAAGAAGCGAGGCCAACCCAGAAATGCTATGCGAGGAACTGAGTCTCAACGAGTTGGACCTATTGAATTGAGCGAGTTGAACTGAGCCGCGAGAGAGATGAGCCATGAAAGAGCATGATGGGGAATATCTCAGACCAAACGGAACCGCCGTGGCCATGGCTGCACAGGCCATTGTTGGTTTTTCTTCTTCCGCTGAAAACTCACTCACTCAGAACAAGTTGTGGATAAAGTTTGAGCGCTTAATTGGAGTCCTCATATCCTTTTGCGTTGTTTACAATTACAGGCAACGAAGGCGTGTCCATAGAGGGTAATGCGAACACAGCACATTTAATTGTTCGGCCCAGAAACAGTTAGGAGCCCAAGCCCAATTTGTGTTCTTGCTCCAGTACCAAAACTCAAGCCCAGAGTGATGTAGAAAAAGTTTGGAATTATTGTATGGTATTGGAATATGGATGAAAAGGTGTAGTCAATTAAAGGAAGGTTGAAAAACTTAATGGTCGTCAAGACAAAGAATGAAGTCTTAACAGCATATTCAAAGAACAAGAAGTTTTTTTTCTTTTTTTTTCTTTTTTTCTTTTTGTCATTCACTAGGGAAGGGTAGAGGAAGAGGGAGAGGGAAAGTATTATATTAGGTTGCCTCAAGATTATCTCTTATGTAAATCAAATCCAGATGCACTTGGGAATCCAAGATTCCGTATGTCATGATTTTGAAAACAACTTACGAAAATAAATTACATAATCAAATACAAGGATTATCAACATGGTGTCCTAAATTACTAAAGCATCCGCAACCATTTGTTTGAAATGGTGAAATAATACCTTCTTTTCTTGGTGAATGATAGAAAATACTTTAATCAATGTGAAAGGATGATTTAATTGTTGGCAGCCCCTCTTTTATCATTTGTGTATGCGGTTCAATGATCGATGTTTTACAACAGATGCTGCTTGGAATAATTTTGTAGCCCTTAGTCCCTACAATCTGGTTCATGCATGTTAAGGCATCAAACCTTATCAGGAAATGGGTCCGTACATCATTTTCGGGCATAAATAACAACTTCAGCACCAAGTGGTTTGGCCCCGTTCTATTTCTCAATTAACAGCTTCAGGAAATAGGTGAGTTTCGATTCGAAATTGAGCTCTGAACAAGATGGCTATGATTATCATGACCTTGTCAAGATGGCTATGGATTCCCACTCCAAACTACATATCACATCCTGTGCAACAAAATGTGGAACTGTTAAACAACACGACTTTACGCTTCTTCAGGCATTCTTTTATAAGATTAAACACATTAAAAAATCACAGAAATCAGAAACATTTCATTTTGACTTTCACAGAGCACAAACTACAAATTGGTAGAATTTCTACTTACAGAAGGATATTGCCGGTCTATGTCAAAGCTGTTGATTGCACAAGGTTCAGCTAAGAGCTCAATGGGTTCTTCACCTAAACAGATTTGGACAATTTGACATTCTTAATAAAGCATTCAAGTTTCAAGGATATTTTGTTTTACATATGCTCAGCCAATTAGCAAAAGAAACAAGCTACCAACCATGACAGTTGGCCATCGAAGAATTAGCAGAAAGGATCTTACCCTGTTCAACAACAGCAAGGATACCGTCTTCTGAACAGATCATAGTAGGTAAGATACGTGAAGAGACATTTCCCACATTTGAAGACTTTGCATAGTGGTCAAAGTGAACCTCCCAAACCTCACTTTCGCATGGTGAATGGGTTGTTTCACCTGCCCCAACACCAGAAAGAAGAATTGGTTGTTGTGGCCACCTAAGATCCCAGGCAAATACAGTACCTAAGGAACCTCCTGCCTATAAGTACCAGAAAATTGTAAGAAGAACATCAGATTCTTCTTTTTGGGTCTGTGACAACATAAGATTCAAGAAAACTAAAATCTGATCAATCAAGTGATGAATCTAACTCATATATACTTAAAAGTCAAAGGGGGCAAATATTTTTTATTTTACTTCACATTAGCATTACTGCATCTCCCGCAGCTTAGAACATGCATAATGGAATAATATGTCAATACAATACTTAAAAAGTTGAAACAGGCTACTTGGCAAGGACTTTTAAGATGGTGAGAAATGCATAAGAAACAAAACAAAACAAAACAAAAAAAGAAGACTGAGGAAGGGAGAGAGGACTAAGATGACAAGAAAAACCAAATTCATGATTCAAGGTAAAGCTAAATTCAAATATTTCACAAACTGAAAGAAAAGAAAAGAAAAAGGAACTTAACAATAAAACTGATGCTCTTATCTCTTTTATCAATTTCAAAACGACACACATAACAAAAATAGGTGAGTTGCAAAGATCACCAGTTAAATGCAAATCAAAGTATGGAATTTTTTACATATAAGCATTACCAGACAAGTGTGCTTTCGTGAAGGATGAATATCAATGGAATGTACGATCCCAGGAGTTGTTCTTTGAGACCTACAACATTTCCACCAAAAGCTCTGAAGATGAAATCACCAATATGCTGTGGAAATTCTTTTAAAGTTTAAGCAGTAATGAAAAAAAAAAAGCAAACAAATGGAACAAGACAAATGATAAGCACAAGGTCATTGAAAAGTTTCTGCTTGTGCAATGCTTGCAAACGAAAAGCACGAATCAGACTCTAACACAAATGAAATATACATTAGACTTAAACTCAGGATAACCACATATCTGTGCAATTCATTGCTCGGATGTTATCGCCTCTGCCCCCACACGGGGCCTCACCCCTCCTGCCTTTGCTTAGAAGATCACTAACATCTCACGGATTAGACTCTAACCAATCAACCTTTTAGTAGATCATGAGTGGGTCTACTCGTCCTCCTAAAATCAATAGCATTTCGTTGGAATACATCCTGTCTCTACACCTTCCTAAAAGTAATATATTTCCTTATGGATGTATCGTGTCAATAGTTTGCAAATTTATTGTAGTTAATCCAAATTTATTTATACCTAATATGAGCTAGGCATGTAATGCATTTAAGCACATATGTATCTAGTTATGTATCCAAATACAAATTCCAGCTTCACGAGAAGCGTGTTCATGCCCTAAGAAGGCACACTTCTTGAGCCTCTAACATCCTGCATTTCTAAGCTACCGAGTCTACATTTCTGGCATGTTAGCATCGTTTACATCTTTTATTAGTGTTTTATTAAATTGCATACAGTTCCACCTCATAAATGAAAATGAATCATTCTGAAGAAGTCCATTAACCAATAAATTCAAAATCAAACTACATTACATCCACCAAAGAATTTCTCTGAGCTATTTACTGATTTCATTAAGCAACAGTAAATTCTTAAACGAGATGGAGATCAGTTAATAACTCAGTTTATAGCAAGGAAATTGCAATATAGCATAATCACTGTAGCAAATGAGACAAAGATCAAAGAAAGTTCATCATAAATTGAAGAATAAATTCAAATTTGAAAAGCAAAACAAATTCATAAAAATGCTCACCAGCTACCCTTAAACTGAGACACCGCCGCACCAGGCTTTCTCTGATCCCACCACTGGAGACTAAATCCATATCCTCCAGTGGCAAACTCACTCGGGGAGGCCCATTTCGCCGTGGTAAACGAAACCAACCCGCTGCTATCGAAAATCCGTTGGTAGCTCAACTCAGACTCCCCAACAGAGACCAAATTCACCCTCCCATCTTCCCCTACACTCACACACTCCACCCTACCATCCATTATATCGATACAAGAAATGGGTCCCTCATGCAATGCCTTTTCGGGCATCGAAAGCTCCGATTCGAGAGATGCCGGGTCCATCGAATCCCCAAACAAGATGTGAATGGAGCCCGCTAATGTTGCAGCGGCCACTAAGGGTTTATGGTGGGATTGAGAGGTTTTGAGGGAGGAAATTCGTGAGGGCGAGAACCATTGAGATTGTTGAGTTAGATTTTCTGGGTCTGGAGCAAAAGAGTGAGTTTCTATGGCGGCAGAGTCGGAATCTGAGTCGAAAACTGCGATGACGGCCAAGCGGTCTAAGGCTGAGAGAGGAGGCAACCAGCGGACAGAGTCTATATACTTGGATTGTCGGAGTCTGTGGATTTGGGGAGGCTCGGAGAGTGCCGTGATCGCCATTGTTAAGGGTTTAGGGTTTTACAGTGTTCTGCTCTCTCACTGGCTTGCTTGCTTTTGTTTCAATCAAATTGGGGAAGGTGGGGATACGTTAGTGAAAAATGGGAATTTGCTCGGGTAAGTGTAGTAATAGTGTGCATTGACTAATTTGCCCTCACGATGGTCAAAGTCTCAAAGGACATATGGAGAAGAAATGGAAGAGAAAGATGAGGGGAAAATGTTTGCCTCAGAAAAGACCCTTATCTTTAACAAGCTCTCCCCTTATCTGTTTGTGAAGAAAAATGGCAGAGAATTTGGAACCATATCAGCAAAGAGGAGAGATTTGCCTGAAGACCCTTCAACCCAGGAACAATTCATCTTCCCATTGAGGATCAAAATTTCAAACCCAACTGTTGCTGGGTCTGTGGTTGCAGTGTTGGGATTAGGGTTCATTGATGCAGGGTAAGCTTTTTTTTTTTTTTTTTTTTGGGGGCTCACTTCTCTTTCTTTTGCCATTGATTTTGATCTGTTTAATGTGGAAAAATAATGAATTTTCAGGTACAGTGGAGACTGGTCAAGGATTGGAGTGATCTCAAAAGAGAGTGAGGACTTGCTAAAGGTTGCTGCCTTTGTAGTTGTTCCCCTGTGTGTTTTTCTCATAATTTCTTTTTTCAAAGAACAAGAAGATTGAATCTTGAGTTGGGCTATTTTATTGTATTTTGAATGTGATATGATGAAATGAGGTCTGAATTGTAAAGTATTTCATTCTTTAGTAATATTTTTTGGGTGGAAAGAAGAAGGTGAAGTTGTTGGGAAATTTTGAGAATTAATTTTACCCAATTTTGGATGAGGAAATTTAAAAATAACAAGGTATTCTAAAATGATGAAATTCAATCTTCTACAATTTGTTAAGTGTTTTTTCTTGAGCAAATCTAAAAACATGATGGATTTAAACATACAGCTTAATATTTATTTCTTTAAGCATCAATCTATAAATGAGTAGTAGTTATATCATATAACAAACATATAATATATTAAAAGACTTATATTATATAAAGTATGAAATAAATATGAAACCTACCATAAAAAATTAATATTTTTTAGTAATTTCAGGTAATGGCGGTGGTGGTGATGTTGGTGGTGACAGCGGGTGTGCCATCATGTGTGATGCTGCTAGTGGAGTTGCTAATAGTAAGGTGATGGTGGCGGGGACGATTTTGGTGATAGTCGTGGCAAGGTGAACGTGGTTGTAGTAGAGTCGGTAGTGGTGACGTTCTTTTCATTCAAACTATCACTATCTTTTAATTTTTAAAGGGTTAAATACTTTTTTGGTCATTGGGTTATACTTTTTTGGTCATTGGGTTTTTCATGAAATTTCAATTTGAAAAATTTAGCTAAATTGGTCATTGTATTAACCAAAGTTTATAATTTATGGACTTGCTGTTAAGTTTCCATTAAGTAATTGGATTAAATATACTTTTTGTTTAGTGGGTTTTACACAAAATTTCAATCTGATCGTGGGCTAAAAATTTATGGTTCGTGTAGTATTAATTAAGGCTAAGTAAAGGAATCATATCATGACAAAAAAATGTTCATATCTCAATAATAGTTTCACAAAAATGCAAATCGATCTTTTTAAAAAAGCTCATATCATAATCCCAAGCATTATCATACTCCAACATTCACAAAAATTCAAATCCATGATTATGTCAATACATAGATTTGACCAAAAAATAAAGTTTCGCATTTTCATGGTTTTTGGCTAATTTTTTTTTAGTGATCAAATTGAATTTTCATGCAAAATCCAATGAGAACAAAGGTATTTGACCCAGCAACTTAACGGAAACTAACTCCAAGTTTATAAATTGTAAACATTTGATAATACAGTGACCAATTTGGCAAATTTTGTTTCTCAGTGACCAAATTGAAATTTCGTGTAAAACCTAGTGACCAAAAAGATATATAACCTATTTTTAAAATCACAACTACTTCGATAAATGAAATTTATAACTTCCAAATTATAAAGTTTTTTTTCACATAAAATTTTTAAGTTTCTTTGTTTATGAATGTAAACAAGGGAATTGATGTATGTGAATTTATAAATTTTGACTTTCATTCAAATTTTGAAGCATAGTTCGTTAAAATCTCTTTCCATTACAACTTTTCTCTTTCATGAAAATTGATAGGCTTAGAGAGAGATAAAGAGAAATTATAGAATGGTACGGTATCACCACATCATCTGGTGACACTTCTATTCAAAATCTGCCACTTGTCTATTTTTATTTTGAAAAGTTAAAACTAATTATAGCTGGATATGAAATTATACTTATACCCCTTCAAATAAAATCTAAAAAATGGGGGGGAAAAAAAAAAGAGAACGAGTTATCCAAACTATCTCCCTCCGCCGCCGCACCCTGCTCTTCAATTCTCTCTCTCTCTTCTTCCCTACATCTCTCCGTCTGTCCTCTCTCGATAACATATGAGAAAACTTTAGACTTTTTAATTGAATATGCAGATCTCATTCAATTGAATATGTGACTTGCCCAAAAACTGACTTGGGATCAATTGGAATATGCAGATCTTATTCTTCTAAATGAGAGAGAGAGTGAGAGAGAGAGAGAGAGAGAGAGAGAGAGAGGGGATGAAGGTCAGGGAGGCAAAGTTGAGTGCAGTGGTTGGTGTACAATATTCTAGTTTTTTTTATTTTTTATTCTTTTTATTTTGAGGGAGATGAATAAATGGGCAGAATTTCAATGTGGAAATAAACAACAAATGTAAGATAAAGTAGTTGTTGGTACAGTAGAGAGAGATGGAAGGAGGATTAGAAACTCAGAGAGAGGGGGCGGTGAACGGGAACTGGTAATTTCAGTCGGGTGGGAGTCTGGTACAATTTTCTTCTTTGTGGTAGAGATATCTACAGTTGGCAAACCATGGCTACCAACCTTCGAGGTGTGCCACACCTCAAAAATTTAGTGGTGTAGTGGAAAAAGGCAGGGATGGATCAAGGATTCAAAATGGAGTGGCTAGGTTTATCTTATTGAACTATTAGATTTTAGGCTTGGCTAAACCCTTAAGGGAGGCTTATGGAATTTATCATATATATATATATATAAATAATTTAAGAACATATCATTTTTATTTTATTTGTTTAAAAGGCATATTTTACACCAACAATGCCAGCTAAGTTCTCCTATGATGAACAAAAATAAATTAAGCAAAAATAAAATTCATAAGAAAAATTAAAAAATAAAAATTTATCACCGCAAAGATAGAGTCAGATAGACACACGGCACCTAGAGGTAAGACTACAATTATCCAATTAGTTTAATTGATATTTATTCTCTAAATGGGCTTAACATTAACATTAACACTAACTATAAGACATAAATAAATAAACTCTCTTTGGCTATAGCCCAAGTTGTACAAGTCATAGGTCTGTGCCTGGAAAAAGGCCTTGACTTGTAGACTAATAGTCTCAAGCTTAAACGTCCATGACACCTTGGTAATGTGTGTGAGAAACCTTCCACGTCTTGTAGTTTAAATTATCGCATGTATTCAAAAAATTAGTTATTGGTTACTTTGGAAAAAAATATCATTGTTGTTAAAAAGAGAAAACGCAAAACATTTAAAACCAGTCGTTTGTTACCGTTAGTATTAAACAAATAGTATTTAATGAGGTTCCAATGGCAACCGTTGGATCAACATCGGTAATGTTAGAAATGGTTAGATGAGGCGATACAGGCTTGCAAAAAAACATGCATGGGGCTTGCATCAGTTTCATAGGCTGCAACTAGGGCTGGGTAATGCCTTAGAACATGCTTTCAATCATATCCAAGTGTTCCACCAAAGTTTTTGAAGCTTGAATTGCTCTTAAAACCTCTACCTTGAAATGGCTCACCAAGTCACTAAAGAAAGTGACCTTTAAGTCTCATCACAAACAAGGTGTTCAGAAGAAAATGATGTACCTTGATGAGAATATGGTGCTAGCAATCTCTCACCAAATGGACCAGATTTTGCTATGGAGGATGGGAGAGCAAGGAACAAAGCCTAAACTCTCAACCTATCATCCAATTGCACAAAAAAAAACCTAAAAATGAATGAGCTTCTTTAAATAGGAAACTCAAAAACAAGGGAGTGAGTGAGGCCACTGCCTCCTATGCCATCCACCCATAGTGGGCCTCTTGGGGCCAAGTGGACAACTTATGTTATGAGTCCAATGGGCCTAGAATTTAAAATTCAATTTTAAGGCCCATTGTGACATCTCTTGTTTGTTAAATTAATTCCTTAATTAATTTTGACTTAACTAATTAACTAAGCTTAATTAGTTTCCTTAATTTATCCTTATGACTCCAAAAACCAAGTTTAACGGTGTCCGATCCATTATGTTATAATTAGCATGACAGTGGGTAATTAGAATTCTTCCTAATCAATTATGAATTAAGATTACCCTTTAATAAGGATCATTATGATTGATCCTTAGGGTTTCTACAAGCCTTGAGTGACACCTAACAGTATCTCAAGGCTACCCAAGCTAAGTATAATAAGTAAAAAAACCTACTCAATTGAAATTACAATGTAATCCGGTCATTCTCTATTTCAATGCTCTTAATTTCATTATAAGAGCATGGATAATTCATGTAAAGCCACTAATGAGATTATTTCGTTTCCATATGAGATGTATTAGTATGACTAGAACATATTTTCTAACTATTCTAATAAGAGATTTGCTTAATCATATCTTCCGAGCATTAAGAAGGGAAAACATGGCTAGGCAATTTCTAAAATCACATATAGGGTAACAAGTTATCTAGCATGCATTTCAATTAAATACATATGAAAAGAAACAAAATTTAAACTAGAAACTCATACAAATCTTACTGAACCCAAGCATCTTTCTAGACTTATAAAGTGTTGCATCAAAGACTCTCTAAATCAACTATAAAGAGAGGAATTAGAGATGTAGGTACTCTTGGAGCGAATTTTAAACCCTAAGATAGTGTTCATGTAGAGTGCTTCTCTTATTTATTGTTCCTCTACTATGACTCTCCAATAGGTACACAGGGATATACCTCACCAAAGCTCTTCACCAAGCAGAATTTAGATGAGAGAAAGGAAACTTGGGAGAGCACAAGAGTGCTAGCCCTTGCTTTCCAAGTTGGCCAATGATGATTGAGATAGAGGAAACCTAATATGGGTCAACTTGGAACAATGGTGTCATAACACAATTTCATTTTAGGGTTTCCTCTCTTCCAAATTTCCCACTTGAAAACCCTAAAATGAAATTGTGTTATGACATCATATATAGAGACCCATATTGTGACACATGTGTAGCTAATTTCACATGTGTACTGCACCACCACCACGACCCCCCCCCCCCCCCCGGTACCCTAATTTTGGGCCTCTTGGGTCCAATACATTTGACCTTTAATGTGTCACATAAGTCTAAAGTCCTATAGGTCTTTTCTTAATTCTTAAAGTCATGTGGGACCTAACTAAGTTCTATAACTTTAATTGTTTAATTAAACTATTCTAATTAGTTTAATGACCTAATTAATTAAGTCATTAATTTATCTTACAAGTATTGATCCTGGTCAATCCTTATTGACTATGTCAAGTGTCGGGTCAACAATTGACCTTTGACTTTGACTTTGACTTTGACCAAGGTGTAAAATCTCTCTCTTTTATTTCTCTATCCATTCTTTTATGGTTTGCAATCTTTTAGGTTCTAACTAGCCAGGTAGTGGGTAAGTCTGATTCCTCCTAAACCGAGCATGAATTGAATCTCACCATTCAAAATTCCCTATTGAATAAGACTAATTGTAATTAACCTTATAGGGCTTCCCTACCCAATCTAAATATAATTCATTGGAAAACCTATTCAGTTGTAATTGCTATGCAATCATGTCTTTCTCTAAGACAATACTCTATGTCACATTATTAGGATATGGTTAACTTGGGTCAAGTCCCTAATGTGACATTACTAGGTAATATGATTCACATGGATGAGTTTGCAAACTTACTTTCACAAATCTATCCGTTACTTTGGTCAAAGATTTCACAAATCATATCCCTAGTGTATTCTCTCTCTTTACTAAGAGTACAGATTCTTTATTCTACATTCACGTGCCTTTGTGAGCTTATTGAATATTCCAATTATCGCCTTCAAGCCATATCTTTCAATACCGTATAGTGTTTTCAAAGATAAATGACTCGTCCACAAGATAACTGTGATGTCTCAGGTATGAAGACTAATTTGCATTATCGCAACTTAGAATTAGTTGTTTGACACTTGTAACTAAAACTACCATACAAGAATTCTTAGCTAAGCGTGTTCAGTTAACTCTATCTCCATTGAGCACCTACATATTTGTCTCACTGTCTCTACATGAATGACTTGAGAATCCTCCTACTTGAGCACACACAATGTGTATCAGTCTTTGTGGATCACCGTTGTCAAATTGGTGATCCTATGACTATAAACATTTTAGGATGAGATACATCATAATGGAAAGGTCTCGTGAATCTAACATCTTTAGAGAGAATTTGGAGGTCATAAATTAAAGTTTTAAATTCTATCTAAATAGTTGTAATTTTTACAATCCCAAAAGAGAGAATTTTAAAATAGAAAAACAACCATGGATGATGTCACCACCACCACTTCTACTACCACCACATTGCCCTAGAAATGACACTACCATAATCCCAGCCACTACCACCATCTCCACCACCATCACCGCCGTAACACTACCACTTCACCATGGTTATCTCCTCATCCCCACCATCACCGCCACCGCCACTGCCACCATCACCATAACCACATCATCGCCATTACCACCCTCACCCCTCACCCCTATCACCACCCTCACCATCATCTTGATATGGCCATCACCACCGCCGCCGCCTCCACCACCTCTATTATCACCACTTCTGTGGCCGTCAACACCATCACCGCCACCACATGTACTACCACCACTTGTCCATGGCTATCACCACCACCATTTCCTCCCCCACCCCATTACCATTCGTACTATAACTGACAACCCTACCTTGCCACCACCCTACTATTAGCAACCCCACCACAAATTTCACATATGATGGCACCACCACTATGACAAGAAAATAAATGTTAAGGCCCCATTTGGTTTACGAAATAAATTTGAGGGGAAATCACTTCCCATGTCGTTCCCCAAGGGATGGGAAATGAAAGATTTATTCCCACATTTGGTAATGCACGGAAAGTAACCGGGAGATATCACTTTATTTCCTTTCCCATATTTGTTTTGAGTAGGAATGGAAAACAAAGTTTGTATAATTTTCCAATTATATCCATATTAAATTAAATAAAAAAAGAATGCATTTAATGATATATTGTAATTCTAAATTGTTAATGAGGACAAAATGGTCATGAAAAATATGCATTTAATGTTAGTTCATTTTTCCAAATTTTCCCATGAGGAGAGAGGAGGGAAAAAAAATCCAAATTGAGAGGAGGGCTTCACTTTCCCACATACTTTTCCATGTGCCAGGCAACCATTTCTTATATTTGGACTTACCAAACATGGGAAAACAATTGATTTCCCATCCCCAAGCCTCATTTTCTATGAACCAAACATGGCCTAAATTCTGTATTTAAACCTATTAACCAAACCAAAAACTTCACAAATTTTAGAACACTAATTTCCATCATTTATGAATTCCTTATTTAATATTTTTAAATTTCCTCATCCAAACATAGAAGATTTCTTGCTTGACAGTAAAATCCATTTACTTCTGACTTGCAAGTATTAGTCAGAAATGTTAATCCAATAGGGTCCAACTGAGGAAAAGTTGGGCCTTTGAATCTGCTGCTTCTTCAGGAAATCAAGGGAAGATGGACAGAGAGAGAAACAAAGAGAGGTGATGAGGTGTAATTTGTAAATGGGGTAGAGGAGATAAATGAGAGGCCCGAAATCGCTAGCCTTACATTCTCTGTGTGTGTGTGTACGTGTGTATAAGGCACTACTTAGCTTACCTTATCCTATCCAACTCTCCCTCTCTCCCTCCTCTCTCTCTCTCTCTCTCTCTCTCTCTCTCTCTTTGTCACTAATATCTCCACTCTCTCTCTCTCTCTCTCTTTTATATAATCTTAACCCTTCTTCTCATCTGTCCCCAGCTCTAAATCACTTATGCAAGGAAATATCCCACTTCACTTCTTCAACCTCAATTCCCTCCCATTCTGCCATGTGAAGGCACCTTCTTAGCAACCCTTCAAATCCCCCACTCTAATTTTCCAGCAACCCTTCATTTCTTCTTCAACCAAAAAAGGAAAAAAGTGATGGGAAGAACATATAATTAAGCTCCAACTACAGCTAGCTATTGACATTTCAATTTCTCTGCTTAGCAGATTAATATTACTTTTGCAAGTTGGTTCTTAGCTTGAATTTCAGCTGATGATGCTGGAGCTATATATATTTCTGGTTACCCTACTTGTTAGTGTGTAAGTAACTGAGTTGAGTGGTGGTGGTGGACGGAGATTTTGTGAAGTTTTCATTCGATACATTCAATTTTGAAGTCATAGTTATTATCGTTGAGCCTTTAAAAACAGCCTGATAGTTTTGGTGCACAATGGCTCCCAAGACTGGGAAGGCGAAACCACATAAAGCCAAGGGGGACAAGAAGAAAAAGGAAGAGAAAGGTTTTTTTCCTTCTTCTTCTTCTTCATGTTATCTCTCTCCTGTGTGTAACTTGTTTTGTTTGCTTGTTTGTTTTTGGTGTAACATTATCACCTCCTGTCTTTAATTATCTCTGGTGTATAATTCAGCTGAAATCGGATGGCCATGGACATTACAATTTCATGTTGTTTAATTTCTTAATTTTCTGTTTGTGTTAATTAAATATTTAACTCCCATTACTAATTGCAGTTTTGCCTACCGTAATCGAGATTAGCATTGAAACACCAGAGGAGTCGCAAGTTACCCTCAAGGTATGAATGAATCTGGTTTTTTCAGAAGGAATAAAACTCAGTTAAATTTGCATATAATCTCATCGTATGCGGTTGTTTTTTTCCATACATGCATGGTACAATTCCAAAATTCTCTCTCTCTCTCTCTCTCTCTCTCTCTCTCTCTCTCTCTCTCTCTCAAAGACATGAGTAGTAGCAATGAAATTCATTTTCCATATTCTTCAATATATCTGATTCGGATCAAAATGAGTCAAGAGATAATTGCATAAGTAGCAACACATTGTGGTTGCTACTAATATAATCATATATACCCGCATTACTCATCTAATATAATGCATCAACTTGCTTGTAATTTTTTTAATTTTATTTGTTATTCTAGTAATCGAGCTAATGACAAATATTCTCTAATGAGATAACGAGATGCAAGGGGCTTGTAGAACCCGAGGTTCTAGTTTTGATTCCTCTCTTTCTTAATATCGCTTGAATAAATAAATAAAATCTAACGAGATTGAACTAGAATATGAATCATGTTGAATGATCAAAATGTGCATTTAAGATTAACACTCGAGTTTGGAAATAGAAAACATTACTCTCAAATTTGAATTTGTTAATTTTAATCACAATAACTTATTTGATGATAAATATGTTATTTCGTGTATGTTTATGTTATGAGACTGTGAATTTAATATATTAATTAAAATGTGCGATTCAGATTCATATTGCTCTTAATTTAATAGTAGTAATGGTAATGGTGAATGGGACCTTCTCTTGCTATATAGGGTATCTCTACGGACAGGATCCTAGATGTGAGAAAGCTGCTGGCAGTGAACGTAGAGACATGTCACTTGACCAACTTCTCCTTATCGCACGAGGTAACCCTTTCCCCTCTGGGCGCCACTGGGCCCCACCACCATTGTGATTTGTGATTTGTGATTTGTGATAGGTGAGATTTTAGGAGGAGCATCGCAGCGTCATCATTTAATACCAGCCCACCTCTTTCATGCCTCTAATGTATTTTGATCATAGTACCTAACTAAAACCATGTCTGCATCGTGTGGTCCTCGTTTCTTCAATTGACATTTGATTTTGATGGGATCCTAATCAGGTGCGGGGACCTAGACTCAAAGATTCCGTGGACATCCTCTCGCTCAAACCCTGCCACCTAACCATCGTCGAAGGTAAATGGTCCGATGTAACCGCACCCAATTCTCCTAACCCTACACTTGCTGTACTGTATCACACCTTTCATTTTTGGTCCATGTAGTTTGTATTTTTTTATTATTTTGATTCCGTACTTTTAATTTGTGAAATTTATCTGTGTGATTTTAAATCTCTTGTAATTCAAGGACACGCTACAAGTTCCTTCAAGTTCCTTCCAATTGGGTCCAAAATAACCCATCCATGTCAGAGGCGCGTACATATTTTGTTGCAAAATTGGAAGGAAGTTTGGATGTGTTCTTGAATTACGAGAGCATCAAACTATATGGTTAATTTGCAAAAATTAAAATGACAAGGATGCATACATGGGCATAGCCAAGTTAGTTATAGCAAAGTGCTCTGCACTTTGGACATGTGAATATCAATTCTATAAAAAATAAATAACGACATGGACAAAAGTGAAAAGTCTAGCAAACTATAGGCACAAAATTGACTTTTTGCCTTTTTGTGTGTGTGTTGTAAAATGTCACTTTTCGTAATTTGATGAAATTTTCACTTTCATTCATGTGGTTTTAATTATGGTAATTTGACTCATACAATTTGATTGTATTGCAATTTAAAGACACATCTAAATTTCCGTTAAATTTCTTGATGGAATAAACACGTGTCTCGTACATGGAGGGGTATTTTGGATGGAAATTTGGAAGTGTCTTTGAATTGTTATAGAATCAAACTGTAGGCTTAAATTGATAAAATTAAAAGTAAAGGGACTAAAGAAGAAAAACCAGCAAACTATAGGGACCAAAGTAACTTTTTCCCTTCCTTTTTCATTAATTTTAAATTTTGTTAATTTGCTTGCACCGGGTACCGGCAGATGACTACACGGAACAGCAAGCCGTGGTGCACATCCGGCGACTGGTGGACATCGTCGCCTGCACAACGTCGTTTGGCACCTCATCCGCTTCTTCACCCAAAACCCCCGGCTCCGGCCGGTCTAACTCCAAAGAATCCGGTTTAGAAGAGAGCGAGGCACCGCAGCCCCCAAACGTCGACGAGCCCAATGCCGATCCGAAGACCAAAGTTTCGGGTCCGGTTCCGATCTCCGGAGCTGACCCGGCTGTATCCATGTATCCTCCTCCGAAGCTCGGCCAGTTCTACGACTTCTTCTCCTTGTCTCACCTCACGCCTCCGCTCCACTGTACATTCTCTCTCTCTCTCTGTAGTTTCTGCATTCAATTTGGTGCTTGTGTATTGATGGTGGATTCAATTGGGGTGGTGTTGCAGACATTAGAAGATCTACTCGTCCGTTCCTGGAGGATAAGAAAGAAGACGACTTGTTTCAAATTGACGTACGTGAGCCAAAAATATTGATTATTTATAAATGTATATAAATTCAATTGTTGCTTAAATTGATGTAAATGGTGTGTGTTTGTGCAGGTTCGGGTTTGTAGTGGGAAGCCGACGACAATCGTTGCTTCCAGAAACGGGTTTTACCCTGCTGGAAAGCGCGGTCTTATCACTCACTCTTTGGTTGCTCTTCTTCAGCAGACTAGCAGGCCATTTGATGCTGTAAGTTCCAAACAATTTGTTTTCTTCTTTTCCCTTTTTCTGGTTTTTTTGCTTCTGTTATTAAGATCTTGCTTGCTTTCTGGATGCAGGCATACAATGCTGTTATGAAGGCTTTCACTGAGCACAATAAAGTAGGTGTTTAATTTTCACAATATATATATACACACACATACATATAGTCAAACTTAAATACGAATCAGACTAGACAATTTTACCAAACCATTTATTTTCTAATTGATTTCAGTTTGGAAACCTTCCTTACGGTTTTCGGGCAAATACATGGGTTGTCCCTCCAGTTGTTGCTGATAACCCATCTGTTTTCCCACCACTTCCTCTGGAAGATGAAAACTGGGGAGGAAATGGGGGTGGCCAGGGAAGAAATGGTAAACATGATTACAGGCCATGGGCAAAAGAGTTTGCCATTCTGAAAGCAATGCCTTGCTCGACGGCAGAAGAGAGGCAAATTCGAGACCGAAAGGCCTTTTTGCTTCACAGTTTATTTGTCGACGTCTCAGTTCTTAAAGCTGTAGCAGCAGTTAAGCATCTAGTTGAGAGTAATCAATGCTCCTTAAACGATCCCACTCTTTCTATTCTTCATGAGGAAAGAGTTGGAGATTTAATCATTAAGGTGACTAGAGATATGCCTGATGCAAGTATAAAGGTGGACTGCAAAAATGATGGCAGCCAAGTTCTTGGATTGTCGCAAGCAGAAGTTACTCAGAGAAACCTACTCAAAGGCATAACAGCTGACGAGAGTGCAACCGTTCATGTGAGTATATTCCTAGTTGCTTTATAGTCCTATAATTTGGTGACGCAGGAATAGTCAACATATGAAAACAACTTTTGGTTTTGTAGGATACTGCTACTCTAGGTGTTGTAGTTGTCAGACATTGTGGGTTTACGGCTGTTGTGAAGGTTTCAAATGAGGTGAATTGGAAGGGGAAACATGTTCCTAAGGACATTGAAATCGAGGACCAGCCTGAAGGAGGTGCCAATGCATTGAATGTTAGTAGGTAATGTCTTATATTTTGATTTTGAATTTTTTTTTTATTTTTTTTAAGGGTTATGGGGGAATGTCTTTTGATAAGTTATTGCCAGACTCTTAAGGTGTTACTATTTGGGCCAACATTTCTTTGTGCACAACTGAACCACAAGATACTAACAGATCTCTTTCCTTCAAAATTTTAATTGCAGCCTGAGACTGCTATTGCAACAGTCATCCCCGCCTCAGTCATCAAATACGGTTCCACGAACTCAGAGTACAGATTTTGAAAATTTGCGTTCTTCTAGGTCTTTAGTAAAGAAAGTACTCGAAGAAAGTTTGTTAAGGTTGCAGGGAGGACCCACTAATCATACAAAGTCTATCAGATGGGAGCTAGGAGCATGTTGGGTGCAGCATTTGCAAAATCAGGGTTCTGGGAAAACTGAGTCTAAGAAAACTGAAGAAGCTAAGACTGAGCCAGCTGTTAAGGGTCTTGGAAAGCAAGGTGGACTACTTAAGGAAATAAAGAAGAAAATGGATGTCAGAAGCAGCAAAACTGAACAGGGGAAGGAATTGATTGGGACCAACAAAATTGACACCACTAGTCAGGAGGAATTAGAAAAGAGAGATGCAGAAAAGGAAATTATTTGGAGAAAGCTGCTTCCTGATGCATCATATTTGCGCCTCAAGGAATCAGATACTGGCCTTCACCTTCAGGTTTACTAGCTACTTTCCCTGATTGACTCTCAAATTTGACTTATGTAATTGTTTGGACTCGGGTAGCTAGGTCATATCATCACATATTAAGTTTCTCAGTACAGAGAGCCATCTTTCATTCATGCATTTTAAAATTTTCGTTGCCTGACATATGTAGTCTTCATGTTTCATATTTGATAAACAATGCTCGTGTTGGCAGTTACCTGATGAGTTGATTGAAATGGCACATAAATATTATGCGGACACTGCCCTTCCAAAACTGGTCAGTTTCTGAACTGTAGTTGTTCTCACCCTCTCCTTCGACCCACTTTTCTTTTGTTTTGCTTAAGATATTTTGGTCTTAGTATCTTCTGTCATTGAACTAGGTGGCAGATTTTGGCTCCCTGGAACTTTCACCAGTTGATGGAAGGACATTGACAGATTTTATGCATACCAGGGGTTTGCAAATGAATTCCCTAGGACGCGTGGTAATTTCTTTCTTCACAATGTTTTTTTTACATGTCTGATTGGTTTTACTTGACTTTAATAGTTTGTAAATATTTGGCCCTAAAATAATATTGTCCTTCTTAATCTTTGATTATAAAAATGGTGGATATATTAGATGACAGTAATAGTCAAATGGAATGTAATTGCTGATTTTCATCCTAGAACAGATAGTGTGTAACTTGTCTCACTTTAGCAAATGGAATGTAATTACCTATTTCACCTTTTTTTTTCTTTTGCTTTTCATTTTAAGTTGTATAATTTTGACATATTACGCTATGCAAAAGGTATAGCTGGTTTTGGAATATTTCGTAATTTCCTACTATCCTTTTGTTATGTTAGGTTGAACTTGCAGATAAGCTCCCTCATGTACAATCACTCTGTATCCATGAGATGGTTGTGCGAGCCTACAAACACATTCTGCAAGCTGTTGTAGCAGCTGTTGATAATGTTGCAGACTTGGCTGCATCTATAGCAGCATGTTTAAACATATTGCTAGGAACACCATCAACTGAAAATGGGGATGCAGACATTACTTATGATGATACGTTAAAATGGAAGTGGGTGGAAACATTCCTTTTGAAGAGGTTTGGGTGGCAATGGAAACATGAAACTGTTAAGGATCTAAGGAAGTATGCCATTCTTCGTGGATTGTCCCACAAGGTAATATGAGTTTACCTCTATCTGATATCTTACTCTAAACTAAATACACTGCCTTTTCAATTTTTAAAACACAATCATCCTTCATCAGGTTGGACTTGAGCTTGTTCCTAGGGACTATGATATGGACACTGTATCTCCTTTTCGGAAATCTGATATAGTAAGCATGGTCCCTGTGTATAAGGTAAATACATATATACCTTCACTCTAGAAATTAAAAAACCGGACATCAGATTCCTTTAGGATTTTTTCAGTTTCCATGAATCTAATGTTTCTTTGTACAGCATGTTGCATGCTCATCTGCTGATGGGCGTACACTGTTGGAATCATCCAAGACTTCCCTGGATAAGGGTAAACTGGAGGATGCTGTTAATTTTGGCACTAAGGTATGGAGCCGCTTACCTTCATTTGAAATAATGTCATGATTTTTCCAATAGCCACTAAACGATCCAAACTTTAATATCGGTTCCTGAAGGCACTCTCAAAACTTGTATCGGTATGTGGGCCTTATCATCGAATGACAGCAGGAGCATATAGTCTTCTTGCTGTAGTGTTGTACCACACTGGAGATTTTAACCAGGTATGTGCTTTAATATGCTTTCAAATGTTAAAAAGTTTCTTTTTCTTGATGGCTACCGCACCAAGAATTGGGAAGTGCCACCAAGAAAAGGCAGACTACTAAAATAAACTCATGGATGACAAAACACAACTCAATTTTGAATTTTAAAACATTTCAAGTACATTATGAGTCAATAACATTTTATGCAGTGTAGTACCATCAGTTTTACATACTACATCATTGGATGCCATTTAAGTTAACTCGGTAGTCAAAATTTGTCAATAGAATTTATGTTTGACGTATAATTTTTGCGAGTCATTTTAAAATACTGTTCTTGTTTACTATACCCAGGCGACCATCTATCAGCAAAAAGCACTGGATATCAACGAGAGGGAGCTTGGACTTGATCATCCTGATACAATGAAAAGTTATGGGGATTTAGCTGTTTTCTATTATCGACTTCAACATACAGAGTTGGCCCTGAAGTATGCTTTTATCTTTTGCAGTTGACATGCGGATTCTTATATGATTAAATCATGATGGACATCCTTGAGTTTATGCTTTGTGTGCTAATTTGATAATTTTACTTATGTAGTCACACTCTCCACTCTTGTTATGACACCTGATGACCAGCTTTTTCAATTTCCCTTTAATAATAATAAATATTGTTAAAGAAATAGGAAAACAATTGAGGGAAATTTAGATCGCAATATTTGGTTGTAGAGATGGGTTACATATCTGAAATTTAGACCGCAATATTAAGTAATAATACAAACCCGTGGTGAGAATGTTCTTTCAGTACTTTCTCCCGAAGAGATTTGGTACATGAATCAATAGGTTACATATCTGGAGAGTGATAAGCTTGGTTGGGCCCAGAGTAGGGCAGTGATGTATTGGTCTTTTCTTTCTTGTTTGGGCTTTGGCCCGCTTGTTAACAACAAAATAAAAAGTTTAGTGGGGGAAAGCATTAGTCAACAGGTCACATAAAAATTGAGTCGAATCTGATTTACTAAACTATTTTCTTCAACTCTGAGGAATGCTGCAAATCCCAATGAGGCAATGACTAAAGTTGTATAGCTGATTTGTTTTCTTGTAACTTATTCTAGGTACGTCAATCGTGCACTCTATCTTTTGCACCTAACATGCGGACCATCTCATCCAAACACGGCTGCCACCTATATTAATGTAGCAATGATGGAAGAAGGTTTGGGGAATGTCCATGTTGCTCTTCGGTACCTCCATGAAGCTCTAAAGTGCAATCAAAGGCTCCTTGGAGCTGATCACATACAGGTCTCTCTCTCTCTCTCTCTCTCTCTCTATCCCCCATGTTCAACAAGATGAGATTATGTTGGTAGTTCTGTTATGTTTGCATGAACAGAAATAATGGAGTTAGACCACGATAGTAGGAAAACAATGGAGTTGGACCATGGCTTTAACAAGGAAAACAATGAGTAGAAACTGTTGTTTCCCTGCTGATTCATAGATTGTCCAGTGTCACTATCTTCTATGCATTTGACACTGTGCTTATCTAACTTCGATGCTGTTATCTGATTTAAATTTTATTTTTGAGGCTTTTATTGACCAAACTAAAGTTGGTTAAGCATGTTGACCAAAAAAGAAAGTAGGTTAAGCATTGGATTGGAGCTTGCACTAGAAGAAACTTGGGCAAGTCTCCAACCTTTCAAACCTTCATTGAACAATCTTAATAATCTGAGAAACTAAAATATGAAATTGCATGAAAGTAGAGGGATTGGATCACTCTCTCTCTCTCAGTTCTTCAAGATATCTTTGATAATTGGTCAAACATTACCCAAGAGATTCATTGTTGTTCCATTCTGCTTCTACTTTGCGCATGAGTATCCTTGCTCACATTTGTTTGTATTTATAAACTTGCGCTATGACGAATTGGTGTTTAACTCATATTTCTCTTTACTTCAGACTGCTGCTAGCTATCATGCCATTGCTATTGCACTTTCTTTGATGGAAGCTTACACATTAAGCGTTCAGCATGAACAAACTACCTTACAGATACTGCAGGCAAAGCTTGGGTCTGAGGATCTACGCACACAGGTAATATTAGTTTTAATAGTTTTTAATTGAATCTCATATAATTTGGTGAACCTTTCTTATTTACACACACAGCCACACTATAATGTGATGATCCACATTTATTTTTATATACTAAATATTTTAGGATGCGGCTGCATGGCTTGAGTATTTCGAGTCCAAGGCTTTGGAGCAGCAAGAAGCTGCACGTAATGGTACTCCAAAGCCAGATGCCTCAATCTCCAGCAAAGGTCATTTAAGGTAACTTTAAAAAATCAGAATCATGCTACAAGTAATATTTTCACCTTTGGCGCTCTGGTTTAAGTATTGAGGTCCGTGCATTGCTGATTAGGACATACTTAGTCCATAATTTTGTTTCATGGGTTCTTGTGTTTTTGTACTTTGTACTTGTGAAAAACTTGTCCTCTTGGTTTTTTAATCATGTCGTTGTCATTCCTTTGCTCCTTGTCATTCTTGTTTGTGAACCAAATACCTCTAAATGGATATTACAAGTTAATCTGAGTTTCGTGTACAAGATTTTTTTGGTATAATTTGATAGCTTGTCTCTTAATTCCATAGAAGTTGGTCAGGGTTGCAAGTACAAGATTCATTTGGTATAATTTGATGGATTTTCTCTGAATTCCATGCGATATCAACATTTACACGCAATATGATTTTTCTTTCTTTGATCAGTGTATCAGACCTTTTGGATTATATAACACCAGATTCTGATATGAAAGCAAGGGAGGCCCAAAGGAAAGCTCGTGCAAAGGTCATAATTTCCTAACCTGCCTGGGGTTTTAGTCTCATATGTTTGCCCTTTTTTCTTCTTTTTTTTTTTTCTTTTGTTTCCTGATAAGTTCTCTTTACAATGCAGGTCAAAGGAAAACCAGGACAAAACTGGGAGGTAGGCTCAGATGAGTACCAGAAGGATGAAATATTGTTACCAAGTCATCCTGTTGCAGAGAATTCAAGTGATAAAGAGAACCAGTCTGAACCTCAATTTGCAGAACCTAGGAATGAGAAATCTGCTTCAAACCTACTGGATCAATCAATAATATTCAATACAAAAGATGATCTAGCAGAAGATGACGCATCTGATGAAGGTTGGCAAGAAGCTGTTCCTAAAGGCCGTTCACCTATGGGTCGCAAATCCACTGTGTTAAGGAGGCCAAGCCTCGAAAAATTGAATACTAACTTTATAAATGCATCCCAGTCATCAAGATACCGAGGAAAGCCCAATAATTTCACATCCCCAAAAACGAGCCCAAATGAGGCTGCTGCTTCTACTGGACCTGCTCTTCCTATCTCAAAGAAATATGTCAAGAGTGCAAGCTTCAACCTTAAGCCAAACAACTCTAGCATATCAGCTAGTGGAGGACCAGAGAGACTGTCAAACCCAAAGTCAGCCCCAGCTACCCCAGCTTCTATTGATCAAGTTTCCAAGTCTGCTTCTGTGGCAAGTCCAATCAGTGTTCAGTCAGCTGGAAAACATTTTTCCTACAAAGAAGTTGCGTTGGCTCCTCCTGGGACAATTGTGAAAGCAGTGGCAGAACAGTTACCAAAAGGAAGTCTCCCTATTGTACAAACTTCTCAAGTGGGACAGGAGACACCTGCTACAGATGTCACTATGGGTGAAGTGACAACAGTGAAAGATGTGGAGGAAGAGAAAAATCAGAAACGCACTGGAGAGAAAGAGGTTTTGGCTTCTGAGAAAATCCCAGTTGATGTAGTACAAACAAAAGTGCAGAGTTCTGCGGTGAAGGAATCTCTGGAAGTTTTAAAGCATGCTAGTATTGGAGTACAAGTGGAAGCTGAGATCATAGAATGGAAAAACACTGTTTCTGAAGATGCCCAAGTAGAAAATGTAGCAGTCGCAAATTTGAAAGTTGAGAATTCTGATACTTCCCAAGGTCCAAATACTACTCTGGAAAGTGGGCGGTTGGAAGCACCAGTGCTACATAGTTCCCCTGATTCAGAGCCTTCATCTGTTCTAGCTGAAAACACAGCTCAGTTGCTGGATAAAAATCCTATTAATTCGAAAATAAAGGTGGAAGGAGATAGAAAGCCAGAAGATATACCCAATGATGACGTAGTTAAGCCAGCGCCAACTGATGGAGAGAAGTTAGATGAACAAGAATCTGGAAAGGAGTCAACCAAGAAACTTTCTGCAGCTGCACCTCCATTCAATCCATCCCTAATTCCAGTTTTTGGCTCAGTTCCAGTTGCAGGTTTCAAGGATCATGGAGGGATTTTGCCCCCGCCGGTGAATATTCCTCCTATGCTTGCAGTTAGTCCTGTCCGTAGATCACCTCATCAGTCAGCAACAGCAAGGGTTCCATATGGTCCACGGTTGTCTGGTGGATATAACAGATCTGGAAGTCGGGTTTCACGTAATAAACATAACTTCCAAAACGGTGAACACACAGGGGATGGGAATCACTTCAGCCCTCCCAGAATCATGAACCCACATGCGGCGGAATTTGTACCTGGACAACCATGGGTTCCCAATGGCTATCCAGTGTCCCCAAATGGTTATCCCATGTCCCCAAATAGTATACCTGTATCACCAAATGGATATCCAGCATCACCGAATGATATTCCAGTGAATCAAAGCGGGTTTCCAACCTCTCCAATTAGTTCAGAAGATTCCTCGAATGTTGTAAATGCTGACCTTGGTGTTGAAACAAATATTGAAGGTGAAGCGAAGGAGAATGATGAGAATTATTCAGTAGAAGTTGGCGCTGAGAAGCATAAAATTGATGGAGAGCCACAGGAAGAACAGTCTGTAGATAATGTAAAGACTCATCTAGAAATTGAAGAAAATCCTATTGATACAGATACAGTTCCTTGTGATACGGTTGTAGCAAAAGAGACTAGCAATTTAGTCGTCGAGGAAAACGCAAGCAAATGCTGGGGAGATTATAGTGACAGTGAAGCTGAGGTCATTGAGGTTGCTATTTGAAGAAGGATCTTGAACTTTTCATATACAAACTGGTCACAGCCTAGGGTTGGGGCTGAAGAAACAACAGAGTTGTGGTGGTCAGCTCTTGAGTGAATAAATTTTCCCGTGAAGCCTGTGGTATAACTAACTAGAATCCTGTAGAGTGTGAAGACTTTCTGATACAGTTGTCTTTGCTGCAGCTTGAAATGAGAACTTGATATTAGAATTGAGTTGATAGACTGGCATGCGAAAGAAATATGCCATCACTGCGAAAGTATTTGTTGAGTAATTCATCGGTGGGTCGTATTCTTTTCTTGTTCAATTATTACCTTTTTTTCTCTTCTGATATTAACTGTTGTTGGCTGTCAAGTGAAAACGAACGAATACAACCTTAGCTGTGAATTTTTAAGATCATGCACTCTCAGGGGTGATGATTGCTTAGAAGTTCTAAGACAATAAAGTTCAAATTCTCCCCTGCATTAATATTTTTGAGATATCTCAGATTTCCCGATTTTGACTTATTTATTTATTCAATCTCATAACCTAGTTGCTGATATGAATGTTTTCTTTTGATGGTTATTTACTTGAAATTTTTACTCCATTGAAATCCAAACATCATGGAAACCAACTAGTGGTGATACGAAATGATACCACCAGTTCTTAATAAGGTAGAATCAATTATGGTGTAACTGATAGAAGTCTACAAATACAACATTTTCGGTACACATACGAAGACAAGCTTTTCATTTTAGGCAGAGTTTTACAACACAAGCTGAACAACAAGACAATACAAAAACCTGGTGCCAGAATGATTGAAACCCTCACCAGTGTAATGCCTATGCTAACACTGCTAAATGTGTGACCGGAATGCGCCTAATATCCACAGGTTGGTGATCCCCGGCGAAAATCCATAACAACCAGTGTGGCAGCGCTGTGTGCAAGTGCGCCGAGGACAACAAAGACATGGAAGATNNCTGATGGCTGTGCCCTGCAAGATCAAATTTACCAGGCTTCCAGCGTTCTGGTATCCGACTAACGTAGAATGCAGCTCCTGAAGCATAAAAAATAGCCATAGCAAGCTCATATCCCAGAGCAACAAATATATGTTGATTGCCCCAGTAGAGGACTAGAGCATGAACTACCGGAACCACCCCGGAGAAGCCCATGGAGAGAAAAAGAGTAGCCCTGAATGACCGGAAACGGGGTGCAGAGAGACTAGGCGAAAGAAGGGTAACAATGGCAAGGATTCCAAGCACAGATATTGAAGAAAGATAGAAAAACCGAGAGTATGGATTGCAGGAGAAGCAATAGTAAATGGGAGCAAAGAAGGAACAGACTATCATAAGCGAAATCCCGGCATAGTCTAGGCGCCAGAAGAAAAAATTGAAGCGTTTGGAGTGACAAGCAAGGAGGTGGGAGAGGGAACTGCAAACTAAACACCCCATAGCCCCACTTAAGAACACAAACCAAGGCCATCTTGGAATAGCATCATAACCATTTTCCTTGTTTGCATGAATTATTGATGATGCCTGTGAAATTTGCCTCAAATGTGAATCCTGCACACGAACATAGATATCAAGTTGCAAATCTTTTGTTGGATGCAACAATCCATTCATAATTATCAATTAATAAGAAATTTGTAGCTCAAATGGTAACGAGCATTTATCCCTACACTGGTGATCCTAAATTCCGTTCCTAGCCTTCTAAAATATTACTTTTATAAAAAGAAAATTTGTTTCAGTAAATATCCCGAAAAGGGGTCTGTAAGCACGTGAAGGACTGAATATATCCGGGACCCACCGGCCCCATTATAAATAGGTCAGGTGGCCCACCAAGCTATTTCGGCCCAAAATGTGTGGGACCCCACACGCAAAACCCATCCTCCTATTATTTATTTGATTCCGTGACCGCGTGACAGAAGGTACTCCAAAATTTTAAATTACAAAAAAAAAATATAAATATAAATTCGGAAAAATGTAAAACTTACCGGAGGAGGAAATTGTACATTCTGACTACAGGAGACGTTAAGGTCCGTCATCTTCATCACGGTCATCATCATCAACGGTCCAGAAACCGAAGCCCTACTTTTCCAGCATTACACAAGCCAAGCAAATTAGCAATGATGAGTTGAAAGTACGAAATACCCACTAAGAAAAACGTGAATGGCAAGCAAGTCCTAGTGTTTTCCTAGCCTTTTCACCTGGATAAATTGCCGAGCAGACCTCCGAGCTCCGTGTCGTCCCTCAAGCTCATCACCGTTAGTCCCACGAATATCAAGAACCCCACCAAATGCCTGCACCGTCAATTGATTATCAATTAATTACTGAAATTAATTGAAGAAATGAGATTAAGGAGTTAATTAATCTCGCTCACGTCCAGATGTTGAGGGTTTCGTTGTGCCAGGCGAAGAGGCTGAAGACGACGTCGTTCAATGGCCACTCGCACCTGTAATAGTCCAATATGAACTCGTTGTCCTTCATGTACTGCGGAAGGTCCTGGAACTTCATCAACGTCATCTTCTTCTTAACACTCTTTACCTTCTGTTGCTTCTTCGTCTCCGACTCCTCTCGCTTCCCGTGGTTGCACATCTCTCTTCGCGGTTCGCCGGGAAACTCCTTTCTCCGGCAAACCTTCCGGAAGATCTGGACCGTCCGATTTCCTGATCACTGATCAGACAAGTCTCTTTCTTTCTCTGTTTCCTTCCAATTTGTGGTCTCTCTGTTTTCTTATTTATATACAGACACACCACGACGACGGCGTGTTTTTTCTTTTTAATTTTGAATTGTCAGTGACTGCTTTTTACACGTGTCGGTGAGTCATTGGATGGAAAACTGAGAAAGCCAAAGGAAGTTGAGCTATTGAGATATGGAGGTGGGGGCACTGGATTCTTGCTCGCAGGACTCTTGGCTTATCTGGAATTTATTCCATTCGAAGATTCAAATTGGCGGAAGGTGAGAAACGTAATTTAGGTGATGGGTATGTATTCGCTTATTTAAGGATAAAACACGCCCTTTGGTCTTTCTAGCACAGTGGCCCACTTGTGGGCCCAGTTTGAGTCTTGGACACGTGTATGAATATTCTCCAACCAGCTCACCCGTCTTTCTTGCATGTCATTGCTTTCGGGGTGTTTTTTGGGGTTGGCAATGGGAGTTAACCTAAGTTAATTAGTAGTGGAGTTGCTAAGCAAGATCTCATCCCTTAGACGCAAGATTAATTTAGTTCATCCTTTAAGAAAACACCATGGCATTCCATCATTTGATGATGTGGTTGTTTTCTTCACTAGTAGCATATTTATTACTTAAATGTGCATCACGGTGAGAAAATTATCTTATAAATGTGGTATTCTTAAAACACGTGATAAAGTGCAAACAAAATCAATGACGGAGCCATTCCTAGGTCTGGAGTGGCTCTAGCTCCTCATATTTTAATCTCTCCTTTATCATATTATATAAAACATATAAATTTTGTAATAAACTTCTTATAATTTAAATTATAGTTTCCTCTAAAACAAATTAGACATGACGCAATTATAAATATTTAATTCTAAACATGTAATTATTGAATACTTAGGTGTTTTATATATTTGTATTTTTTACTTCGGCTCCCCTAACTTTACAATTCTAGCTCCGCCCCTGAACACAACTAAAATCTTTGTGAATTTCCAATTTGCATCAATGGTAAATTTGAATTTATTGATGGCAAAATTTTTCAAAAAATAAAAATAAAGGTTAGTACAATAAATTGATAAGCATTGAAATAAAGAAGAGTTGTTCAGTCTCCTTGACCTATGTCAACTCCTCAAGCACACCACTTGAGAGTTCAACTATGCTGAAAACTCCTCGCGAATGGAGTTCAAACCTTTACAGAGCTAGAGCCCACAACTCTTTCTCACAAGGTGGATGACACCCTTCTCACCTCACAAGCCCCACCAACCTTCTTTACAAGTTTGAATGAAGATTAAGAACAACAACGACTCTCTTTTATGAGAGAGAGAGAGAGAGAGAGAGAGATATATATATATATATATATATATATATGCAATTGAAGCTTCTCACACTATAACTCTTGTATGAACTGAACTAAAATAAGGTCAAGAGGAAGTGATAGTAAGAGAGTAGTGAATGCTTGTGATAAGAATTGTAAGCTTGTGTCCAGCAAGGTGTTTAAGGAATATGTCATTTTGACACAATGCTATAGCAGCCGTTGGATTTAGAAATGAATTTGAACTTCGAAGTTCCAGAATGTACCCTTCAGGTTTGTGTTCAGACTACGTTTATTTCCATTGAAATTTTTGTAGTAAATGTCTTCGTAATAACCCTAGACTTAGGAGTCTAAGACAACTATATAACAATGCTTTAGTTATATGCTCAATTTAAGGTGTAAATTTGGGATTTAAATTGTGGAATTTGTTATTATTTTAAAGAATTAATTACATTTTACTCCATGCAGATTATGGTCATTATTGAAATAGGCTCCGAAGTTTCAATTTCATCAATATAAAACCAATGGCGGTCCTACAGTCAGGGCAGGGTAGGCAACTGCCTAACCCAAATTTTTTCACTAAAAAAAAAACCTATATATAAGCAAAGTTATTCCTATCCATCACATGTGAAGATGTAAACACATGCCTACCCAGCCCGTGTAAAACTTAAAAGCAACCCACATATGTTAAAGTCCACTCAAACTTTTAAAAAAAGGGAAAAAAATTATAACCAGCCCACACTTTTGTGTAATGGAATGGCCCAGTCAAACTTTTAAAAAAGGGGGAATATAACTTATAAGCAGCCAAATAGCTTTTGGCTGTGCAATTCCAGACAGTCAGCAACTTCTTCTCAACAGTCTTGACTGTGCAATTGTCTGACATCCCATTCTCTTCTTATATCTGAGGAAACAAGTATTCTTCTTATTCTCTTCTTTTTAATTATCTTCTTCTATTGGGTTATTCCTAAAATAAATGTATGCATCTTAGATAATTGAGGAATTTAAGATTTCTAACCCTCGTAGGGTAAAGTTTTAGATTTAAATAGTTTTGTTTTGTGTTGCATTGCATTTATTTTTATTTTTATTATTTATTATTTTTTTATGAAGCTTTTATTTATGTATAGATATGCATATTTGAGGATAAGGCTCATTAGTCCCCTCGACTAGATGTATCTTTTTATTTTTATGAATGAAATTCATTCGTACCGTCGAGTTTTTAAGGTAAGTTTCGCCTACTTGACTTTTGAATCCGAGATCCGCCACTGTATTTAAATATGACCAACTTACGCACTCCGTCAACTTCACCGTTTGATTTTCTGGTAATTTGGTGACTTGGCATGTAGGATAGTCACTTTTATGTTGATGTGTAAAGAAAATAATAAAGAAAATGGCAATGACATGATTAATTTCACAACAATTTAACAGAAAATAAAACTGTGAAGTTGACAGAGTGCGTAATTTAGTCATATTTAAAAACGTTAGGTTCATATTGATGAAATTAAAACCCCACAACCCATTTCGATAATGATCATAAACCCGAAGAGGGTAAAATGTAGTTAATCATATTTTAAACTAACAATGCATTAACAATGAGTATCATGGAAACAATTGTGGCAATGCACTAACAGAAGGTGTCATGTAAACTCTTATGAGAATGCACTCTAGGTGTCACAAAAACTTTTGTGGCAATTCATAATGTTCATATAACATGATTCTCACGTATGTTCTTTAATATAGGAAGTCATTTCTATGTATTTCTATATGACTAAAATACCCTATATGTATGATTATTTCTTTATGCCCGAATAAAATATCTATATGCTTTAAATGTGTATGAAACATGTTTCTCATCTATTTGTGAACGTAGAATTTCATTTCATGCATGAATATAATTATTTTTAGAACGTTTTGAGTGAAATTACCCAAGTGCCCTTTCGGCCTTTATTTATAAATTGAAATAAACAAAATTAAAAAACTAGCTTTATCACCCAAAACTTAACAAAATTAAAGTATCTACTCCATCCATGACTCACCCATTTGCAAGTTACTCACCCCAAATAAACACATGCAACTCAAACACTGTCCCCTAACTAGTACTCAGCAAAACAAAACTAAATCCTCGCATCTATATAAATACCTTGGCTCTTAGATTCCCCAACCATACACATAAATCTTCTGCTCACAAACACTTTCTTACACTTTCGCACTTCGGAGATTCCAACCGAGGTTCAGAAACTCTCCACCTCACATCCAACATACTGGTTGTAAGAATGGATTAAACAAAAAAAACACCATAAATGCTTCAAAAACGTCATTTCTATAACCTACATGAAAAACACTTCAATTTAGGCTCTTGAATCACTAAAAATGTTAAGAACTGAGAAACTTATGGCTAAAACAAAATTAATGCAGAAGATAGAAAATCCCAAAACCCAGCAAGTTCTTGAGTTATTCTTATGAAATTCATAGTACTTTGATTTGTCATAAATTACTCATTTCTCAATGGTTTTCCACAAATTTTATAACAATTTAAAGCTTATGATCTTAACTTTACATCTTGAATTTTTTTTTTCATATTGAATTAATCAACACTTAAAGACTGAGGTAGACACACAAAGGAACAAACAAGGTTGCTCGACCCTATAAACCCCCGAAATCCTCCATGGAAGTTTGATATTTGTTGATTGATGCAATAATATATCTGTCGCGATACATAATAGTACAAGTTCATCATTAGCAACTTGGTAATGCGTGGAGTGTCAGATACTAGAATACTTAGTTGAGAGGAGTGGGATGCATGTTTTTGTTGAATAAAACTAATGAACGAATGTAGCAACAACTTAAATAATGATCAATATCAAAGGGATATAATTCGAGAAGGTTATACATAAAAATAATATATAAAAAATATGTATATTTAAAGAGTATAGTCGTGCGGCTATACTTTTAGAATATATTTGAATATTTAAAGCATATAGCCACGCGACTATTTCATAAATGAACAGGCCCGACCTGACCCATTTTTTAAATGGGCTACTCTAAATTGGCTTGGGGGCTAGCAATGGGTCGGGTCATATCGGGTTTGTATCGTGTCAAGATTATATATGTGTTAGGAATGCTCAACCCAAACCAGACCCGTTTAATAAACGTGTCATGCACGAGTTGACTTGTTAAGTTATCGTGTGGGTTTCGGGTCGTGTTGAGTTGACCCACTAAGTGGTAGCAACTAAAAGACATTAAAAATTTTTTTTAGAAAAATGAAGAATAAACAAATAAACGGGTTAGTGGGTTGGCGGGTTACACAGGTATTTTAGTGGGTTGGCGAGTTACATGGGTATTTTAGCGGGTTAATAGGTATTTTAGTGGGTTGGCGGGTTGACCCGCCATGACCCATTTTGTTAAACGGGTTGTATAGATATTTTAGTATATTCGCGGATTGACCCAAAAATAACTCGAATTTTAATTGTACAAATTGAACTGACTAAATTATCGTACGAATTTCGAATCGTGTAACAGATCGTGCCGAAATTGCCACCCCACACCGTTTGAAAGCTCTACTGGTAATTAGGTAACCCATTATACACATGTTAGGTACATTTAATTAGTCCCCGCCCACCCACTTACCTGGGTTTATTTATGGGGTATGGGCACTGCCGCTATAATTCCACTGTTGGGCCCATGTAGCTGGACCAACACAGTATATTTAGAGTACGGCAGCCTAAACCTAAAATTGGCACATATAACAAATTAAATCCTCATGAATACAATTCGTATACTTGTCTGCATTACTGTGGAATCTCTTCCAAGGCTATTTACAATACGAGAAGAATTTGCATGTCTCGGGATAGCATTGTTTGCTATTTTTATTCAATCACTTTTTGTTAGGTGAAATCCTTATTATGGGTGACAAAATATGATTAGTTGAAAATAACAAAACACTATTATCCATGTCAATTGCAAATTTTTCCCACATTAATTAACTCATCAACTACAGCTAACCCAGTTTACTATTAACAAAGTGATTATGTTTGGTGTGCAATTACATTTTGGTTTGTTATGCATTTTTTCTCACTTTTTTTTTAATTATAAATATAAACTCCCTCTTTTACATTCTCCCAAAAAAAAAAAAAAAAAAAAAAGTCTCCTTTGATTTGAAGATCAATTAGTTGCCTTCCCCCTATATAAGAGAAGTTAAATTCAATATTTGAATTTTTTTTTCCTTTTTGCTCATCACCTTATAATTCAAAGCAGAATCACCACCATATTGTATACTTGCCATGTATTATTCAAAGTAACTATAGCTGAGAATATATAATCTGTCTGGTGAAAGACATGATTAATATTTCTCACTTTTAGAATATAATATCAATAAATTTATCCACTTAATATAACACGTAGACAAGTTATACTACAGAAACGACATATTCCAGTAGCGAAATTGGTGCAGTTTTTTACCCACCCCAAGTATTCTTTTTTCAACGTGCACTCCACATTGGTAATTGGGTAATATAATATATATGCTAGAAATTTACCAAAAGAATAAGATCTTATATACATAATGTTAGAGAGAGAGAGAGAGAGAGAGAGAGAGAGAGAGAGAGAGGATCATCCGATTGATTAAGACAGAATTGTCTACATCGTTTAGATTTTAATTAGTTAATATGATGGCAATAGAACATAACATATAAGTTAAGGGTAGGAGGGACAAGGTAGAAGATACGAGATAGTGCCGGTTAAAGACGGCCATAACAAACAATCTCCTCAGCCGGCGAACTCTGTGATGAATTGGCACAGCTCATCATCTCACTCTTCCAATCCGGCCCATCAATTTCCATCTCTCTCTCTCTCTCTCTCTCTCTCTCTCTGTGCTTTGAGGACTTATTTCCATTCCTTTATAACCCTCCTACTTTGAGGACTTAGTCATATCGACCCATCTCTCACCATTAATATTCCATTTCTCTTCTCCTACAGCTTTAGCTACCTCAAGATCTTCTCTTATTATTATTATTCTTCTTTATTTGTCGACCGACGTGAAATACTGATTTCATGGCCAAGTTATCTAACCAGAAAACCACTGCAAAAAATAACATTATTTCTAACGCTAATGCAGCTAATAACACTACAGTCACAAAGGTGAAACGAACCAGGAGAAGTGTCCCAAGAGACTCCCCTCCTCAACGTAGCTCGATTTATCGAGGGGTCACCAGGTGATCAATTAAGTACCTGCAGACAGCAAAAAATCAATTAAAATTGTTAATTTTACATGTGTGTTTTTGCTTAATTATTTCTATATGTGTTTAATTTCTGGATCATTTTCTTTTTCCCTAAATTTAGGCACCGGTGGACCGGCCGATATGAGGCTCATTTGTGGGATAAGAATTGCTGGAATGAATCACAGAACAAGAAGGGCCGCCAAGGTTTACAATCTTCTCATCTAGTATATACCAACATTTATTTTCCATTTACTTGCAATTCATTGGTGTATATATCTGATATAATTTCTTCTTTCCATCTCGGTTTTGTGTTGTGTGCTTGGAATGGAATTTTACTCAAATGCAGTTTACCTTGGTAAGTTTTTATTATTGCAACTACTTTTACAGTGTGTGTGTGTATATATATATATATATATTACAGCAAAGTTTGGTATTTCAGGAGCATATGATGATGAAGAAGCTGCAGCACATGCTTACGACTTAGCAGCACTTAAATACTGGGGTCAAGATACCATTCTCAACTTTCCGGTAATTAATTTCTTTTGCTTATTGAAATTGTTTGTGTATTCTTTGCTGAAGATCTTACAAAATGGAAATTAAAGAAGAAAGTAATTTTATCTACATAACGATTGTAGTTATCGACATATCCGAAAGAATTGAAAGAAATGGAGGGCCAGTCAAGAGAGGAATACATTGGATCATTGAGACGGTGAGTTTCTGCATCTTAAAATTTATTAAAATTAAGGAGAGAGAGAATTGGATTAATTTGGTGATAAAATTTGCAGGAAGAGCAGTGGTTTTTCTCGGGGAGTTTCTAAATATAGAGGTGTTGCTAGGTATTTTTAGTCATCCCAATTTTGTTTCATTTTAAAGTACAAAATTTGTTTATTTTGTTTCAGTTTCTAATTTTCTTTGTATTTCATAACTGAGCAGACATCATCACAATGGAAGATGGGAAGCTCGAATTGGACGAGTCTTCGGCAACAAGTATCTCTATCTCGGGACTTATGGTATGTTCAACAAACGGTTCAAATTAACCTTTTTATTCACCCTAAACAATGATCATATGCAATTTGGACATTACAAAAAATTAAATTACATATTTGCACTGCATTTACCATTAGACTAGAATAGGCTTTAACGTAAAGTTAAGAATTTAATGTTAAATTTTAAGAAGTTCACCTTATATTTAGTGAAATAATATCGAGGCGAATTTCCTTAAAAGTTACCCAAATAGCAATTTGGTGAACAAAATTCTTCCAAACTAACTACCATGTTTTCATTGGACATTGTCCTTATTTAATAATATCTTAAATTTTCTCAGCTACCCAAGAAGAAGCCGCAACAGCGTATGACATGGCGGCCATAGAGTACCGTGGGCTCAATGCTGTCACAAACTTTGACCTCAGCCGTTACATCAAATGGCTAAAGCCTAATGGCCCTAACAACAACATTTCTGGTCAGACTAACCCTAATGTGGAGGCTATATTGCCCAATGTGACCCAAAACCCTAATGATCAAGAACGTGGACTTGGTTTCTTCAACAACCTTGCATACAGCCCTGGAGAAACCGTAGTGACCACTCAGCTGCCTAGACCAACAACTGCAACATCAGCTCTGGGGCTCCTGCTTCAGTCATCAAAGTTCAAGGAGATGATGGAAATGACGACGGCCACCGACTCCATATCATCGCAGCCGGAGCTGGACACGCCGCAGTGCACGTTTCCCGATGACATACAGACGTACTTCGACTGCCAAGAATCGAGTAGCTACGGTGAGGGAGATGATCTTATCTTCAGTGAGCTCAATTCATTCATGCCACCCATGTTTCAGTGCGACTTCACCACTTAGAGGAGCATGTTTGGTGGTTTAATTTACTCTCTTTTGCAATCTTATTCACATTAGGGTTCTTCTTTTTTTTATTTTTTTTAATGTGAATACGCATGGAACGGACGTCCATGTCTAGAACAATGATGCACACAAAAGATACGATTCTTTTGCATCGTGAAAATTCACTATTGATCATCATCATGTGGGAGCAAGGGTAGGCTAATTATTATTTGGTTCCTCAAATTTCTTTTTAATTGTAAAGAAGAATAAAATTATTTCATCATTTTTTTATATCAATAAAAGTATCATTATCTCTCCTTGGTGTAATCATTTTAATTTCATCAATAAAGAGTTTATTTTTAAAGGAAAATGCTAGGCTTATCACATTTTTCATACCACATCTTTAACAGAGGCAGGCCCCATTATATTGGTGGGCTCCACCTCTATTAGAGAGGTGGTACACAAGTGGTATAAAAATGTGGGGTAAGCCTAGCATTGCCCTTTTTAAAATGTTGTAATAATTTTGACCTCATTAGTGTAGTAACAAAGAGAATTGAATAATATACATTGTTTTTAGACCGTAAATACAACGCATGAACATGTTAGACAAAGTAGGGCAAATATTTAGTTGTGCTCATATATGCTCAGATGTGTCAGATTGTATTCTTATCCAATATGAAGGTATTTATAAAGAAGTACAAAAATATGTCGTAATAAAATAGGAAATAAATCTAAATTACCTTAGAAAATAAATTCCAATTATAATAGGACTAAATAAATAGGTAAGTAACCAAAATCTTAACTAAATAAGGACTCGCCAACACTTCCCTCCAAGTTGGGGCAAAGATATTCGCATGCCCAACTTGACAAGTGAGTCATAGAACACCGTACTTGACATTAATCAATAAAAAAACTTGTAGAGAAGTTCTTTTCGTCAACCACGAGTGAAACAACTGACAAACCAAAGCAAAGTTCGCAACTGAAATACAAGACCAAACCCCAAAAATAGGGCACATAGCAGAACACAAAACCCCTATGAACACGGCAAAAAAAGGCAAAGAACACAGAAACCCTATGAACATAGCAAAGTCAAGGCAAAGAATAAAGAAACCCTAAGAACAAGGCAAAGACAAAGCAAAGAACACGAAAACCATGTGAACACGACAAAGGTATGTTGACCCCTTAGGATTAAAATCCTGAATCCATCACTAATTATAGGGACATGTATATGTGCCTTTAATACATTTCAAACTCATTAATAGATACACAATATCAGCCTCTAATTCATAAAATGTATGAACATATTTATTTATTTATTTTAAATTATTTTGTTGCAGGAGGTCACTCAAACTGCCATAACAAAATATCAAAACAGTAGAGACTTCCAACGACAGCTAAATAGTAGGAAACAAAATATCCAATAAGTACCGGAGATGTTGAAAGCCAGCTAAATAGTAGGTAACAAACTATCTGAAAAAGTGCGAACATAACTCATCCCAAAAGGTGTGAATATAATAGCAAAATATCCCAACTCTTTTCAACACGATGAACCCTTGATGTGAAGACATGAACTTCTGCAAAAAACTTTCATAGAGCATCACTGAAAACTTTCCAAAAGGATAAGACAGTGGCTGATATGGTTGTGGATGATACAATTAGGGATGGCAAAAATCCCCGTAGGGGCGGGTCCCCGTCGGGTCCCCGACCCTAACGGGGGGAGATTTCGGGTCTAAATGGGTATCGGGTACGGGGATCCCCGAACTTGAAAAATCCCAGACGGGTATGGGGAGGGGATGGTATTGGCGTCCCCATCCCCGAACCCGGCCCGAAAATATATATGTTTATATTTAAATAAATAAATATATAATTATAATATTTATGTTTAACCTAAGTTAATTTCCCTCTCCTAATTCTTCCTAATTTTCTATGGAATTTCATATTGATGTGATTTTAAATAGTTGAGTTGAACTTTATAGTTAATTTGGATGTGTTGAATGATAAGTTAATATGAAATTTAATGTTAAAATGTATGATAAATATTTTTTTATGCAAAAAAATCGGGGATTCGGGGCGGGTATGGGGGATAGTCCCCCGACGGGGACGGGGACGGGGATTCCCTGAAACCTAATAAACGGGGATGGGTTTGGGGATGGGGGCGGGGATGGAGAGCGGGGATGGGGATGGTATTGTCATACCCGGCCCCTACCCGACCCGTTGCCATCCCTAGATACAATTGGGGATAGTACAATTGGGGATCAGAGGGTGATCGCTCTTAAGAGGATGACTATTGATATGTAGTTGGGTTCACTGGCTGCTGATGTGAGGATAATATCATCTCCTTATGTTGTCTCTCATAATTTTCTTAGTTCTAAACATTGAGACTTCTAACAAGCATAATCACTGTTGAGTATTCTCTTCTGATTCACTCGATCCCAAAGCTCAAAACCCTTGACACCACTCTCAAAGCTGAGGACAATGCGTTCCAGAGACTTTGGTTTCAACTTGGTTTTCTCATCACTATGTGTTAGAGCATAAGCACTGCAGCAAATACTCTAAGATTAGTAAAATCAACTGCTTTATTAGACCATGGCGACTAGTTAACCAAATATGAAGTGTGGTTAACCGACTCCGCCCAAAATGACTCGGGCAAGCCGGCATGAATCCTCATTCACCCGTCATGCTTTATGAGAGTTCAATTCATCCTCTAGGCGGCTCTGTTTTGTTGGGGTGTCTTCTTCATGGTGAAATGCCTTTTGACACCCTCACTCTTGCAAAACTCAAGGAATTTGCTATTATTATATTCACCCTCATTGTCACTCCTTAGGATCTTGATATTCCTTCCCGTAAGGTTCTTTACCTCCGCCTTCCACTTATTGAATTTGGTGAAGACCTCAGATTTCTCCATCATAAAGCAGACCCAAATCTTCCTAGAAAAATCATCTATGAACGTGTTCTAGTTGGCTCCAACTAATAATTTGACGGTGACACATCTTACTGAATATAATCAAGCGCTCCCGTGCTCATATTCTCTTTGTCTTGCTGCTTGAATGTCACATTCGAATTCTTTCAGATGGTACAATACTTATAGAACTCAAGTTTGCAATTGTGTACTCCCTTCAAAAGCTTACGTATGTGCAAGTCTTGCATGGCTCGCTCACTCATATGCCCTAACCTCAAATGCCAAAGTTGAGTCTCATCCTCTGAGTCATTCTTGGTAAATATAGCTGCTCTACCAGTCATTGTTGTAACACATAGTCGATACAGGAAGTTAGGTTGAGTCTCCCCCTTCATAATTACAAGTGAACCCTTTGAGATTATGAGATTTCCTAATATGGCCTTGTAAGAATAACTATTCTTATTAAAAGTATCGAGATGAGATTCTTCTTCAACTTTGGAATGTACCTAACCATACCCAATGTCCTAACAATATTGTCGTACATATTTACCTTAATACTACTCGTGCCTTCGACTCTACAAACTAAGCCATCTCTTATAACAACTTCATCGTTGTCATCCACTTTATACGTGTCAAACCAAGATTCGTTTGAACATATATGATACGAGCACCCAGAATCCAAAATCAAATCAAAAGAAGAAACCTTAGAAGAAATAGAAACTACATCAGTATTAACAATGCTATCAACAATTAAAAGCTCACCATCGCTATCCTCCGCTACCTTGACGAAGTCATACAGCTTCCTCCATTTGTTTCTATTCTCTCTCCATGTAGGACAATTCTTCTTCCAATGATCTTTGACTCACACTTAAAGCAACAGCCTTTTGCTCTGGATTTTGACATTACCCTATTGCTCTTCTTGCCTTCACGCTTACTTGATCGACCATTCTCTCCGAACTTTGCCACAAGACCTTCATCTTGAGAGACATCTCTTAAACATTGAACTATCCAGTGATACGTAAAGATGTCTTGCATCACCTATTCATACTTCAGAGTTCCTTTGCCGAACATAAGCGTCGTGCGGAAGTGCTCAGAAGACGGAGGCTAGGATGTTAACAACATCACTGACTTATCTTTCGACTTATAAACTTCATAAGTCCCTTGTAAGTATGCAATACACCTATTAAATGTGCTAAGATGCTTCATCATATTTTCACCCCTTTCATTCATAGAGTAAGAAGCTCATCCTTCAAGAAAAGCTTGTTAAACAACGATCTTGATGAACATCACTTCTAGTTTCTCCCATGTTTGCTTTGCGGTATCTTGAATTATATTACATGGTCATCCGTGAGATGTTGTTCGATTAACCTTTTAACAAGTTCGTCTAGGTCTTCCCGCTAATCTTCTATTATAGTTCCCGACTTCTTTTCCTTGCTTGCCAAGACTACGTTGAGACCCTAATACTTAAAGACGTACTTCATTCTCCTTTGCTAAAGCGTGAAGTTCGCCTTCCCGGTGAACAACTTCAACTCAACCTTTACACTAGCGGCTTGTGATATCTTTGTCTGGGTGTTTTCTCCTAACTCCTTCATATCGCCTGTCATTGTCAACAGATCGCCGCTCTTAAAATTGTAAGAGAATTTGGGCATAAATTACACCCACTGCAACATCGGCTCTAATACCACTTGTTGTGCGAAAACAATCCAAGAACTTGTCGTTGATGGACTATGCAACTACCATACACAAGCCATGCAAAGATAAAGCCCACACACCAACTGAAAAGTAAACACACTCACAAAGAACATAAGAATTAATAGAGGTTCGGCGTTGTGCCTAAGTCCTCTTGATGGTCCCTGAGAAATTCACTAATAAGAAAGAACCCATTCGGTTACAATGAAGAACCCCCTTTGTTCTCTTACAAACTCTAACTCTCTTTTCTCTCAACCCTGGCTCAAACCCAATTTGATGCCCTTATTTTTTCCTTTGCACTCGTTAGAAAAAACCCTATCACTAAAATACCTATTTATACACATAGGTATTTAGATACAATTATAAAAGAAGTAGGAAACCTAATAAAATCCTAATTAAATAGGAAAACCCAAAACAAGTTGGAAAACCACGTTAAATTCCTAAATGCGCTAGAGCTTCTATCACGAACCGATTGGTCGCTAGCAAGAGCCACCGGTCATATTAGAGATCACTCCTCTTAGCCAGCACCTGTACAAATCTGACAGGTCCGATGGTTAATCTCGACTGGTCGTTGCTTTTATCATCGCGACCGCTACTTTCTGTTCTTCTGCGATCGGTCGTCAAACTTGCCACGATTGGTTTTTTTCTTCCAGCACCTGGTTCCTCTTCTCCTTCGCATCTAAAGCAAGCCAAACATCAACTTATACTTGCTTTTAAACTTTAAAAGGTCTTACGTATCTTGAGAAAGCATAAGTTATTCAGATATGTTAATGAGTTTACCGTTCTTTTATTTTCTTAAGATTCATGGCTCTTTATGTTCCCCTTCTTAGGGAATGACACTTAGTCACATTTAATTCAAATTGTTATTTTATCTCATTTGCATTTTTAGTGCTAGATTCAACACCTATGGGTTGGCCACCTAGTTTAAATTTTATTTTTTTTGGTAAACTACAGTAAGCCGCCCAACCTATAGGGTCATTTACGAGTGCATACTCGATTTTGGAGACATTTACGAGTACATACTCAACGCCACGGAAAACCTACAATTTGCCCATTCCGTTAGCCAAATTGTTAGTTAGTCTGTTAAATGCTGAGTATCAAAAGTGGGACCCCTTTTTTGATGACGTGGATTTCCACTTGGACTCAAAATTAATAAAAAAATTATTTTACTATTTAAATTATTTTAAAAGATCTCTCTCTCTCTCTCTCTCTCTCTCTCTCTCTCTCTCTCTCTCTCTCTCTCAACCCTCTATCCAGCGAACCTAGCTACTCCAGCCACCAAAACAACCACATAAACTACCACTCATCAGCTCTCCTCCCCAACTGTTTCCCTCTTTTCGGCCGGGTAGGCCGAGTGAAGGAGTTCTTGGTCATTCTTCTTTTAGATTGCGTAGGCATGCCACCACCAAGCCACTGATTGGCTTGAATGGAAAAGGTCATATTGTTGTGTTCGCGCTTCTGACTTCTAACCAGCCGATTGATCGGCCAAGCAAGGAATCTCATCTTGGCCTAGGTTCTTTCACTTCCTCAGAATCGAGGATGGTTAGGTTTCGTATAGGTATTTTAGTATTTTTGAGATTTTTAATGATAATGATGCGAAAAATAT
>NC_047650.1:8288189-8358723 GCF_902201215.1 Prunus dulcis | reverse complement strand
CCTATTGCTCTTCTTGCCTTCACGCTTACTTGATCGACCATTCTCTCCGAACTTTGCCACAAGACCTTCATCTTGAGAGACATCTCTTAAACATTGAACTATCCAGTGATACGTAAAGATGTCTTGCATCACCTATTCATACTTCAGAGTTCCTTTGCCGAACATAAGCGTCGTGCGGAAGTGCTCAGAAGACGGAGGCTAGGATGTTAACAACATCACTGACTTATCTTTCGACTTATAAACTTCATAAGTCCCTTGTAAGTATGCAATACACCTATTAAATGTGCTAAGATGCTTCATCATATTTTCACCCCTTTCATTCATAGAGTAAGAAGCTCATCCTTCAAGAAAAGCTTGTTAAACAACGATCTTGATGAACATCACTTCTAGTTTCTCCCATGTTTGCTTTGCGGTATCTTGAATTATATTACATGGTCATCCGTGAGATGTTGTTCGATTAACCTTTTAACAAGTTCGTCTAGGTCTTCCCGCTAATCTTCTATTATAGTTCCCGACTTCTTTTCCTTGCTTGCCAAGACTACGTTGAGACCCTAATACTTAAAGACGTACTTCATTCTCCTTTGCTAAAGCGTGAAGTTCGCCTTCCCGGTGAACAACTTCAACTCAACCTTTACACTAGCGGCTTGTGATATCTTTGTCTGGGTGTTTTCTCCTAACTCCTTCATATCGCCTGTCATTGTCAACAGATCGCCGCTCTTAAAATTGTAAGAGAATTTGGGCATAAATTACACCCACTGCAACATCGGCTCTAATACCACTTGTTGTGCGAAAACAATCCAAGAACTTGTCGTTGATGGACTATGCAACTACCATACACAAGCCATGCAAAGATAAAGCCCACACACCAACTGAAAAGTAAACACACTCACAAAGAACATAAGAATTAATAGAGGTTCGGCGTTGTGCCTAAGTCCTCTTGATGGTCCCTGAGAAATTCACTAATAAGAAAGAACCCATTCGGTTACAATGAAGAACCCCCTTTGTTCTCTTACAAACTCTAACTCTCTTTTCTCTCAACCCTGGCTCAAACCCAATTTGATGCCCTTATTTTTTCCTTTGCACTCGTTAGAAAAAACCCTATCACTAAAATACCTATTTATACACATAGGTATTTAGATACAATTATAAAAGAAGTAGGAAACCTAATAAAATCCTAATTAAATAGGAAAACCCAAAACAAGTTGGAAAACCACGTTAAATTCCTAAATGCGCTAGAGCTTCTATCACGAACCGATTGGTCGCTAGCAAGAGCCACCGGTCATATTAGAGATCACTCCTCTTAGCCAGCACCTGTACAAATCTGACAGGTCCGATGGTTAATCTCGACTGGTCGTTGCTTTTATCATCGCGACCGCTACTTTCTGTTCTTCTGCGATCGGTCGTCAAACTTGCCACGATTGGTTTTTTTCTTCCAGCACCTGGTTCCTCTTCTCCTTCGCATCTAAAGCAAGCCAAACATCAACTTATACTTGCTTTTAAACTTTAAAAGGTCTTACGTATCTTGAGAAAGCATAAGTTATTCAGATATGTTAATGAGTTTACCGTTCTTTTATTTTCTTAAGATTCATGGCTCTTTATGTTCCCCTTCTTAGGGAATGACACTTAGTCACATTTAATTCAAATTGTTATTTTATCTCATTTGCATTTTTAGTGCTAGATTCAACACCTATGGGTTGGCCACCTAGTTTAAATTTTATTTTTTTTGGTAAACTACAGTAAGCCGCCCAACCTATAGGGTCATTTACGAGTGCATACTCGATTTTGGAGACATTTACGAGTACATACTCAACGCCACGGAAAACCTACAATTTGCCCATTCCGTTAGCCAAATTGTTAGTTAGTCTGTTAAATGCTGAGTATCAAAAGTGGGACCCCTTTTTTGATGACGTGGATTTCCACTTGGACTCAAAATTAATAAAAAAATTATTTTACTATTTAAATTATTTTAAAAGATCTCTCTCTCTCTCTCTCTCTCTCTCTCTCTCTCTCTCTCTCTCTCTCTCTCAACCCTCTATCCAGCGAACCTAGCTACTCCAGCCACCAAAACAACCACATAAACTACCACTCATCAGCTCTCCTCCCCAACTGTTTCCCTCTTTTCGGCCGGGTAGGCCGAGTGAAGGAGTTCTTGGTCATTCTTCTTTTAGATTGCGTAGGCATGCCACCACCAAGCCACTGATTGGCTTGAATGGAAAAGGTCATATTGTTGTGTTCGCGCTTCTGACTTCTAACCAGCCGATTGATCGGCCAAGCAAGGAATCTCATCTTGGCCTAGGTTCTTTCACTTCCTCAGAATCGAGGATGGTTAGGTTTCGTATAGGTATTTTAGTATTTTTGAGATTTTTAATGATAATGATGCGAAAAATATGTGTTTAAACTTAAAGACGAGAATTGAAGTGCGATAAAGTAATCAAAGCGATAAATAAACTAAAATTTAAGTGAAGAACGAAATAAGAACGATATAAATGATAAAGGCAATAAAATAAAGCAATTTGAAATTAAATTAAGCTCAAAGCAAATCTGATAACAATAACAATAAAGTGATAAAATTGAATATTATGACAACGTAATGAAAAATACAAGAAATTAAACTTACTAACCAAAGTGAAGAACGGATCTAGTCTACTTGCTTGGGAAATAAAAGACCTAGTCTAGGGATAGAAAATTGAAAGACAAAAAGTAGGTTTTTGTGTATGATGTCGGGGTCCTTTGCTCTTTGTCTGATGTAGTTTATATAGGGGCATTCGTCAGCCCACAGGCTGGCCATTAAATGGCCAAAGGTCAACTTGGTTCAAAATCTTTCCTTGCATGGTTTCCTAAGTTCACGGAATTGATTCGAATGAAATCATCGGATTTACCAAATCGGATCACTTGATTTTCTCCTTCTTAGGAATGTCTCAGATTGACATCACTCCCTTTGATTGCTTTCTTTGAATGGATCTCGTCACGTGCATGAAAACATCCAAAAGTGTTGGGTCCACTTCCGTGGGCTGGGCTTGAACCTTCGAGACTTGTCTTGAGATCTGGTGAGACGAGCTTCTAATCTTGAGGAAATAATCTCATGATGTTGGAGTGGCTGGAAATTCAATGAATCCACATGCATTCTCAAGGTATCTTAAAATGTAATATATTTATCAAATAGGCCACTTAATGGCCATTGAGAATCCTAGGCCATAAGGCCATGACTTGCAGTAGGCATAAAAAGATTTCGAAGCACAAAGGCCTGTAGCCTAAGTTTACCCGTAAGGCCATTGTTTGGCCTTACCAATTATAATGATAATAATAATAAAACCCCTTTGAACAACCTAATAAACAAAAATAATAAATAAAGTCTCAACCAGAGTCTTAAAAATATTTCGCCGATAATATTATTTTTTTGGATGGACGATATTATAGTACATATCCATTTAAATTTCATCAATATATCGATATTTTCGTCGATAATGTCGGAGGCGATAATTTCCTACTCGTTCATGCTTTATTTGGGCATTATATCGCGATATTATCGATAATATCGCGATATGAAACTGAAAAATAAATGAAAATTGTTGAGAAATGGCGGTTTCATGCTTTATTTGGGCATTATATCGCGATATTATCGATAATATCGCGATATGAAACAGAAAAATAAATGAAAATTGTTGAGAAATGGCGGTTTTGCGCACAAGGGGACTCGAACCCCTCTCTCTCTAATCCTCCTACTGAGCCTTATCCAACATGCTGCGAACGAGTTTGTGAATAAAGCTACGACGTGTAATATTTATATGGTCTTTAAAATTTCTGCAAGCTAATATTATCTAGGATAAATTTCCATTAAAAAAAAAATCCCTAATGATAAATTTAGGCATATGTTTAATGTTATTTATTATTTTATTATGAAGTTGTATTTTTTTGTTTTTGGTTATATATTATGGAGTTGTATTATTATTCACTATTGAGTTTTAATATTATTCATTATATGTGATACTAAGTTTTAATGAATTCTTTCTATGTGGTACTAAGTTACTCATATATTTTATTTTTGTTTTTTTTTCAAGCTCATATATATTATAATATGTAATATATTGTAGTAAATTATTATAACTAAAAAATTATGGTGTGTTTAATTTTCTTTCACTAATTACTACATATTTTCTAAAGACACAGTATTTGTCAGGTCGCTACATAATCAACTTAAATCACTCAAACCCACCATGCCATGCATTTTATTCCAATTTTTTGTGATAAAATAATAGACAATTGACTAAATAAACATCCTCTAAAATTACAATAAAAATTTCCAAGTTTTTCTCACAATTTCCGTGATTTTTATTCAATTTTTATCGATATTGATATTTCTTCGATATATCTGTATTTTTAGATTTTCGATATTTTCAAAACTCTCAATATTTTATACCTTGGTCTCAACCACACAGAGCCCAACTTCACTCGCACTAAAACTTCTATTGACCCCAAATCAGCCAACACAAGATCAGCCCACTCCATGACCAGCTGCCAAAGCTCCAGCCAACTCCTCCTTCACTCTAGCAGCCAAGTCGAAATTGGCCTATCACACACACACATATATATATATATATATATATATATATATATATATATATATATGAATTGTACGAAGCTACAGACCGACGTGCATAAAGTTGGCCTTCAGCATTCCATTTTTCAACCAAGGGACGTGGGCCAACCTTGGTCTTGCATTTGTACAAAGATCTTTATGGTCTGTTCCCACACCCACAACTCCAAAACTTCAACCAACTATTCATTTCAACAACTATCCAACTAACTATTCATTTCTGGAAACTCAGCAACTATCTTGCTAAAAGCTCAACTCAGGTAAGCAATTTCTCTTTCACCATTCTAGCTGCCATTGTAGATCTTGTCATTCAATTCATTATTTGACTATTGCTATTATAAATAACAATCTATTTTGTTTTGGCTAGGCCTTTGAATTTCCACTTGACTTGGTTTGGAATTAAAACCACTTGGCTTGGCTTGAATTTGATGACCACATCCAAACACCAACACAGCCCAACCCTCAAATCCCTAACTCCTGCAACTTTAGACTTTGAGAACTTGGTCACGTTTTGAAAAACAATTGGTATGGTTTCAGATTGATAGAAACCATAGATTCGCATCGCCTATTTGCTGAAAGCACAAATAGAATTGCTGATCTGTATTGCTTGAATGAAGACACCCGATCGGCCCGACTTTCCCAAATGCCCACCACAGGCCCTGCTCATTTCCGAGTCTATTTTTTCAAGGGTGTGATTTTGATTCCTCCATATTAGTCCAAATGGTTGAACTAAAATGTTAGGCCCTCATTGTTACTCTTTTATTAAATCTCAATCTCTTTAAACCCAACAACAAATTCAAGTGAGAGAAATATTGAATAACGGAGGTGGAACTTACAGAGGCACGCAACAGATCTGGGTATGGGGCTTGGTCGATGTCGAAAACCCAGGTAGGGTTGAGAGATTTCGGGGCGATCGGGAGGTGCGATGGGCAATCGGGAAAGGCAATGGGTCTTCGTCGATGAACAAGAACTTGCAGACGAAGGGGACGAACAAGAGAAGAGACTCAATTCCAACTTTGACGAAGACGTTGGCCAAACGTTGGCCCAGATCAACCCAGAGAGAGAGAGAAGATGAGTTTTTTTTTTTTTTTTCCCATTTATTTTATGTTTTATGTGGAGTCCACGTCAATTAAAAAAAGGATCCCACAAATGTCACGTAGGCAGATAACGGATTTTCTGAAGATCTCGTTAACGGAGGGGACAAATTGTAGGTTTTTCGCGACGTTGAGTATGTACTCATAAATGTCCCCAAAATCGGGTATGCACTCGTAAATGACCCTATAGGTTGGGGAGTTTACTGTAATTTGTCCTTTTTGTGTGTGTAAACTATATTATATTTTTTGTATTTTTGTTTTAATAAATTCTATTCCCAAAAAATTTACGCGTCGATTCGTTAAGGCTTATGCTACACTTTACTGGAAATAAAATGCAACGCTTTATGCGGTACGGATTTAAAATACAGTTTTCATCATTAAACAAATGCCCAAGAGTTATACAAAAAGAAGAAACCATAGTTTCCCTCTTTAGGTCTTTCTGTGATTGAGTGTGTGGGCATTTCAGCACAAAATGATGAATTTGCCTTGAATGGAATGTGAGTAGGTGATGCTTTCAAGTTTTGACTTTAATTAAACGATTGTTCGACCGAGCAAGGAACCTCCTCACGACCTAGTTTCTTTCACTACCTTGGAGTCAAGACTCTATGTGTGCAACTAAGTGATGTAGAATTAGTGATAATTAAGATTGAAATGGATATGGGAAGAAGATGTTATTAAAAAAACAATAAATTGCGAGAAACATAATGAAATGAAGAACCATAGCATAAAATGTAAATGTGCTTGAATTTAAATAGTATTGAAAAGACTAGTACGGAAACTAAAGTCCATAAAGTAAAGAATTTAAAGACATGTGCATAATTTAAATTGCGTAAATAAATAATTGAAATACGAATGTGTAAAGTAAACTAGATTAATAAGAACAACAAAGATTAAACTACGATTTGAATTGGAATGGAATTGAAAACAAAATGAACGACAATGTAAACTAGACTAGAGCGTTTTCAATTGTAAAGACATAGTTGAAATCTAAGGAAACTAGAGCGGAAAAAATAAGAACTAAACTACGAGCTACATTACCGCTACTCCTACGATAGGAATTGAAGTGAATATAAAATGACAAATTGTGTGTTATGTCGAGGGGTCCTTCTTATCTTTAACAACTTGGTATTTATAGGGGCTTCAATAAGTCCCAATTTGGTCTTCCATCAGTGGGCCTTAAAAGTCGTTAATCAATATTAATTGTTCATTGATAATTAATATTGACTTTGGTTGATTCCATCATTTCCCCTAATTGACCCAAAATGCTCTCTCCTCATGCTACCTACATATGCTCTCTCCTCGTTTAAGCATTTGTTCATAGATAACTTCTCGACATAATCTGCTTTTGGCTATATTTCGGTTGCATATATGATTTTGGGCTTCTAGTCATCCTTACTAATTTTGGACTGCTTTAAATAGTTATCCTTGTGTCTGATTTTTGGGCATGGCCGACCAAGTTACAACTAGGCTCAAACAACCATATGACAAGAAAAGAAATCAATATATTACATGTCTTGCGAGGCTATGATATGAGAGTTTAGGAGAAAGAGGTGATGTTTGTGATTGTTAAGGATGTGAACACTACAGTAAATCCCCCAAATCTATAGGGTCATTTACGAGTTCATATCCGATTTTGGGGACATTTACCAATACATACTCAACGTTGTCGAAAACTTACAATTTGCCATCTTCATTAGTGAGATCATCAGAAAATCCATTATCTACCTACGTGGCATTTGTGGGACCCATTTTTAATTGGCGTGGAGTTCCACGTGGACAAAAAATAATAAAAAATTTATTTTAAAAAATTAAACATATTAAATTTTAAAAAAATTTATAAAAAAAACCCTACCTAGATTCTCTCTCTCCCCCGATCTCCTCTCCTCTTAGCCCCCAGCCACCTAAACCACCACCCAAGCTTACTCAGGCCACCTATCCCAGCTATAACACCTTTCTTGTTCTAGCCCAACCCATCACCTCCCCCATGCCACAGGTCTGATCGTTGCCCCAAAGCCTGATTTCCTCTATCACTTAACCCACTTTGCCAAGCTTTAGTTTGACCTCATCCAGACGATTGGTCTCTGTCAGAAGATTTTGGAGCATTCCAATCACCAGATTTGTTGCTCCCTATTGATTTTTCTTCAACATTCTCTTTCTCTGCCCCCTATCCTTTGCTCCAACCCGATCCATTGTTCTCAATAGATGCAAATTCGATTAGCGTTTTGAGTTTGCAAGATTGTTCATTGATGACAGATCGTGGATTGGGGTTTTTGGCAAATGGCTCTTCCTCAAAAACCATGAAAAGGTTGAATCTTGCAGAGTGTGATAGAATCACAGACTTCGAGGTCACGCTTTTGGAGAAAATGCGTTGCTGGGTTTGATCATATGGAGAAAGTTTAAATTGTTGGGCTTGTTTGTCAGGGGGCGAGGCTGGGTTTGTGGGGTGGCTAGGGCTCGTGGATTGCGGTGTGGCCGGGTTTGCGGAGTTGCAGCGTTGGGTTCGTGGATTGTAGGGTGGCTAGGGTTGCGATGAGGTTGGGTTCATTAATTGCGACGATGATGGCTGGAGATGGGGTGGGGCTACGCCTGAACGAGAAAATAATATGAGAGAGTTCTGGTTTAGGTTCTGAGAGAGAGAGAGAGAGAGAGAGAGGGAGAGAGAGAGATTTTAAAATAAATTTAAAATAATATACATGATATTCTACTTTAATGTAAGTAAACTACGGTGGTGCAGACAGGGAAGTACACCCGCTCTAAACAAACTTGGCTCAGCCCATGCCTAATCTTTAATCATTTTCAATTTCTAAAAACAAGAAGAAGAAAAAAAACTGGTCAATGTTACCGACCATTTAGCCACATGGCAGTCTCGCAAATTCCCACCATAAGGAGCACCTTACCAGTAATTTCATTTGAACACCATCTCTACAACAATTTTCACAAATCTCAACTTTCCCGCCCAAAACCCCCGCTTCATTTCTCTCTCTTTTCGTCGGTAGTATTCTCTCTCTACAGATATATGCATTCAATTTTAACTTTTTCTTTTCTTCGTTCTTCTTTTGTCTCTGCAAACAATGCCGGACCTCGGAAACCTCTCTCTCTCAGCTTCTCTAACCCTCACGACCTCCCCTAACTTCAAATTGCTCACTGATTCCCCCGAACAGAGCTTGGTCAAAACCCTAGGCCTTGACTGCGATTGGGACCAGAGGTTGAGGTTCGCGACTCTGCACAATGCCGAGGTCAGCACTGGCGCTGCAATCAGGGTTTTCCGGCGGAGCCGGCCATTGGTGGACAGGTCGAAGAAGATCTCCAGCGGCAAGAGTTTGGAGGACAATGTGCGCGAATGGGTTTCCAACAGAGTGGAATTGGGCATTCCTGAGTCGCGGTGCTCGTTGCCGTTTCTTTACGGCGCAAAGAAATTGGTAAATTTACTTTTCGTTTTGAATTGCTGTTTGGTTGCTGGGAAAATGGCGGAAGAGAAGTAAAAGAGGGAAAGTTTCAATCTTTTTGCTTTTTGATATTTGCGATTTGACGAGAATGGGTATTTTTTATGTTCGGGTTTGTGGGCAAGAGTAGTTTCTTTGTTCGTTTTGGGATCTTATTTGGGTTCGATAAAGAATTACCATACATGGTATATCAGTCTTATTCCATATTGGAATATTTTTCTGACCAAGATTATTAGTTGAGATTAATTTCAATGATTGAGGCGGGGTTTTAAAGAGTAATCACATGAACTAGTGGTATTTTTGGAGCCATGTATTTAAAGTTCTTCTGATCATGATGCTTTTCTTGCATTTTTTGCTACTCTATGTTTCACTCACAAAGTGTACTTCTCTTTTCTTTCTTTTTTTACTTGTTCTTCTTTACTTTTTGTTTCATTTCAGGTTGAATGTCTTGTTTGCCATTATTATGTCTACCCTGGGGAGGAGGTCGTATGCTCTGTTCGTGGTTGTCAAGGAGTGTATCATGGGAAATGTGTGAAGGAAAGGCTTCGAATCTCTAATATGAAAAAGTTCAAGTGTCAGCAACATGTAAGTTCTGACAAGAATAATCATACTGTTGGTTCTACTTATTTATTTATTTTATTTTGTGCCATGCTATTTTGCTTTCTGCATGTTAAAAGTGCAAAAAGCAACTCTACAATAAATCTAAGTCAGCGTTTGGGAGAAGGAGGTTGCTCTTATTTGGTTCTGAGAGAGTACTGTGGACCTTCTGTTCTTCATTGATTCCGATATAAGCCTTACAATGAGTATACTGATTACTAGGGTGTTGGCCTGGCTATCGACATGTAGAGTCTATCCATCGTACTGGTAACTGGTACACGGAGACCATCATATGAGTCTTATAAATGGAAATTTTCATTCATATATAGATGTTAGTATTTAATGGTGCAACATTAATGTTAAAATCATTTTAGGTATCATAATTAAAGCGGATAAACTTTTGCACTCTTCCCGCAGATGTTAAGGATTTGTAATTAAAAAATCTGAAAGTGTCTACTATTGCTTCAGATTTCTTCTATCCTTCACAATGTACTAAATCCTGTTTAACTTTTATAGAACAAAAATGTTTAAACATTCCTCTGTTGTCCTGTCATCTTATTCTTAATATCTGTTGAGGGATCTTTTTGTTTAAACACACACACACACACACACACACACACACACACACACACACACACACACAAATTTGAACTTGCAAAATTGCTTACACAAGTTGCATCTTCATTGAGCAGGCATGCTTCATTTGCAGACAGAGGGTAGATTGGCGGTGTATGCGATGCCCTATAGCGTCACATGATAAATGTGCAGCTTGGCCGGATGAAGTTATTTACTTGAAAGACCGGCCAGGGAAGGCTGTTTGTTGGAGGCATCCTACAGATTGGCGGCAAGATAGGAAGGTCAATTTCTTCTTTCCTTAATCAGTAGTTTCTGATTCTTATTTAGTTTTCTGGTACATCTACACCACAATCATTGTCTTTCACTTTAATGTGAGTGTGCTACCAACAAAAGAAGGTACCCTTGTGTAAGTGGATGAATTCGTCATCATATTCTCATATCTTGCTAAATTGATGGGGGTCCCCATGAGGATTTTTCATGTTTCTTTCTAACATGCATCCTCATGCAACTGAGTTAGAGACTCAGAGGATCATCCTTCATGTTTGTATATTTCTTTTTCCTTTCCCATAAAATCACTGTCACTTTTATTCTAATATTGTCACTAAATGATTTATATGTAGTCATAAAATAGAACAAGAATTTCCTGCAGTTCCATTGCTTATACTATAGCCTTTTTGTTGTTGCATTCAATGGGAATGTAGAACTTCTGGAAGTGAAGCAAGGGGAACTAGTGACATGAGATGTGTATGTGTGCACACGTGTCTGCATGCACATGATGGAACAAGAAGTCTCAGCAGTTCATTTTCTTGTACCTCTCTTCTTTGATGCATTTGATCAGAATGCAAAGTGAGGAATGGTTATGCATGAAATAGTTTAAATTACTAAAATTATATCCTTCTGCAGGAAGATTACAGTAAATAGAGTATACGATATGTGGAAACAGATCTGGTGTCAAATTGACACCCCTCTTGCCTTTACCCAAGACCTATGTATTTTTCACCCTAGGGAAGGCCCTGAGGCTACATGAATTGTTGTCATCAAGTATTAGAGAAAGCAGAAAAAGAATCGCAAAATTGACACCTCTCTTGCCTTTACCTATGACCTACTCCTTTTCCACCTAAGGGAAGGCTCATCTTCTATAATTTCGCATGTGAGGGTTTATCTCTTGGTTTCATCCAGTCATCTGAGATTGTTGTCATCAAGTATCAAAGAAAGCAGAAAAACAAAGAGTTAAAATTTATGCTCCGTTTAATTAATGTGGCACTGAGAAGTTCGTTAAGTTTTCAATTCAACATTTAAAACTATTTTTCCCTCTTTTAGGAACAGTATAAGTCATCTATGTCAGTCACACAGTGTGTGCCCGATAAGTCTGTGTCTACGTAAGTCTGCTTCTTGTAAGCTGGTTATTGTATTGCGTGTCTTATTCTGATTTATGAACTTTTTTTCATTTTCAAGTAAAGTTATGTGTTGAATTTAATCATCTGGACCAAGTGAGTTGTTATTTAGTATGTGATTTTGCAGTTTGTCAGAGGGAAGCAAATGATTTTGAGGCTGACTTATATAGTTTGAGTTTGTTTAAAACTAGCGTAGAATATCTTATATTTTTGTTGAAGTTTATTTCGTCATCTGTATTTTTCATTGATTAGGCTGGTTGACAGGACTGATCTATTTGTTGAATGAGCAGCATGTGGTTTCGACAAGCAGTATAGAGGTCAGACTTATGAAGAGCTTGTTAATCTTTAATATATACATATATGAAGTTACATCAGCATGGCCAAATATGTGAAGTATTCGTGTCATGCATTATATTGCATCAGTTTCAGTATGCAATTTTCAGATTGGTTACTGTGGGAAATTGTTTAACATAAGTTATTTCATCAGTACAATAGAGAAAATGGTTGGATCTCTTTGAAAACTGAGCTTTGTTTTTGTCTATTGAGATTTAAATCTAACAAATTTTTTTTTATGAAGTTCCATAACTGAATAATTTTTTTTTCTACTTGTACATTTTGTTTTTGATGTCTGGATTAACTGATATAATGAAGATGTCTCCTTATTTTAAAGCTTACCATAAAGCTTCCTTTACAAATTATACCTAAATCCTAGACGTCAAGTGTAAGAAAAACTCAGAAAATGGGCTTAGCCAGTTCCATTGCTATAATGTTTGACTAGTTCTTATAAATATGTGATATACACAACTAATTGACTCTCTTCAAAATTTAGGAGGTATTCTGTCGCTTGCCTCTGCCTTACACTGATGAGGAGTTCAAGATTGACTTGACTTGGAAAGATACGGATATTAAATTAGAGCCACCTCCATATGTGCACATCAGGCGTAGTATCCTATATATGCTCTTTGTTACATCGGATCAGTTACTTGAGGTTGTTAAAGTTTTTGACATAAATCTGTGCATGGAATTGTTTATGGAAAAATGTTAAGAACTGAGCATTTGATTCCTGATGAGAAACAGTGGTCATTCTGTTTTGGCTGGTAATTTTTATTTATTTAGAAGTATTTCTCAATATTATAACTACTTTGGCATCTATCTTGACTGAAGTTAGATATTTACCTAGTCAAGAAGAAGCGTGATGGCAGTGATGATGATGTTGGATGCACATGTCGCACTTCCATATGCTCTGAGGATTGTGTTTGCAGGTATTTTGAACTATCTTCCATATTTTGACTGATGAAGTATGTTATAGCTGTTAGGGTATCTGTTGACAATATTGTATCCTATTTCCAAATTAATATGCATCAACACTTCCCCATATTTCAAAATGCAGTAGTACCTGATATTTCACCCATACGTTTAAGTTAATCCTCACTGTTCAAGTGAAAACTCTCTGCATTTAAATTGAAACTTTCATGGATACCTCAGCCATATTTGTGACATATGAATAATCTGATAGGGGTCAATGCATAAGCTGCTCAAAGGCTTGCCATTGCTCAGAAAATTGCTCAAACCGACCGTTTCGCAAGGAGAGGAAGATCAAAATCGTAAAGGTGAGAAATAGTATGTTTGAGGAGAATCAAGTCAACCTTCTATTTTCTTCAAGTAGAGTTTATTATATATTCTTGATTACATTTTATATACTGAGGCGAATTTTGTCCCCTGTATGGCTCTACGAAATAATGTTTGATTTCACCTAAGACTGAACACTGTGGTTGGGGAGCAGAGGCAGCTGAATCCATTAAGAAAGGCGATTTTATAATTGAGTACATCGGGGAAGGTTGTTCTCTTCTCTTTACATTTTCTTAGAGTATATTGTAATCAACAACAGTGAAGGCTGCATTTTATGTTCATATTTTCTTCTCTTTGATTTTCAAGTTGCCTATGGTATTTTCAGAACCAAAAAAAGAGAGAAAAAAACTAAGCTCCTGTTCTTGACTGCATCTGTGTTTCTCATGCTTTCTTTTCTCATCAAGCATTTTCTGTGTTTCTTTTTAGAGTATTATTTGTTTATTTTTGGGTCGATGCTAGTGTATTCGAGTCATACAGTAAGAGTAAAGTGTTCACTTTTTGAAGCATTTTCTTAATTTCAATTTAATTCATTGCTGAGTTTGAAAACAACACATGCTTGTTGTTTTGCAGCTACAGAATTTTCTGTTTTCCTCCTTGGGATACTAGTCCCAATCAAAAAAGAGAATTCAGTGGTATCCATGCGTACTTAAAATATCCAATTTGGAGCCCTAATAAACTCTAGTCGTTAAGTCTTAAAAGAAAAAAAAAAGAAAGGAAAGAAAATCTGGTTGTTAGAAACATAACTTCAACTCTAGCTGAATCGATTACTATATGAACGTTAAAATATGGTGACTTTCTTTTGAATTTTTAACTGTACGCAAACATTATTTTCTTTTTTGTCAATTTTGACAAACCATTACGTTTTCTTCTGCTTGGAATTTATAATCTCATTATGTAACTATAAATTTCAAACTGGATAACCGAATTTTATGGTTCTGAAGAGTGAATTCCCAATTTCAAACTGGATACCTTAATTTTATGGTTCTAAACTTATTTTCTCTGTTTCAGTTATTGATGATGCTTTGTGCGAACGAAGGCTTTGGGACATGAAGTACAAAGAGGTGCAGAATTTCTATATGTGTGAAATTCGAAAAGACTTTACAATTGATGCAACTTTCAAAGGAAATCCATCTCGATTTTTGAACCATGGCTGTGATCCCAACTGTGTCCTTGAAAAGTGGTTAGTATGTTTTAACATTATTGTCTTTGAATTGCTTTGGAATTTGCGGACAGAGTTCACTTGCACATTCCATTAGGATTATGGTTCAATTGCTCTTGGAATATTGTTTTGCATGTTATAGAACAGTTACTATGTGCTTGTGTTTATCAACGAGTCTTGGCCTCTTTTGGGACACTGGGCTCCTGTTTAGTCTGTGATTTACTGATTTTATACATGTTTGTCAAAAAATTGTTGGTTGTCAATTCTCATGGTCAGACCAATAATCACATATAAAGAAGGGTCCTATGGCCATGGTGCATGTCAGATTCATTTACACCCAAGTTCCATTGTGGAACCTACATGCATTAGACAAGATTTATGGACTTAAAGATTATCAGTGTCTAAGTGAGCACAGTTGTTGCTAAGGAGTTGTTTTAGACAAGAATTTGTGTTCTAGTTGTTAGTTGTAGGGTTAGTAATTGAGGTTCTTGATTTATGGGTGCAAGACAGATTCTCTCCCTGGGCAAATCAAGAGTTAGCAATGATCCGATTAAGCAGTTCCCATTAGTTGCGTTAGCAATCCTTATTAATTATACAGATAAATGAATTCTCCATCTTCTCATTAGGATAAAGCTTTCCACATAGAATTAGGCTCCCAACCAATATTCAAGTTGTTTTCTTGCAGGCAAGTTGAGGGTGAAACACGGGTGGGTGTGTTTGCTGCAAGATCAATAGAAGTTGGAGAGGCATTAACATACGATTACAGGTACCTCCTGATCTTACTTGTCGCAGGTTGTTTAGTTTCTGTTTGTTGATCCCATGTCTCAACATTTGTGTTTCCAACGTTTATACTAAATTTCAAACTTTTATGTTCGAAAATAATATTTATTCTGTTCTTGACTGGTTTTCAAACAAATGTTGTTTATCATGAACTTCAAATAATTTATGATGTCCTTATGTCTCTGCTTTTGCTGCAAACCTTCTTCTGACGCAAGGGACAAATGTTGTTAAGAGAAATGGTTATTTGTTATGGCTTCTAAAACGATTATTGCTTCTTGTAAACCTGTTTGAGTGCCTGTTTAAAACAGTAAGATGCTCATTTTTCAAGTTTCTGAGACTCAACTTCTTTTTAGTTGTCTTTTCAATTAATTTCAAGCTTGATATATATAATTATTTTTTTTGAAAAGTACGATGAAGTTCTTTGACATATGCAGATTAATGGGATTTGAGAATTTACTAGAGCATTAGTTCCTAATATTTTGATTTTGAATATAATATTTTGTAGATTCGTGCAATTCGGACCCGAGGTGAAGTGCCATTGTGGTGCTCCAAATTGTCAAGGCTACCTTGGAAGCAAGAGAAAGATTAATAAGGTGGAACTTTGCTGGGGTTCAAAACGCAAAAGAACATCAACTGCTTGCATAGCTATCATTACTCAATGATTTCTCCCACAGAGACGTATTTTGTTGTATCTCTATCTGATGTTGTGGATTGCCCATATCAAGAAATGTGGGCAAATAGAAGAAAAAGAAAATTCAAAAAAGAAAAATTCAAAAAGCACAGATTACATAATCACACCTTGTTATTGTTTGGATACAAACTAAGGAGCATTTTGTATTGTTAGATTGTAACGTTCAATCCTCTGCAGCATTTATATTGGCCTTAAAACAGTGCATTAGTAAAGCCTGTAATTGATTTGCCCATGTGGGGATATGTAGTTACATTTGATCAAAATAAGAAAATTGACCTACTTGGTTCATTCTTTCCATATTATCAAAGTCAATCTGTGAAGACTCCATTGAACAGCCGACTATAAATTCACCCCAAACGCTTTTGGGCCTATCTAAGAGCAAGTCCACCGCAACAGGCCTGCCAGGGCAACAGGCCCCCCCCGGTGAAGTTTGGACCTCCGGCGCAAACAATTTAGCTCGGGCAAGCCTATTGGCAAATCTTGCTTGGGCTGTTGCCCTCAGGTTGCTGATGTCAGCGTGACGTCAACGCTAACACACCAGCCCACATAGCCCAACGGTTATAAGCCATGTGGCTTCTCCTGGTTCCCTAATGACTTTGCCTTGAATAGCAAGCTTTTCCATGCTTTATCACTTCATTTCCTTTTCATTCTTAAGATGTTGATGAGGCTACCAATCACTAGAGGTGGAAATTTTGGACAACATGACAACACCACTAAGAAAAGATACGAAGTTAATGATGCAGAATGCGAACACGAATATGGCACGACGCACTAAACATGAATAATAAACGAGTCAAGTTAGTGTCAAATTTCGTAACCTGATTTTTATACGATTGACTTTCCTCTTCTTAACAACTGGTAGAACTTAGGATCTACATTGAGGTGCTGATGACACTTGGGTCAACTCTACATTAAAAAAAATTGCAATCTGGTTGCGATATTCCTAGAAATCGAAATTCTCATGCGAGGTTACAAGGCATTCCAATGACAAAACACAACGAGTTTCACGTCACAGCTAAATAAAGTCGTCATCTTTGATTAAACAGTAATATATACTACACTTTCAGTGAAAACCCAATGTGTTAGGCATGTATATGCTGACAAATGTTGGGCCCTCCATCCAGTTACATAACAGAACAAAAAAGAAAAAGAGGAAAAAAAAACCCCCCAAAAACACTGCAATTGATGAGGGAAAGAGGGCCGGCCAGTCAATCTATCTTCCCTTGAGAAAAATCTTGCAGATCTTCTCCCAGTTCTTCCTGTCTGGTTCAGCCAATTGCAGTGCAGACCTTGCGTTTTCAGCGAAACCTTTCTCTATGCAGTTGTTGTTGAGAAGGCGGTCGATGAGATTATAAAGGATGTCCTTGGAGTACTCAGGATGGCCTTGAATGCCAAGAATATGGCCTCCAATGGTGAACATTTCGACCCCAGTCTTGTTGGAGTATCCGATCACTTCAGCACCCAAAGGAACTTCCCAGACCTCATCTTGATGGCACTCGATGATCGAAAGCGCAGGTGGGATTTCATCCAATCCGTCGAAGAAGCTGAATGGCGACAAGTCCTTCACTATCTTTACTTTCCTCATCCCAATATCCCACCCTGTATAAGCCTTCCCAACCTTTCCTCCCAGTGCTTTGCACAAAACCTATTCAATTCAAGTGCATACTCAAACTTAGATCCCATGTCGTAAAATAAAGAAACGCGGGTAATATTTTCTCGTCAGATATTTAGTAAAAAGTTAAAACGCGGGTGATATTCTGTTGCCAGATATATATTTAGTGGAAAGCATAGGTACCTGGTGACCAAAGCAAATGCCGAGGACTTTCTTCTCCATGGCATCCAAAGATTGCAAGAGAAAGCAAAGTTTGATGATCCAGTGGTCATTGCCATAAGCATCATAAGGGCTGCCACTGATCACAAAGCCATCATAGTTTTCAAGCTCACTCATCTCAGGAAACTCTCCCTCTACAACTCTGTACAAATCCCACCTCTCTCCTTCTGCACCAAAAGCTGCAACAAACACATTGAAGTAGCCGCCATACACGTTCTTCACATACTCAGAGTCTCTTGCTGCCAGCAGAAGTGCATATCTAGCCTGTTTTTCAACCTTCATCTTAGGAGAGCAAAAAGCACAAGAGTTTGAAAATAGATCAATCCAAAAACGAATATGGGCAAGTGGTCAAGGGTATGAAGTAAGTTGAGATTCTGGTAGCTAAAATGGGGGACAAAATATTTGTGCCTAAGAGAAACAATTGGAGAGAGCTGAAGATGGAAACTTTGGTATGTGAATTCATGTAAAACAATTGGCTTTATATAGAAGTTTGCTGGGCCCCTTTGTTCATAGAAAAATTCCAATAATATAATTACCAAAGAAATTTCAAAAAAAAAAAAAACCAGCACAGAATCAGAGATGAGAATACCAAGTTGGAAGAAAATTGATTTACATATAGGAAAGTTTATAAATCTAACAAAAACGATTGCAAAACCGTAATTTCAGAAACAAAGGTTACACATATTGTGGGGAACGATCAGAAATGTAGACGTTTTTTAGGAAGGGTTCATTTAGAAGCTAAAGAGAGAAAGAGTAGAGTTGATTGATGGAATTTGCCTTATAATCTATACTAGATATTTCTATTCATGCTCTGCATGTGGGAATAGAACGTTATTACTGAGGAAAGAAGAGAAAAACTAGGAAGAGTGGTCGGAGAAAAACATGTGAGAAGTTTAGTTTATTTTTGTTTTTTAAATATTTTTTTAATTACTGTTTTACCCTCATTAAATAGTCTTTTTTTTTCTTTTAATGTCAATGAGTAGGGATATAATATAATTTTTTTTTTTCAAAAATGTGGTTGATAAAATGGTTTTTCTTAAAAACTAGTATAGAGTTTTTTTTTTTTGTTTTTTTTTTTAGAAGGACCTTTTCTATTGAGAGGGACGATAGCATACTAAACTCACACACACTACACGGATGCTAGGACTCGAACCCAGGACCTTGTCTGAGGGAGTAAATACTCCAAACCACTACACTAGTGGGTCCTTTGCGTACAGAGTTTTTAAATCATGATGGGAAAATACAAATAATAGCATATCAATCACACCGTGGGGTCTAACCTAGTGAAAAATGGTCTTGACTTGCAAATCAGTGATCCCAAGTTCGAAACTCCATGACACCTTGGCAATGTGTGTGAAAACCTCCATCTCTCCTTATAATTTAGACTATCACTTGTATTAAAATAATAATAATAATAATAATAGCATATCACAACAGTGAATGATTTATATACGTAGTTTAGACATTTTTTCACTAAAAACTACATTAGTTTTATGACTTTAAAATTCATAATTCAATTTCCTCAAAATCAAGAATTAGATCAATTAGGGCGGGTAGTTGATCCAATTCTAGTTTCTTAATTTATATATTCCTAGCTTCCCTGATTACATGAGTTCTCCATTTTTTAATAAGTAAACATGCCTATTAGTAATGGTAATCTACGGGAAATGACTAATCTTTGTTTGTAGTATAAAGAATGGATGCATATCACTAATACATTACTAAAAGCAAAAGAAAAGCATATCTTGTTTAGCAAAAACAAAATAGAAAAAAAGCATATCATTCACGTGAAACATGAGGACATAATTTTTTAGTACAAAACATCACAATCTACTGTTAACAGAAAGTTCATTTCACACAAAATTTTTGAATATTGTTGGATTGGATTGGATTCTGTCCCACACAAAATTCATTTCATACTTATATGAACACAGTCAACACATTCTTACATATTTCCAAAGCACTTTAAACTTAATAGCTAAAAAGAAAAATTAGTTTAAAGTAATAAATTGTTTTAATTATAAGCATATCATATGGAAAATGACCACTTTTTGTTTTGGGCTAGGTGAATGAGTTTTTATTTTTATTTTTTTGTGATGTAGAACATTGGATATGAAAATAAAATCGACAAAATCCAATCCAATCCAACATTGATGAGCATATGCTAATCTGCAAAGGGATGCAAAGCAAAATGTACGTAAAGCAAAGATAAACATTTAGCTAAATACATTAATAATATGCACGAATTGCATCCTATTCTCCTCTCCTTATGCATCATCCCTTCCCCACCATAAATAATGACCTCCCATCTCAACAAACGAAAAGGACAAGGAAACACCAAAAAACAGGGGGCCAGAGTGTGGAAATTGGATCCAATTAATTAAGTAAAAAGACGATGGCATTTGTTGTAATTTTGGGCTTAGGTTTAGGACAGGTGTCATTGATTGAGTTTAAATAAATTTGTAAAAATTGAACAGTTAATAGTGGCAATAATTGTAATTTTGAGTTGTTATAATAGCATTATTGTAAAATTATATGCTATATTTTAGTCATTCGCCTTATCCAAATTATGTGAAATTAGATTTTGTTAATTCATATAAACTTAATATACTATATTTGAAATGTTTGGAAAGCTTGAATTTTACTATATAGTATTGTGAAATTGGAGCATGAATAGCAATATATATACATACATTTCCCCGTGTCCATATGTTGCGTATTCGTATTCGTGCAACATAGGTTCTGGGTTCAAGTCCCTATAGTACCCTTGTGTGTGAGTTTTCCCTCTTCTCTTTCTGATTTTGGCAAGAACAAAATATATATATAAACTGACCACTTTTCTATGGATTTGGAAAAGGGCCTTCACTTGCAGACAAGATGTCTCAAGTTCAAATTCCCACGGTATTATAGTTGTGTGTACGTGTGAGAAATCTTACTTTCCTGTAGTTTAAATTATCGTTTGTATTAAATAAATAATAAAATGTAGAAAATAATGATTCAACTAAAACAAATGATAGTAAAATATTAATTTCATTCTCGTTTTACCTTCACACTTCCGGTCAAAGTTTGATTATCTATTTCTTTTTCCCTTTTAGAAAAGAAAAAATCAACCCTAAAAGTATTAGCCATTTTATATGAACGAAAAGCAATTTCCCTATATAAACTAACTTTCTCAGTGAACCTATTAAATTCTTATGAATCCAAAGAAATGCACTATAACAAATTAGGAAGGATTAAAACATTTTGAGTGATCATGACTAGATTATATCCTAGCTAGGACCCGTGCTTATGTTTTCTTACCTGTTGAAGGCCATGGCATCTCCCAATTCTAGCCTTGGACTTGGACTCTTCATTCTTGATAGGAAATTGACTCAATTCAACACAATTACTAAGGACAGGAAATTGACTCCATTCAACGTAAGCTTAGTTATCTTTTCACTATGAAAAGGATGTTTGATCTAATGAGTAAACACGTAAACCGGTCGTCCTTCTCGGAAAGTAAACGGCCTGAACCTTGATTAAGGTTAAGGCTTACACTCAATCTCGTGGTAGAGATACCTTCTGGAGATAACTTGCACACTTCGAACAGTTATCAGAATATGAGCAAATTGGGGTTTATCCTAGTCGAACTTCCTTCGATGTTTAAGTCAGAAGTGGTTTAGAGGTGGAGAGATGGATGTAGGGTTTTCAAGGTGAATATCTATTACCTTTGTCCTAATGCAAGTGAATGGTATTTATAGAGGGGAGAAGGGGAGATAAATATCTAAGGAGGAGATATTTCTCTCCTTCTTCCCCCTGGAAGGACTGAGGTACATTAATTGATCCCTCTTAATCATGCTGTCTGACAGGGATTAAGTGGCAAAGCGACACTTGACTTTGGATGTGAGGTACATTAATTGATCCCTCTCCATCACTAGGCTGTATACCAGTGATTAAATGGTAATGCGACACTTGGCTTTGGATTTGAGGTACATTAATTGATCTCTCTCCATCGTCAGGCTGTCCATCAGACGGAGGGAATGATTGACGCGACAGGATACGATCGTGCCTCCAAAATGTCAGTGCACCTCTGGTCACACAAGGAATCCCAGTGGTCGGGTCGGTGTTTGCATGCCCGATCACTGATTCACACTTTCTCCCTTCAGGTTCGGCTTAGGAGACCCTTGATCGACACCCGAGGAAGTACCTCTGGTCGACTTTATTGTTCATATATAAAAGATGTTTGATCTAATGAGTACACATATATAAAGTGATCCTCTCTTTTAGTTTTCTGTTTTGTTGGCTTTATTGTACTTATAATTTTGTATGATTGGATATGTTAGTTTTTCTTTTATGTCACCGTTATTTAGAGCATAACTAGTGATTGGACGTGTCAATACTATATTTTGGACTAACTAATTCATAGTCTAGTGATACGTCTCTTTGTAATAATATTGAAAAATATTCTTAATTCAAATATAAATTATCCTCTATTGATAAGAAAATATTAAAATAGTTTGAGTGTACTTTAAAAAAAGATATTAATTATCCTCTATTGATAAGAAAATATTAAAATAGTTTGAGTGTACTTTAAAAAAAGATTGGTGTCTTAGCAATGTCCAAAGAGCAGATCATTTGAGAAATAAAGTAGATAAAGTCGGCTCCCGATCATAGAGAATTTCCGGCTCACCAGATTCTATAAGAACATATTTTTGCAGCAATATTAAAAGGTAATCTTTGAAAATGGTTTGGGTTCTAGAAAGTTACATAAGCAATGACAGAATTATAAATCCAAGATTGAACTCGTATCTGGGACATATTCATGAAAACACATCCACCTTTCTATTCTAGGATGCTCTCTATCTGGCAAAATAATAACGAAAGCTTTTGATTCTGATTCGTTATAGTGCTTGGATTTCTAACAAAGCAAGGAATTGTTTCTTTAAAATTCTGATTCCTTATTAAACCATCTGCTTCAACGGTAAATAAGCTTATTAATGGACACATCAGTGTCTTCAACAGAATATAACCTCTAATGGACCCAGAGAGTGTGGAAATTAAAGAAACTTAGGGCATCTCTCAGAGGCGTCCGCCAAGTGGGATCAATATTGTTACGTTAACGATTCAAATGTATCATGCATCTTCATCCCAGACTGTCCATGTTCATCGCCAGTATGAATTCAAGTCATCCATGAATTGATTCATGTAGGAAATATATTCCATAGACATTTTTCTATTTGAGTATATGTTCAGTTTATCCTTAAGGAATTTGGAAAATAGAAATGCATTTCTATACGGTGGGAAATGAATCTATCCGGTCGTCTAAAAGATTTTTGTGCTCTGAAACTAAGAAGAAAAGGCAAGGCAAGGTTACGTATCATACAAACCACAACTCCGCATAGATAGTGTTTCAAAAACGCTATAGAAAGATATAAACAAAACGGCTATAATTAAAACCCCAAACTATACCTAGCATTTTTGAAGTGCTATCAAAGATCCTTTTCCATTTCGTTAATACTATTAAAGTGCTATAATGTGTTAAGAGTTTGTACAGAAAAATAATTTTATTCTGTCCCACATTGGAAGAGTCCACACATCATTTATAAGCACCCACTCACTTGAAACACTAAATAGGAAGTGGGGCTTCAACTTTAGATTGGGTTTTTGGGGTGGAATCTCAACTTCCTTCATGGTCTTAGAGCTTGTCCACGTGTGAAATTTCAACGGCCACACGTCACTGGGACATGTGAGAATGTGCAGGTGAAAATGTCCCACATTGGAAAGTTGAGACACACAACAAGGGCTATGAAGAGGTATCTTACCTCTATATAATAGACAATTCGTTCAAGTCAGAAAGATATAGAATTTTGGAATCATATTATCACTTCTCCACAAATAATCACTTTATGGGAGAAAAGCATATCATTGTTCGCCAGAAATCAAAGACACTGTTCTTAGTGCTCGTTTGACATTGTTTATTTGGGGTGATAAGTGATTTTTTTAAAATTTTGGAAAACCCAATCCGTTTGGTAAACTGTGAGAAAATCACTTATTGTTAAAAATTGCTGTGAGAGAAAGCTATAAGGGAAAGCAGCTAATGAGATGCTTTCATTTTTTGATTATGCAGGAATCAGTTTTGAAGAGTCGATGGGTTTAATGATTATGCCGCAATCATTTTCTGATTATGCGGAAATCAATACTAACAATACTTTTAACAAAAATTTTACCAAACGCCTAACTGCTTTCTCTCATAGCTGATTTCTCTCATGGTGGGCAATCTCCTATCGAAATAAAAGCACAAGTAGAGGAGAAATATTTTTAAAGGACATTGAAACTCTGCAGGAGTTTATCACCCAACTAAGTTAGTTGTTTCTGCATAATTCTACTGTCGTATTGAACTCTAGTGTATTAATTTGATTTGTTGATATATATAATATATTTTGTGTTGTTTTTATTCTGTTATTTGGTTAATTGATGATTGTTTTCCAACAATCTTTGGACAGTAACATGGAACAATCAGGAAGTAAAACCTCTCATGCCAAAAAGCCTGATAAATTCAAGAGTACTAACTTCAAATGTTGGCAACATAAGATGTTGATCTATCTGACAACATTAAACGTAGCCTATATTATGAGACATGATGCCCTTATGTCGAATGAGAATCTTACAACCAAAGAGACTGTGGCTGCAATTGATGCATGGACACAATCTAATTTTCTGTGCAGGAACTATATCTTGAATGGGCTGGATGATACACTGTATGATGTTTATGCAGTGTTCAAGACGACTAAAGAAGTTTAGAAATCTCTTGAGAAAAAGTATAAAACTAAATATGCATGATCCAAGAAATTTGTTGTAGGTAGATTTATGGACTTCAAGATGGTAGATTCTAAACTCGTCAAACAAGTTGAAAACTTGGAAAAAATTATCCATGAGATTCTTGCTGAAGGCATGAGATCAATGAATCTTTCTATGTGGCATCTTTAATCGAAAAACTTCCAACAAATTAGAAAGATTTTAAGAGTTATCTGAAACACAAGAGAAAGGAGATGAGTATGGAAGATCTCATTATAAGGCTTCGAATTTAGGAGGATAACAAAATAAGTGAGAACAAGAATTTGGTTTCAAACATGGAACCCAAGGAAAACATAATTTAGGGAAACTCATCACAGCCATAACCCAATTCCAATAAAAAGAACAAGAAGAACTTTATTCCTAGAGCAAAAGGGAAATACTTCAAAAAGATTAAAGGAGCATGCTGGATTTGTGGGAAAGCGAGCCATAGAGCTCAATATTGTAGGCATAGAAGAGATCAGAACCTTGCAAATCCAAACAACAACAGACCTAGAAACAATCAGGCCAATGTGACTGAAGAAAACTTGGCTGCAATAATGTTAGAGACCAACATGTTTTCTAATGAAAATGAATGGTTGATTGATATTGGAGCCACCTGCCATATCTGTGGTGATAAGAATGCATTTCTTACTTACCTAGAGATACATGGAGGTGAACAACGTTTATGGGAAACGCATCTGCATCTGTTGTTGTTAGAAAGGAAAAAGTGATCCTGAAATTCACCTATGGAAAGAAACTAACCCTCCTTGATGTACTGCATGTGCCATACTTACAAAGGAACTTGGTACATGGAGCTATTATGAGTAACAAAATTTCAAACTAGTTTTTGAGTCCAATCAAGTTCTACGCCTGTAGTGCCCCCTAAAACTGTGATCAAATTCTACTTTCCTTTGCCTTGGTCATATTAGGGAGCCTACTTATCAACCAAATTACATAATGCTTTGAATGCGTGAAGGCACGGAATGGAACACTTACAGTTTTTCTTTTCTTTTTAGGTGGCTCTATAGAAGAAGAAGAAATGGCTATATTGTTTAAATATATATTTCAATATTATATATAGTATAGCCGCGATGCTATATTGTTTAAATATGGCTATACTTCTTAAACACATTCAAATATTTAAATAGTGTAGCCTTGCGGCTATACTATTTAAACTTATTTAATATTTTTTAAAAGTATATCCGCGCGGCTATACTGCTTAAATATATTCGAATATTGTAAATCCAAGATTGAACTCATATATGAGACATACATATTCATCAACACATCCATGTTTCCAGGATGCTCTCTATCTGGCAAAATAATAACGAAAGCATTTGATTCTGATTCGTTATAGCGCTTGGATTTCTAACCAAGCGAACAGTATATTTTGGAATTGTTCCTTTATAATTCTGATTCCTTATTCAACCATCTCCAACAGTAATAATTAGCACCTTGTGCTGAAATTGAAATTTCCATAACATAAATAATCTTATTAATGGACATACATCAGTGTTTTCAACAGAATATAACCTCTAATGGACCCAGAGAGTGTGGAAAGAAACTTAGGGCATCTCTCAGAGGCGTCCGCCAAGTGGGATCAATATTGTTAGGTTAACGATTCAAATGTATCATGCATCTTCATCCCAGACTGTCCATGTTCATCGCCAGTATGAATTCAAGTCATCCATTCACATCATTCATGATTTGATATTCATGTAGGAAATATATTCCATAGACATTCTTCTATCTAAGTATATGTTCAGTTGTTAAAATACAAAAAAAAAGGGAGACTTTCTATCCATATGGAATTCGGAAAATAGAAATGCATTTCTATATTGTGGGAAATGAATCTATCCGGTGGTCTAAAAGATTTTTGTACCCTGAAACTAAGAAGAAAAGACAAGATTACGTATCGTACAAAAAAATAGTGTTTCAAAAACACTATAGAAAGAGATAATAAGGTTATACAAAATGTGTGTCAAGAATGCTCAATCCAAACCCAACTCATTTAATAAAGGTGTCTTGTTAGGTTCGAGTGTTAAACGTGTTATTAAACAGGTTAACAAATTATCATGATCGCTATATTTGATTTATTATCATAACTTGACCCAAGAAATGAATTCTTATTATAATCAAATAAGAATGTTTTTCTAAAGCCATGCAATAATTTGACTTGAATTGATGATATGTCTCTAGTTTATATTCTCCCATATGTGTGATAACAACTATAGTAAAAAAAATTTGGTCCATGATGAAGGAAACATGCATTTAAATTTCAAATTATTGGATCTTAGGCTACAACATACATGAATCAAACATTTAAAGAGGTGAAAGCGAATTTTAGTTCTTAATGAGCATAATGCTATCTAATTTCCCAAATATCTTTTAGGTCTAATCACATTTTATGCCTAACATTGAAAATCCTAGACAAAGGATGATTTCTTAGCCAGACTATAAAATAAACTAAGAGCCTTGCTATTTAGTTAGAGGTGTATTTGAATTTGGGCCCTTTCATCCAAATAATTATGTTTCGGCCCAACTTGAGTAAAAGGATTTAATAAGCCAAAAGTCTTAGGAATTTATCCTCTCTCTCTCTCTCTCTCTCTCTCTCTCTCTAATTATGTTTCGGCCCAACTTGAGTAAAAGGATTTAATAAGCCAAAAATCTTAGGAATTTATCCCCTCTCTCTCTCTCGATAAGGCAGAAAAGATCGGCCTCTAGGGGTCTCTAAGGGCTCACCATTAGTGTGTGGTTGGAACATTTGTGGGCCTGACATCTGACCAACGTTCAGTCACCTGCAGTTTTCTTCTTCAGGATAAGAGGCTGGAATGGGAGCTCCATGGTAGTTTTTCTTTACTTTGTGTTTTGTTCGTTTTGGTGTTCCATTGGTTCTGAACCAATGCATGATAAACAAATCTCGTGTTGTACAAAGGACTATGTTTACATAGGAGACCTTCTTTCACAAAATTTGAGAGGCGTTGATGTGCTCTTTAGATGAGTTTCTCTTGGCTTAAGTTTGTTACTTGTGTTTTGGTAATGTGGTTTGTTCATTTTGGTGCTCCATTGGTTCTAACCCATTGCATGATGAACAAATCTTGCTTTGTAAAAAAAAACCTATATTTACATAGGAGGCCTTCTTTGACAGAACTTGAGAGGCGTTGGTGTGCTTTTTCGATGAGTTATCTTAGCTTATATTTGTTGGTTTCGTCGAATTGTTTTAGAGGTGACTGTTCTGTGTTTGTTTTTTTGTGTCTAGACTCATTGGTTAGTCTGGTGCATGTGCAATGGTGGAGGCACATGGAGACTAGTGCAGTCACTGGTCCCAATGAAATTTTATAAAAACAAAGTATTAGTATGCAACCCAATTTCCTCTAAGCTAAAAGTCTTTTACCATATGGGCCATATCCAGCAACCAAAAGTAGTATTCAGCTAAACCTATATTACCACATGGGCCCTACTGACCATCCAAATTTCCTACAACCATACGCTACCCATTCCCAAAAGAATTAGAATTATTATTATAATTATATATTGCACTCTTGTATAAATCAATAAACCTAAGCCCTTTTCTCTTTTCTTGGGTCAGAAACACGACCAGACTTGTCAGTTGCTTATGAGTTTTTTTCCTTCTCAAATTCTAATTATATTATTAAATTTTTTATTTATATTTATTTTAATGGGTCTTTCAATTTATGTGCAGATTACCAAAGGCGTAGAAATGTAGCATGTGTGGTACTCTTTCTTAGGTTTTTCTATGTGATTTTCATAAGATGGTTTTAATGAGGCCATTGTTAACGTGCCAGTTCTTATGTAACTCTGTGGGCCATTTGCATGCTTAATGACTAAGCCATGTTACATAGATTAGTTTCATGTGACAAAAGTAAATTCTCAACCGCAATGTATAAAATAACTCAAATTTCAAATATTAAAGAGTGAATTACTTGAGGGTGATGAAAAAAAAAATTGTGACACACGGAAGAAATACTCGTTTTCAGGGGGCCCTAATAATTGACAAAATTGGGAGGGAATAAAAATTTACTGGATCAGTCACTTTGAAAAATTAGATCTTCCAAAATGTTGGGTTAAAGTTGTTAGTGACCGTGATTCCCTCCATGCTTACTAACTTGAACTTAGATGTGGTCAAATTAGAAGAACTTTATTATAATAATAATAATGATAATAAAACTCTATTTAGAAAAGAATTAAATAAGGAAATGGGCATTTCTTTTTGGTTCAGAACTTAAAAGAGGGAACCAACCAACCGAGGCCCAAAATTCCTATGCACATAAGGCTCTCCTCGTAAGAGCGACAAACTCGAGCTGCCTCTATTCCTTCCTATTTTCAGGTATCTCTCTCTCGCTCTCTCTGTGTGTACTGTTTCAGTTGATAACGAGAATGGTTTGCATATAACTGTTTAATCCAAAAAACTAGTAAATATCATAGTGATGTGTGGGATTTTGACATAGCGCTTTGTTGTTTGCATGAGCACAGTAGGTGATTGAGTTGCACATGAGGTGTTTGGTAAAATGTCAAGGACACTGGTGATGATTGAGTTGCACACTAGGTGTTTTAAAAAAATGTCAATTTGCAATATGGGTAGTCTCAAATGGCCTGACATTGTTTTGTAACTCTGAAAGATTTAAACTTCACCTTGTGGCTGGTCTTGGAAGCGTTTTTTTTGTCAAAAACTGAAAGCGTATTCTTTGAATTAGAGAGGTGAAGTGAGATGGCCACTGGTGGTCTAAAGAGCCTGTTGTCCACGGCAATCACTACTGGGGTGACTGAGGCTAGGGCGAGGATATTCGGGCACATACTTAACCCAACAGGCCAGAAATCTGCCCATAAGATTTTACGCAAGAAGTTGATTGGTGAGAAAGTCGCCCAGTGGTACCCATATGACATCAAGAAAGATGACCCCAAAATCATGGCTATGGAAGAACAAGAGTACACTCTCTTCCCCTCCCTCCCTCTAATGTCTACTGAATGTCTGCTTTTTATGTTTTGCTGTTGTATTATTTCTTCAATACGGAACTTGCAAATTCCGAAGAATATCATGATATTTCCTTAGTTGTGAAAATTACATAATGGAAGGTCAGCACTTTAGTATTTTATTCATAGAATATGGAAGCAGAAGATTAATAGTACAATGTTACTTCCATAGTTGGCTGCTCTGTCTGTACAAATGAGTGAACTTCTTAGTGAGGCATGCTTCATAGGCAACTGAATACTTATTATGAAATTTGAACAGCTTTCTTTTCTGCCTCTCATTTGAGTCTTGCAGGCTAGTTTTTGATCTAGTGTAGTTTCATCATGACTGCTTTGCTACATTAAGCAACCATAATATAGCTTGTGATGGTTTCATGATTTGTATAATCAGAACTGTAAGTAGTTTTTGGTGACTATATTCCTGATGCATCTCTACTTGGCATCTTTCTAGGCGATTATCCAAGCTTGAAATGTTGAAGCGTCGAGGAAAAGGACCACCCAAGAAGGGTCACGGAAGGCGTGCTGCCAAGCGTAACAAAAAGTAGTATTTTGACATGCTAAAATTGGTTATTGAGTAGTGTTTTGAATAAAAAGACTACTAGTATGGACGTTGTGTAACTTTTTGTTCTTTCAAGTTCCTGTCGTTTTTCTTGCCCCACTTTGTAAAGATGATATTATTCTATCCATGAGAATATTTTGTTTAGGAAAACATTTGGCATTCAACACTTTCCAGGCTTCGGCTGATATAAGCAAGTTTGAGATTTCAACTTACTTTGGTTTGTCAACAACCCTTGAGCAATGGATTTAGTACTGAAATCATGTGCAGTTGATTTTTTATGTTTCTATGATGTTATCCAAACCGGGAATTATTGCTAAAGCAGGGGAAAATTGACACAAACCAAAACTCGGATTGAAAATCAAGGTACCTCAAATAATCATTTTTATCACGAAGACCGTAAAAAAGGATTCCTCGAGCATAAAGCTTGACATGTATGCAACAGCTTTTGGAAACTTATAATCGAATGAATGCAACACAAATACCATATCCCATCCAACTATTAGAAGCTCAACAGGTGTGTCCTGCCTGTATAAATTTTCCTTGTACCACGTACTTCACAGCTTCAAAACAATTTGAAATTTTAAAAATAAAATTACAATTTTTCTTATGCTACAGATTTTGAATGGAGAAACATATGATCAGCAAAGCTGTATATGGTACCAAATCTTGAAGAAGAATTAATTTTAGGTACCTTTCTTTTACCAATAATCTCCACATGAACAAGTTCCATTTTTAAAATGATGGAACCTTCTTACATCTCTTAAGATGATCTCCCTGTCGAGTATCTTTGAGATATACTTTGACGCCATGTGGCAGTCGTTACAGACTCTAAGGTTCTTGGCAACTCTAATGGTAGTCCCTGGACGGGTATTGAGAATGCCGAATGCTAGTGCCAGTTTTTCACTGTGCCCACAGAGTAGAGTTTCTTTCTCCTCCTCATCAACATTGTGAAGTACACAAGAAGTATCAGGCACATAACCCTCCTTTTTCATCTTCTCTGACAGGGTTTCGAGAAATTCATGGAGCTGTTCACTTTGTGGATGTGACAAATCTCCAGCCAAAAACTTATGAACTTCATCTCCAAACTCAATCCAACTACAACCAGGCTCTTTCTTCACTCCCATTTCCTTCATCTTTCTCCGAACATCCATTGCCTTATCCCAAAGCCCAGAGGATGAGTATATATTTGAGAGTAGAACATAGTGACTAGCGACACTAGGCTCCAACTCCAGGAGTTGATTAGCTGCAATTTCCCCAATCTCTACATTCTGATGAATTCGACAAGCACCAAGCAAGCTACTCCAGGCACCTGCTTTATCAAGCTCAGAAGGCATGGTGTTGACAAGTTGATATGCTTCCTCCACATTACCTGCCCGGCCAAGCAAATCCACAACACAAGCATAATGATCTGTTGCGGGTTCAACCCCATGGTCACTTTTCATTTTGTGGAACAAATTCAGTCCTTCATCTACCATCCCAGAATGGCTACATGCTGCAAACAGTGCAATGAAAGTAACTTCATTAGGTCTTACCTCTTTATTCCGACATCCTTCATCGACCATATTCTTAAATAGTTCTAAGGCTTCCTCCCCTCTCCCATGCATCCCATAAGCCATGATAAGTACGTTCCAGGTGATCACATTCTTTATTGGTATCTGATTAAACACAGCTCTAGCTAAATCTATGCAGCCACATTTCGCATACATGTCAACCAGTGCACTTCCTACTGCAACATCAAATGCCAGCAAATGTTTAATAGCATAAGAATGAATCTCTTTCCCCTTAGCAAGTGCTGCCAATGCAGCACAACCGGGAAGAATTGTCATGAATGTTATAGAATTTGGCTTAAGAGGAACCCTTCCTTCATCATCATAAGCATTATCATTCATGTTCTTTTTCTCTTTCACTCTCTGCATGTCATATATCAGATTAAGTGCATCACCATGGCGTCCACAGATAACATAACCAGTGATCATGGTGTTCCAAGACACTATGTCTCTTACCTCCATGCTGTTAAATATAGTTTCTGAAATTTGTGTCTTCCCCATCCTGGAGTACATGTCCATAAGTGCATTTTGCACATACCTGTTCTTCTCCAGACCCCTCTTTATTACATAACCGTGGATACTTTCTTTATCAGAGAATGCTTCACACCGCACGCTGGCTGGCACAATACTTGACATTGTGGTAGAATTTGGAGAAAGCCCAGAGGCAGCACACATTTCAAGGAACAGGTTCAAGGCCTCCTTGTCGTACTCATTTTGTGCATAACCAGTAATCATTGCATTCCAAAGTGCAATTTTCCTCTCCAAGACAGCATTAAAAACACGACGACCACTTGAAACTTGTCGGCAATTGCAATACATGTCAACTAAAGCACTACCCACATAAGAATTCTCAATCAATTCATTGGTTCTCAAGGCATAAGCATGTATTTCCTTCCCTGTGTCTAGCATCTCCAGATGAGAACAGGCAGGAAGAACACTTGCAACTGTGACCCCATCTGGTTTAAATCCTGCAAGAACCATAAGGCGGAAGAACTCTAATGCTTCCATAAATTGGTCATTCTGAGATAATGAACTTATCATCGTGTTCCATGAAACCATGTCACAGTCCTCATACAACTCAAACAAAGCTCTCGAGTATTCAGCTTCTCCTAATTTAGAATACATTGCCAATAAAGCATTGATTGTAAATGTTTTGCACTCACTCATTCTCACACTATACGCATGAACTTGCTTTCCAAGCCGCAAACCATCACGCTTGTGCAAATTAGAACAAGCAAGTGCCACACTCACCAAAGTAAAGGAGCTAGGCTCCATATTCTCCAATAACATCGACCTAAACGCCTCAAGAGCAAGTTCCCATTCCTCAAACCGACACAAAGCAGCAATCATCGAATTCCAAGAAACTTGATCTCTCTCAATTATTCCATCGAACACTTTGCATGCATCTCCTATATCTCCACATTTTCCATACACATTTACAAGTGTATTAGCCACGGTCACTGAAGATGATCCATACCCAAATTTCACGACATGGGCATGAATCTGCTTCCCCAAATTCAAGTCCTGAAGGCTTGTAACGGCCTTGAGAACTGCCGGGAAAGCAAAGTTGTCGGGTACTATACCCGAAAGAGTCATTTCGATGTACGTTAAAATGGCTTCTCGGAAAAGATTGGACCGGGTTTGGGAGCGAAGGGTTTCGATCCATGAGGCCGGAGTGCGAGATTGGGATATGAGTTTTGGCGGAGAGGTGGTTGTGGTGGGTTGGTTGAGTATAGGAGATTGCTTTAAAGTGTTTCTTTTAAGAGTTGTGGGTTGGTGGATTTGGAGGGAAGAAAGTGTTTGCGAAGAAGGTAAGGGTCCAGAGAGAGGTGAGAGCAGTTGAGTGTAGGAGGACATTTGGTAGTTATTACAGTTGGAGCAGCTACAGGATAGATAGTTCTAAAAGAAAAGTAGTTCTATAGTTGTTCGTTCATGTTTTGAACAAGTGATAGGGGTTGGGCCCACTGACTGGATATTCTATCTTCCTCTTCATCTTTTTCTTTCATGTGATTAAATTTTAAGAAATTCTCAAAGAGAGAAAGACCTTAAGTTGTGCTTTTGCTTGCTCACTTTCTTTTCCAGAATTTTGTCATCACTCTTTAGACCAGAGAATTTTGTCATCTCTCATCATCATTTCATGAACATGATCATCACTTTCACTGCTGATAATTTTTTCCAACCAATTGCTTCATCAATCATTTAAAGATAAAGAAACAACCCTTGACATGAATTAGATGAAAAAGAAATGATCTGTCAAGTTGGGCAATTGAGGTTTCCAATGAATTGGTCTGTAAATTTTTGAGCTTCCAAGGGTAGATTACATTACATATGAGAAAAAGTACAAAGGGCCTGCCAAACTGGATGCGATTGAAAAAGAACTTAAGAGGGCGCTTTGACTTCATAATCTCTTCCTTTAATTGAAGTGAAACACATTGAACATGCAGAACCATTCTTTCACATGTGGCTGCGTACTTTTAACATATAGCTGCATATTTTTAACGTGTGGCTTCATATTTTAAAGGTGCGCTCTTATGTAACCTTACGTCAAATGCTTTGCCGACCCTTTAATGGCCCTCACCCTACTGTAAGGATTTTTTATTATAAAAAATATATAAAAGATATAATCTAAACTACAAGGATAATGATGAAGTTTTTCACACATACTATTAAAGTGATATATGAATTCAAACTTGAAATCATTAGTCAATAAATAAATTTCATTTTCCACTCTACCAGACTCGATTGGCACAATAAAGAAAAAAAATATGGAATTGAAGCAGCAAAATTTGGCCTTTTCCCCCAATAGATAAATATAAATATTTGAGTAAAAACTTTAAGTTGACGTGGGTGATTAATGGCTAACAGCACAGCTGCCTGTCATATTCACACTTGCAGGGAGGAGAAGAGTGAATGGCTGAACTTTGTCTGTTTAGTTGAGAGATACAATGAACAAAACTGAATAAATTTTCAACCTTTTGTTATCTTGCTTTTCAAAGGTTTGGGCTTGCAGGTCTATATGGCCATTTCCAGGATAAGAACAAATTGGGTAGGTTCATTTTCTGAATTTAAAGCATAGCTCTCGCTCTTTCCAGTCCAAAAGGCCATTTTGTGCATAGCAACACTGAGAGAGAGAGAGGATGGAGCAGCTACCATCAGAATCAGATGCCATAGCCAAAGTCTCATCGATATTCATATACCCAATAAAATCATGCCGTGGAATTTCAGTTTCTCAAGCATCGGTCACTCCTACAGGTATGACCAATTCATCATTACTTGTACTTCCATTGATGATGATATTCATTTTGTTTCTTTCTTGAGTCCCCTAGAAAAAATGGACATTTAGTATTTAAGTCAAATTATTCATTTATATTTGTTTGCATATTTGAGTTGCCCAGTTGAGTTTTCTCCCTCTAATTTTTTTGTTTTTAATTATACATGAAATTCATTCTTTTCTTTCCAAAGTTTTTTTTTTTAGTATTGTTGGATTTTTCTTTTTGCATTATTATTTGGTAAATGTCCAGTCTTGAATTATAAGATAAAACGACCTTACTTCAACCGGATCTGTTCTACAGGAATGTACCTCTGTATCTGTATCCATGAGTTGCCTTCAGTTTTGTTGGAATAAAAAGTGTAGGATAAAAACAGTGCATATCACGGTTGTTTTTTATTTTTGCATAAGTTTACTTTTTAACCTTAATTTGTCAAACTACTCTGCTTTATTACATTATTGATGGACCTCCTATAATTTAGTGACAAGGAATACTCGTAATTATTCAAATGAAAATTGTTGGTTAGACTGCAAAGTGCAGCCATATTCTGCATTACTTTTTTTCTTTTTTTGGGATGTACAGGATTTCGATGGGATCGGCAATGGTTAGTTGTAAACTACAAGGGGAGGGCGTATACTCAAAGGGTTGAACCAAAGCTTTCTTTGGTTCAGGTAGAGCTGCCAGATGAGGCATTCATAGAGGGTTGGGAACCTTCTAAAAGCTCTTATCTAGGTAAAAAAAACATTAACTTTCTTCTCTATAAAGTTCGTCTTTCCCTCTTTTAGATGCCATTTATGGTCAAACTGTGCTTTCTGCAGTAGAAAACTTATCATTGAGCAGGAGATGTGTGACCATCCAATTGACTCCGACTTCTTTCTCCTTTGCTATTATCACTTTGCCACATGTGGATTTGTTTCTGGAGTTATTATGCCTAGTTGGATGTTGAAATGGAGCTTTACTCTTTTCTTTTTCTTTATTTTCCTTCTTATGATTAAAAGTGCTCACATTGTTGTATTCGATCTTTTATTGTCATTGTTTCTTTTCCCCTGGAGAATTTAGTTCAAAATCCAATCACCTTTTGTAGAACCTGTCACTGTAGTAAAAAGAATCACTCTGATGCAGCGCTACTTCCAAACAAAGTTGTCCTCCATAATTTTGCTTAATGTTTCAACATTCAGAGAGTTCTGGTGAATTTATTTTCTGTTAACTTAATAACGACCTTCACTTTGCAGTACTAAAAGCACCTGGCATGGATGCACTTAAGGTTTCTTTGATTGCACCTCGAGAAGTATCAAATGGGGTTTCAGTATGGGAGTGGTCTGGTTCCGCATTAGACGAAGGAGCTGATGCATCAAAATGGTTTTCAGATTATCTTGGGAAACCCAGTCGACTTGTTCGCTTTAATACAGGTAGAGTTTTTGTGTTCTGTAAAAGGTCATTGCCGGATAGGACTTCAATTGGAAGATGCAATAGCATCCAATGTGGTGCACATATTTCCAAACTCAAAACTAATTAATCTGGTTGCTTTGTGTTCTGATGCAGCTTCAGAAACTAGGCCTGTGGAACCTGAATATGCTCGAGGACACAATATCATGTTCTCCGACATGTACCCATACATGCTATTATCTCAGGTTAGTCAAGTTGCAACATGAAAATGTAACTTCTTTTGCTTTCAAATAGAAGCTCCAACTTGGTTCTTGTCATTGGATATTTTGCAGGGATCAATGGATGCACTAAATAATGTTTTGAAGGAACCCATACCAGTCAACCGTTTTAGACCCAAGTAATTTCTTTATTTAGTTTTCCTGTTGTATTTTTTGTCTTCTTTAATAAGCATCCAAATTCTTCAATACCATGTTTCCTGCACTCCTTATTTTCAGCAACTCGGCATTAATAATCTTCTCCAGGAACCAATACTACTCTGTACCAAAATGTTATCAGCAATATATGTAAATAGATAATATGCATAGTTTTAAATCTTGCAAATTTTTACTTGGATGTCGCAGCATTCTTGTTGAAGGTTGTGAACCATTTTCTGAGGACTTGTGGACAGAGATCAGAATAGACAAGCTTGCATTCCTGGGTGTCAAGCTATGCTCCCGCTGTAAGGTTAAGAGTTTTACCCCTTCTACAATTTTTGCCTACGTGGTGACAGTCAAGCTAATTTTCATAGGAACATCAATGTAATACTTGTCTTGAAATCATATATTGTAGTTCCATTTCAAAATGTAAACTTTGTTTAACTAAACAGTGTCCTCTGGAGCAAACGTTGTTGGCAGCGAGCCACTTGGTAGACAAATGGTCTTTTAACAGGCACCAAAGCTAACCATGAACTTTCATGTCTTCCAGATACCAACGATCAATCAAGAGACTGGCATCGCAGGAGCTGAGCCAAATGAAACTCTTAGGAAAATCCGGTCTGATAGTGTCTTGCGTCCAACTCAAAAACAGAAAGGAAAGGTGAGTAAGTAACAATTATAGGCTTTCAACCGTATTCCACCCTCCATGTCCATGCAGTGATTTACATTATATACAAAATGTTAAATGGATTTCCAGGTCTACTTTGGGCAGAATCTAATTTTCAAAGGCTCTCTTACCGGGAAAAAGGGAAATGTCGTAAAGGTTGGAGATCTTGTTTATGTTCTCAAGAAGGTCTCCTCTGCTGATGAAGCAGCAGCTTGAATTTTGTAGAATATCCACTTTATCCTTGCTGTTACATGGATAATAGTATAAGAACTGCTGTCTAGTGTACAATAAATAACAAGTGAAGTGAGTTGCTTGTTAATGCTGGTTTCTTGCTTTTTTTCTTCCAAATTATGAGGAGGGTGCGTAGGGGGTGAGAGTTCCAGCTATTTCAATTCAATGTATGAGAACCAAAGTCTCCATGAATGATATATGTGTTATGTAGCCGCTTTCATATAAAACAAGTAACAGATAAAAAGAACCATGAATGGTTAATGGATTCCTTTTTTACTTATTTAAGAGTCAAATGGGAGTGCATTACTTGAATGCTTAGTGGATTCCTTTTTACTTTTTTTTTTTTTTTTTTTTTTTCAAAATAACAAAAATTTCTCATGAAATAGCACTATTAAACCTATGATTTCTATGAAGGTTTTAACGAGGCCCATGTAATCGTGCCTATCTTTATATGCCTTTTATGGTTTATGAATGAAATTTTCTTCTATAAAAAAAACCTATGATCAATCAAACAAAATTATCACACAATACTACTAGACTATGCATGTCTTCATGGAAAATAGTTGTGCTTGTTACTTTTATTATTTTATGGCATCAATTCATGATAAATTTTGCCCCCAAAAAAAAAAAAATTTCACATTAGATGATGTGAGGCCTTAGTTTAAGAGTGTTGCACAAGACTTTTAAAATCTCAGGACCGGTCAAGGACCTCACTTCTGCAAACGACGGGTTAAAGTGGGATTTGTCCACAGTGGACTCCAGTTAAAGTTAAAGGCTCAGTCCATTTTGAAATTGGGCTTGCATAAGTTGGGGCCCGATATCTCCCTTGGCTGGATATATGGTGGCATTGTTTGTAGTTTTTCCGGACAGAAGGGTTCATTAGTTTTGATTCAATCAAGGTATCTGAAATGTATCCGTGGAGACTTAAAAATATGGCTAGGTGGATAAAGCAACAGTCTCACCTGCTTTCTGTAAACTTTACCGTTTCTTTATGATTTTATTATCATCCTTCACCTTCAGAGACTGAGCTTTACAGAAAACAAAGAAAAAGATAAGATAAATGCTAATTATATATATACATATTTAAAAGGATTTGATGCACTTCTCAGAGAGTCAGAGTTTTGATTTTCGACTGTAAAGAGAAGCTACAAGACCCCTTTAGCTCTTTTTTTCAATACTTTGAAAAAGAAAGTTACACTGTTGTTTCATTACAATATTACTCTTCTTAAACATGGAATGGATATGGTTTTGGATGACCCTCTCTCTCTTTCTCTCGCTCTGCGGAGCCTCTTGTGTTCACAAATGCAGCCTCTGAAAACAACAATTCTGGGCTTTTGAAGCAGAATTTTCTTGGATTTTTTCTGGAAGAGAAATAAGGTATGTGCCATTTTCACTTATCTAGAGGAAACTTTATTTGTACCATTTTGTTGAATACCAAAATGTGTCACTGTCATCAATGTTTCATTGGTATCCCAAGAAAAAAAGCTGTTTGCAAAGCGTTTGCTATTTTTGATGTTCATCTAGGTCGAAAGCATTTCTAGTTTGGTGCTGCTTCTTATGGAAAGGACACCCAAAATCATCAATTGTTGCTCCAAAATCATCAATTGTTGCTCCAAAAACGAAACCCTTTGGATTTAGCTGCTCAGCTAGTAGCTTCTCTCTCTTTTCTTTTTATTGAGTTAACAAAAGTTTCTTTTTCTTCATTGCTCTCTGATGAGAGATTCCTGATTCATCTTTGTCTTGGTTTTTGGAGTTCCCTACTCTCTCTCTCTCTCTCTCTCATATTTTCTCCTTTCTTTGCTTGTTGCCCTGAAAAATTCATTGCTCTTTCTCTGATATCCTACTTTTGCTCAGACATTCTGTCTCTTGCTGTTCTATATTATGATATGAGAGTCCTGAGCCTGGATTTTGAGAGCGGAAGAAGAAAACTCAGCTACCCTTAACCAGCATTGTCAATTATGCACCCTACTTCCATCATCGTGCAGGGCCCAATGGCCCATCATCATATTCATCTCAAACTAAGCTAATAAGCCTACCCTTTTATCTTTGTCCAGTACAAATGCCTTCATTCACTCTGCAAGACCCAACAGTTACTTCTCTGTAACTTTCAGATGCCCAGAAAAGCCATAAGCATGTGCTTGCTACTGCCACCTAAATTTTTTATTTATTTTATTTATAGTTTATTTTATATATTTTTGGCTCATTTCAATATGAATATTGTTCACCCATGCAATTACCTAGAAGCCCAAAAGGGAAAATTCACACCGCATTTTCTAAGCCGCAGCAACACACTTTTCCTTTAACATGATACGTAAAATCCGGGGTACTCTTTTTTCACCCATCTAAGTGTTGCAAAATGACCAAAGTACCCCTATAAGGGTCCCCCAGTATGCGCATTATTATGACCAAAGGGTCAAACTTAGACCACCATTTTCTTGAAGAAAGAGGCTATATTTTGTGTAGGCCTTGTTAGCTGCTTTGGTCTCAGCAATGGCACCCCCTAGAATCCACAAACGAATGTTAGACCAAGAACCACTGTTTTGTGTAGGGTTTGGTGTTCTTCTCGAAAAAATTTTAACCTCGGCTGTGGTGCTTGTTTGGTCAGGCGGGCTCTGAGGCTCCTAATGTAAATTCAATTAAAAACTCTTTTAAAAATCGAAGCGATTTGAAATTGGAAAACTGTATCAAGGGTAAAGGGGTATACATGTATGCATATGAAGTTGGGGTTTTCCACATTATTTGAGGGATATAAGTGGGGTTTTGGTAGTGGATTAAGGGTATAAATGGAAACCAGAAGAGGACAGAGGTTGCTTGCGCAAATCTAGCTAATATGGGGTTTCTGTGGGAAGCAAAGGTGGAAAGGTTGTTGATGACGAGGAGCACTTCATGTGTTAGCACTATTTTGTTATTCTCGGTTAATTACGGTATGTCATGTCTGATCATTTTTATAAGTGACAGTCTGTAATAAAATGGAGATAGCAAAACAATGTTATCTCGTTTCATTAAAGTTTTTTTTTGAGGCCCCAGAGAGAGAGGGGGGGGGGGGGGGGGGGGTTTAAGTTTAAGGCAAAAGGACAACATTTCCATGCTCAACAAAGCGGAAACCCTTCTTTAATTTTTCTCTGTTCTTTCTTTCCTTCCCTTTCTCACAACAACCCACCCCACCCCCCACCCCCCACCCGTCTTTCATAATTTGCTCCTCAGCTTCTTCTTTTATTTTATACAATTCATGCTCATTGTTTTGGCATTTACTCACCTACCCACAAGTTTTTTTTCAAAATGCTCATAAACCCAATTTTTATTTTTGGCCACATACTTCAAAAAAAGGGGGGCACCTTTTATCTCATTGTGGTTTTGTGTGTGTGTTTTTGCCTACAATCTTAGGCTTCTTCTGGTGCTGACAGCAAGTTTGGTGGTGGAGCATGGTGGGGGCTATGGCTGCAATTTCCTGGAAAGTTGAAGAATCATGCTTTCAAGTGTTTTTTCTGAGAAAGTTTGTGGAGAAAGTTGTTTTCTTGGACTCAAAATGTGAAGGGTGGACTGGTAGAGGAAATGCCATTTCCGAAGTCCACCACTTGTTGCAGCAAGTTCTGATCTCCTTCCTCATGATCTGCTTCTTTGGCTTTTGATGGTGTAGGGGTGTTGGTGATATTGGCTGGACGGCTCAATCTTTCTGTATTTTTTTAGGATATAATAATTTGTTTTATTTTCCTTTTTTTGCTTTATTTTCACTCATTAATTAAGTTTTTGGCTTCTCATTCTGTTTATATGGAAAGGGAATTAATCAAATTCCATTTATTATGTGATTTGAGGAATTGGGAATTGGCAGATTGGTGATGGTGCTGGTGAGTAAAATCAAGTTTTAATTTTCATCTCCATAATAATATGCAGAAAGTTCAATGCATGAGCACTACTGTTTTTGTAACCAGCTCGCTTCTGCCACTCAATTTTATTATGGGGTTTTCTTGGGGTATGTGGGGGCTTTGGTAGAGTATGTTCACATGTTCAAATACACTTCCCTGGATTTACATTTTAATTTGGCTTAATTGTTGTAGTTCTTAAACTTTGACCTCCCAACGATTGACCCAAAAAAAATGGCAATAAAAAAGAGAGAAAGGGGAGATGGGGAATGAGCCGCTCAATAGCACAGGGGGTCGGGGGGAAGGGGAGAGGGATGTAACTTGGGGGTTTTGTAAGTGAGTAATTGGGGTTTGAAGTCAACAATTGCAACTTGCCCAACCTGATTTCTCTTCCATAGTTGTCTTGGACACCAAAAATTTAAAGGGACATTTTGGAAAATGTCAAAGAAGAGATAAATATTTTTAAAAAAAGTCAAAATGGACAAAAATGCCCTTATTTATTTTTGGATTTCTTAATAAATCATTTACATTTGCATGTCTTTGGTTTGAAAGTTGAGGAGTTTTTCTATTTTTTTCGGAAAAATTTTGGCTTTTTTCAAAAATGAAAGTTTTTTTGTGGTTAAAACATAAATTTACTAAATTGGTTAAAGTTGATTGATGGTGTGTTTCTTTTAGTTTAACAATCATTTAAAGGACTTGTTTGATAATCATTTCGTTTTCACTTTTTCAGAAAACTGAAAACTGAAAACATGTCATGTTTGATAAACATACATCGCACTCTAGTCCCAAAACTCAACATTTGGAACCTCCCAACTGGGACGACTAGGCCGCATGACTCTTGCGTTTGGCCATGGATCAAGTTTGACTCACTAGATCTCCAAATTCAAAATTCACTAAAAGTTCATCTTAACAGTAAAAAAAATCAACGAAAATGTGGCATCAACGAAAATGTGGCAGACTCCTTATGACATGCACTTTCATTTTATGAATATCATATTCACATGACCTCAAGAAAAATCTAATTTCTAAGTTCCCTATAAAGAATTGTTACTTCAAAGTTTGATAGCAGCTTAGCCAAGTCAAAAGTGAAATTGTAATTTTGGATTCGCCACCTTAAGTAATCGGACCTGCATAGTACCCATCTACACCAGAATGACTCTTAGACATGACTATCGAACTCATGCATATGAAATAAGAAATAACAAAAACAAAAACTGAAAAAGTGGAAACAATTACCAAGCAACTTTTAAACAGTTCATAGTTAGAAGACAATTAGAGTACAATTAAGCCTTTTTATTTTCGGAAAATCATCTTCCATATTCAATGATAATATTATTACTTGTGAAAAAATTGCACAAATGCCACTTGGGTTTCTGGGAGGTTGGTTGTAATCTTTTTAGTTTGGATGGATGCAATTTTCCCATTATTTATCAACTTTCTCTGTTTCAATTCTCAATTTTGGCTTGAGACTGAGAGAGTGTTGTGGCTTTGTAAATGGTGTTTCTAAATCTGTCTTGTCTGGGTCGGGTAGTGAGGTGACAATGCAACAAGTGGAGTCCAGAGAAACACTGAAAATAGGGTCTAGGGTTCCTAGGCTTAGGCACTATCTATCTTATAGGCATAGTTAAAACAAGCACTGAGTGAGAGAGAGAGAGAGAGAGAGAGAGAGAGAGAGAGAAACAAACAAAGGCAAAGACAAATAAAGTTTGGAAGGCCCTCATATTCGTAGTCCATGGAAGTGTCCTATCAATTGTGTGCGCTGCAATTTGGGATTTTCTTGGTTTTTGGTTTTTGCATGCACGTGAAAATACAAATCTATTTTATTTGATAAAAGGGTAATCTGTCGAATTCCCTTTTCAACTTGTATTTAATTATCAATTTACATTCAGATACTTTTTATTAAAAAAAATTAAGGATTTGAATAAATTTTTATTATCAATGTTACCCATGCCTATTAACATTTCATCCAAACTTTACTTTAAAAAAATTAAAAACATAAAACAAAAGAAGAAAAAAATTAAAAAAGGGGATTAACCTCTTCACACCTGGAGCCGCCCCTTCCCAACCGTCATCATCTACACCAACGCCACCATCCACACACCACCGCCACTAGGGTTGGGTATCTAAAGCCAAAATACCAAAATCGTATCGTACCAAATCGGTTTCATACCATTTTATATGGGATTAGGCAATATTCGGTATGATACTGTACTGTGTCAAGTGAGTATGACACGGTAGCGTATCGGGTATTTCGTACCGTTCAGTACCGTACCGAAATGAGTAAGTTTAAAAAAAAAAAATTTCAGTCTCTCAACTCAAACCTCGTCTCTCAGACGCTCTCAAAACCTCTCTCACTCTAAGACTCAGCCCATTTGAAGAACTTCTCTGCTCCATGCCCAGCTCTCTGTTTCTCTCTCTCGATTTCACTCGATTCAAGCTCTCTCCAAGCCAAATCCTTCTCATCTCGATTCAAGCTCTGGTCAGTGGTGGCTCTAGCACAAAACATTGTCTCTTTCTCTGTGTTAGAGAATCGAAAGAGGAGGTGGTCAAAACCCAAAGTCACCAACCGGCAATTGCTAATCAAACATTACACCAGTTTATAAGGAAAACCTATGTCTTTCTATTAAACTGTCAGATGATGAAAAGATGTTTTTGATAAAATCATTAAAATTTTGCTGAATTTTATAAGGCAAAGGCATCAAATACCAATACTATTTGGGTTTGTAAACTCTGTAAGCCATAAGAAAGGCATTAGATTACTTAAGTTGTGTTGATATGAATTGAGATTTGATGAATTTGCTGAATTGTGAGTAGTTATTTGGTGAATTTGTTGAATTGGTGGATTTTTTAGTTGTGTCATTTTGGTATCGAAATGGTACCATTTCACACCGGAACCGATTTGGCACGATATCAATTTGGGTTAATGAAAATCCCACACCAGTTTCAATTTCCGATATCGGTGGTATGATGAGCTCAATACCGTACCATGCCCATCCCTAACCGCCACCGTACGTCTCTTGCCGACTCTCACACTCCAATTAAAACACATTATCTCACCCTAAATATTAACTCTACACACCTAATCACCACAGCTAGCCTATCATCTCACCGACACAGAACAACTCATCCCCATCCCCAAGCTCGGGTACTCCATACAACTCCAATCCTCGATGACATCCCAGCAACCACTGACCACTCCCACGCCCAAAAACAGAAAAGAAAACCTTATCCGCACCCACAGACCTAGACCCATTCGGGCCCCCTCCCCTATGTTTTTTTTTCCTCCCCCATAGCCTTCAAGGCCTCTTCACCTCACAAGTTCCTCGTCAAACCACCAAACAGTTTAATCCTTCCATTGTGCCACGCCACCTTCCATGTCATCCTCAAGCCTCAGGCCTAGTTCCCGCCTGCCTTTCCTCACTCGCCGTCTGACCGATTCCTCATCAGCATCGCCGAGTTCACCGTCCCTACCCAGTAACCTCAAATCTCTGAGCCCACCCCCTAAATTTTGCTGACTTGATCGCCCCTCACCCAAAATCTCAACTTGAAATCGCACAACCCAAGAATTAATTCAAGATCTGAATTAATGGGGTTGTTTGAAGGGTGGGGGCTAATGGGTCACCCATGCCAGTCAGGCGGCACAGTCGGGGAGAGAGAAAGGGCAGAGTTGCAGAGAGAGAAGAAGGGGTGGGTGGGTCCCCCCTCTCTGTTTTTTAAAATGATGTTATTTTATTTTACATTATTTAATTATTTTTAACATATGAAATGACCAATTTGCCCTCATATTTAACGACAAATTAGATGAAATGTTGAGAATTTGGACGGTAAGGGAAATTGAGAATAAAATTTATTTCAAGCCCTTAATTTTCTAGGGATTTTTAAAAAAATGTCACCCGAACTTATATTTCAATTTCAATGTCACCTTAAAGAAAAATTTAAGGAAATGTTATCTTCATTTTTCAAAATTCATGATTTGTCATCTGACTTTAAAACCATCTAATTTTATATCCATTTTAAAGGGTATTTTAGTCTTTTCATTTTTCAGGATATTTTTCCATTTTTAAAATACCTTTGAAAATAGAAAGACTAAAATATCCTTAAAAATATATGGTGTTAAAGTCAGATGACAAATAATGAATTTTGAAAAATTAAGGTGATATTTCTATTAAATTTTTCTTTAAAATGACAAATTAAAACTGGGGTATAAATTCAAGTGATATTTCTCTAAAAATCTCAATTTTATTTAAAATAAAATAAAAAAGTCATTGAATAAATTGATAATTAGGTATGGGGACAATTCGGCGAAATACCCTTTGATAAAACACAGTTTGTTTTCTAGACTTTCAAATATTTTTAGTGGGACCTAGGAATTTCGTAATTTCGTGGAAATTAACGATTTTTGGCATTTTTATGCTTTAAATCCTAGTAGTGATATCATGCCCCCATAATGTTTCTAAATTGTCGGTTTTTTTCTTTGGGTTCCTTTTTCTTTTCTTATTTTTCTTTTATTTTTGGTTCTACAAAAAGCGGGTAAAGGTAAGAAGTGTTCGAACCTGACTTCAAATATCGTTTTATTCTTTTTATTGTTAATATTTGTTGTGGGAAGTGTCTAAAATTTGGTGCAATAAGTTAGGTTCACTATCATGACTAACTGACTTAACGTACGTCTAATATTAGACCTATAAATGAATTAGAGATGGAGCAGAGGACCTGAAATCTTACCCAACCGAATTTCAAAAAAATTCAACACAATCTGATTTCGAAAATCTGATAAAACATTCACAACAACATCCATATTCGATGTGTTGAATTATCTTATATCAGATCCGATAACCTAATCTGTATTCTTTTATGTTACAAATAGTTTTAAAATATTTTTATTTATTTACGAAAAAAATTCACAATATTATTACATTACATATGCATATATATTAGGTAAGCAAAATAAATTACTATTAAATTAAATTAAATTGAATTAGATAAGATCTAGATTTATTCTGTTAACTTCATAAATTAACGAATTCAGAACATAATCGAGTTATCAAATTATGCCACAAAATCCACCCGTATTAATTACATTTATCCATTGACATGTCTACATTGAACCCCGTGTTTTAATCACACAAGGTCATGGTCCATCCGTTCAAATATTACTTTGGAGTTAGAATATTGAATATCAAAAAATAAAATCCCCCACACCCAACCTCCTTTCCCAAGTCCCAAGACATGAGATGAAAAAAGTTGTGGGCAGCTGACAACAGCAAGCAGGGGACTGTCCCTTAGTGGACTTTTTGGTCACGACTGTTCCTCTTGAAACCCCAACCGAATGAAGGGGGTAATCAGCAAATGTAATCCAAATCACTGAACCAGTTTAAAGCCACTGGTCTAAAACTGTTCTCAACAAGCTATATAGTTTGTTTTGTTTTTTACTTGTTTTTAGATAAACAGAGCAACTAAACCACTCTTTAATGGTAAAAGTCACTCCTTTCATACATCCTTATTTTACCCCAGCTAGTTGTAACATCCTTGATCAAATTACTATCAGATTTCTATCATGTTATGTTACCGAACTATAAATATAACGACAAATACAAACAAGCACCCCGCATATTCTACGGTTTTACATCAACAGATTGGTAAATAATAAGCTATCTGCCTTCCACACAAAAAACAAAAAACAAAAAACAGTTCTGTCAAGGAAGCAGTTCCCTAGGTTTAGATTTTTTTTGCATATAATCTACTTTTCTATTAAGAGCATCTACAATCATGTTGCTTATTTTTTTAGTTAAAATTTAGTTAAAAACACAAAAAAATTATTTTAAGAGCTCTCTATAAAATTTGAACTCCAATTATACTCCCCAGTTTATGGAGTCATAAACACTATAGTCATTTTTTTAATTCAATACAATTGGTCCATCTTTATTTTTTTAAAAATAATAATTTAAAATTTTAAAATATATATATAAACAATAGTTAACATTAATTAAAAGTTTAAACTATACATAAATTATAAGGAGCCATTAGAAGTCATTTCTCTCTCCTCATATTTAGAAGCACCTGGAGGTCTCCCTATTTTAGGAGGTAAATAGGGAGCATGGTTGGAGTTGTATTTTTCTAATTTCTCCCTAAAATTTGTCTAAGTTGTTGGCTTAGGAAGCCCATTGTGGATGCTCAAATGCTTAAATTTGAGAAATCTCGTTTGGTACATCGGACTGCACTGAATTATTTTAGTCGGATAATATTAATTTGTTCCGGAGAGTACTGACTGTTTATCCATAATATTATAAGGCGTTTGATGTTGTTCTAGATAAATAGTTTTTTTTTTTTTTTTTTAAATGACCTTTCCTATTAAGAGGGGCAATAGCACACTAAACTCATACACACTACACGAATGCTAGGACTCGAACCTAGGACCTTGCCTGAGGGAGTAATTACTTCAAACCACTAAACTAGTGAGTCCTTTACCTAGTGCTCTGTTAGATAACGGTGAATCGAACTCCATAAATAAATAAGAAAAAGCCACTCAGTTTAATTTAATCGAGGTGTATTGACATCCTATACCAACTACGTACAATGCTTGATTTACCCAAAAAAAAAAGAAAAAAGAAACTACAGTGCGATTCTATATCATCAACTGGATCTTCAATGCCATTCCATCATCAAAGATGTATACAATTATGTTTCGCTTGGGAGGGCCTATCCTGTCGATTGGGAGCATTGAACCACAACCAAGAACCATAAAAATTAATGTTTCTCTACTATCAAATTCACCAAATTATACTATAAGGTCTTTCGCTTCAAGAGCACCTTTTGATTTCTTTCAATTGTAGTCCATCTCCAAATCTTCTTAACACACCCAACCCCCAATCTGGAACATGAGCAGCCCCCACCCACACGCCCACACCCACCGTCCACCAAATCTATCTAAAATCTGTCAATTTGTGTGGTAAATAATTTCCTACACAATCGAATATCCAAACCTGAATTTCTTTATCGTTGAACGACGCATACTTGAAACTAAGATGGGCATCAATCGAAACTGAAAGGGAACCAAAATTGTGAGAATCTGTGGTTGGAAAGGAGGGGACTTGATTGAGTCTATGTCTATGGCACAATGGATTATTTCGTTAATTAGGGGCTGGAGGAAGAGCCGACCTGCTGGGCTTAGAGGTTCGTCGGAGTAGTCATTAGCTGCTGATCAACCCATGTGAGAGAGAGAAAGAGAGAGAGAGAGAGATCTGAGGAGAAGATAGCAAAGAAGAAATGTAGAGGGTGTTTTTTTCCTTCTTAATCTTATAATTAAACGTGTATTATCTAAATCGAGGTGTGTGAGTTGTATTAATTAGTCGAGTAAGGAGTAATTAAATAATACAAGTTGACACCAAACAACTGGCATCGACTATTTACTCTTATCTAGAGTCTAATACGATGTATCAAACATACCCTAAATATGTCAAGATTATTAGGATTGTGCAACGCGCCAATTCTTCAGGCAATCGTATAGGCAAATAATCCCCACCCAAACCATGGGAAAGATGAACATTGGGAAACATTCGTTTACCTAATTTGGATTTCAAACCCATTAAGATTCCAAAGGACAAGGGTGCACCATTCGTATTGTCTAAGAACCAACACCTATTTGGTTATCACAATGCACCTTGCTAAGAACCATACCAGGTTCTTATATTAGAATAAGGCTGCATTTGTGCATGCAAGAAAAAGAGTCATGGATGGTTATTGGGAGGTGATTTTCCCACTTCCCTTTTTCGCACTTATACTCCCTTTGTTTTTAAAAACTTTTTAATCAATTTTTGTTCCTTTTTGTCCTTTCTCTTTCCTATTCTACTCTTTCGGTCCAAAAACAAGAAAGAAAAAAAGAAAAGAAAAAAAAACAGGACGCAAAGAAAAGCCTGCAGGTCAGTCACACGCCAACCACCACACTCGTCCCCATCTCCCCAGCCCAGTAATTAATGTAAGGAAGGGTAGAATAGGAAAGGGAGAACAAAAAAGAACAAAATTGATTAAAAAGGATTAAAAGGTAAACGGAAATGTATGTGGAGAAAATGGATTATTTTGTTTCAAATACCATAAAGTCCTCATGCTTTGTAGAGAACAGGTCTTCTAGAGCCAGAGCTAATATACCACAAAAATAACCCACTTGATCCAGAATCGAAACCAAGTCAACCCAGAATGATGCATCATTTCAATTGTAACCCACAATACAGTTTATCCTGGCCCAAACTAGGACGAATCTCTTAAAACATGACTTCTGCAAGAGTTCAAAGCTCTACTCGTGATTTCCACGTGTTGCATATATGTCTCCTCAATCCAGAGGCTTTACACAGACTTCAACCAAAACATTTTTCATTTCACCCCATCAATTTACTACAGACATTATTCCTCACAGTTAGATGTCAATAATGAATCACTTTCTTCATCATTACACAACCTACCCAAATCTCCAACGATATCAAGAGGCGATAGCCCATAATGTAAAAATCCTTTCCATCTAATGATTTCCACACCAGAAACAATTTCAAACCAGAATGATTATAATCTCTCCATGTATCATATTACTTAAGCTCTCTATTTCTGGTTTATAGAGCTAGAATAGTTTACAAGACTACAAATACCAAAAATAATGCCAAAAGCTACATATTAGAATGCATATCCAATGCTTTTTTCTTTTTCGGATAAGAAGTATACAATGTGATGACGCTTTTTTCATAAATTTCAGATAAAGGAAACCCCTAGGCTGAAACACAAGCCTAGCCATGTATCTTAATAGAGACAGAGAATTCATAAGAAACAGTTTTCGCAATACAAAGAACGAAACAAAACAAAAGTGGACCAATATGTTATCGTGACGTCACAAAACAAAAACAACGATGTGGAACATAAGTGGCAGCAGCCCTTAGAAGCTTATCCCAGGAATAATAAAGAGAGCGCTAAATCTCAAACCCTAATTCGGATATGTTGGGTCTATTTGGGATATTACATAATTGGACTTGAGTTGAGTTTACTTCAGTATGGTGTTTTTTATATATATTAATTTATCCAAGGTTTCTCTTATGCTTTTTCTAGACTCTTTTGATTTTAGCGATATGTGAGTTAGGGGCATTTTAGTGCTGTCATCACCTAGGGTTTTTCTTAGCTTTAGAGAGAGTTTGATGATTGAATAATCTTCTCAGAGCTTTGCTTCCCTCTAGGTTTGTGTGATTCAACCTAACCCTAGGTGTGATGCGTAAGGCCTCTAGGATAGGACTAATTCCTATAACCCTACTCGTGTGATGCTGGTAGTTTTATGCTTTTATTTATAATTTTCTCTCCTTGTTCCATAGAGTTCCCCTATTGATCTTACTCTCCACAATCTTACAGCAATCATGAACATGCATCAATCTTTTCTACATATTCTCTCCCATTTGTCCTGCATCAAACAATTGTTCAATGTTTTACAACACCAATGCTAGTGTATAACATGCGATAAAGAAAGACTATCCTTCTCTAGTCAATGGAGAGACAAGAAGTTAATAAGCACATAAGGACCTCTAATTATTCAATACTAAGGACACTGATGAGAAAATAATTTGCACAGAATGTGGAAAGCATGAGCATGATTGTACATGTTTCACTATATTCCACTTCAAAGTAGCACAAGGCCTGCGATGATAAGATACTAGGTGAAAATAAATAGCCAAAAATAAGGTTGATGACAGAAGAAACCATATTGATGTGTTTCAGACCACGGTCAAAGGCCCATGTGGTGAATAATTAGATGGCATACAAATAGCAATTACGAGACTCTCTAGCCTACACTTACGTTATGAAATGATCCCACACATGGTCTGGCATCACAGGATTCCATAGTAATTTCCATCCATGTGTATTTAGCCGACATGGAAATTCCGAAAAACAACAGCAAAGCCAATAAGCAAGCATTGATCAACATCAATTTTATATAATAAAAATTAGTAAAGAGTTGGATCATCAAAGTAAATAACCATCCGACTTGAAATGACCACAAAACCAAATAATTTTATTTATTTAATTAAATTTCACTCTCTAATTTGCGTTCCATGGTTGTTCCTTCCTAGTTTTCTTTTTCTTCTTGTTTTTACATAGAATATGCATTTGAGGGGTAAGCCTATGCCCCCTTACGTTGTAAATCCAGATTTGAAAAATTCCCCAATTAAAAACACAGAAAAATTGTTGCCAGTCACCATCTTGTGAAAACAAGCAAGCATTAACCAAAACCAATTTTATATAATCAAAGCACTAAAACAACATTCAGAATGGTTCTGTAATATAGCTCCAATTAACAATAGCTCACTCAGTTCTAAAACAACAAATGAAATTCACAGATAATTTATTCCACAAAAATGATACAGAATGAACATCCAAGTAGGCTCCTGATGTTAACGTAACAACAATAACAAGTTCAGGATGATGACATAATAAGAACTAATAGTGCATGATAAATAAAAAAATCACATCCAATGCAATCACCTGCATTATCATTGCTTGACATTCTCCAAGTACCACTTATAGGTATCAACTAGACCATCCTTGAGAGAGATCTTTGGGGTCCAACCCAACCCCGCCAGCTTCGAGCTATCCATGAGCTTCCTCGGAGTTCCATCAGGCTTGGAAGAGTCCCAAACAAGCTCACCCTCAAACCCAACCACTTCCTTCACCAACTCAGCCAACTCCTTGATAGTCACCTCCTTGCCACTACCCACATTGACATGCTCTAGCCCACTATAATTCTCCATCAAGAACACAACCCCATCCGCTAGGTCGTCAACGTGCAAAAACTCCCTCAAGGGGCTTCCAGACCCCCACACCACCACCTCCTTCGCACCCTTTACCTTCGCCTCGTGAAACCGCCTCATCAATGCTGGCAAAACGTGCGAATTCTCGGGGTGAAAGTTGTCATGTGGCCCATACAAATTGGTGGGCATCCCCGAAATCGCATCCCAATTGTACTGAATCCGGTAAGCCTGGCACATCTTGATCCCGGCAATCTTGGCAATCGCATACCACTCATTTGTGGGCTCCAGAGGGCCCGTTAACAATGCGCTTTCGGGGATAGGCTGTGGAGCGAACTTGGGGTAAATACAAGAGGAGCCGAGAAACAAGAGCTTCTTCACTCCGAATCGGTACGAGGCGTCGATCACATTGGTCTGGATCTGGAGATTGACGGCGATGAAATCAGCCGGGTATGTGTTGTTGGCGTGAATGCCGCCAACTTTTGCCGCGGCGAGGATGACGAATTGGGGCTTTTCGACGGCGAAGAAGGACTCGACGTCGTTTTGGCGAGTGAGGTCCAGCTCGGCATGGCCACGGAGGACGAGGTTGGTGAACCCTAGGGCTTGGAGCTTGCGGACGATGGCGGAGCCGACAAGTCCGCGGTGACCGGCGACGAAGATCTTCGCCGATTTGTCAGAGAGGGCGGAAGGCGAGGTGGCATCTGCAGAGAGAAGGAGAATCAGAGATTGCAGTTTGCAGTACGGAAATTTGAGAGATTGAAGTGTGTTTAGTTTGTTTGGCTGCTGAGAAAATGCGCATGGGAAGAAATAACTTTGTTCAAGTGTATTAGATTAGTTTTTCTCAGCGACCAAACAGAACGCAAGGAGAGAGAGAGAGAGTACCGTTAATGGCGCCACTCATATTGTGAGATGTATTGCTTCAGTACTGCAGCAACTCTGGAAGCAAACGCTACCTAACAGAGAACTCTGCCGACGCCGTAGAAGAAAAGTGAACTGATCCCAACTTTATTGTTTCCTATTTTATTTGTGACCATAATTTTTTTGCTCATTATTACGGCTCGCTACCTTTTGGCCCGTTTGGTTGATGGGAAATGGGGTTTAAGAATGTGTGATAAGTCCAAAAATAGGAGACGAGACGGTTGCTTCGTTGGTACATGGAAACATAGGAGGAAATTGCATCCCTCCACCCTATGGGTTTCATTTTACCTTGGAAATTAAGGCAATAATAAATGCATATTTTTCATGATCATTTTGTCTTATTAACAATTTAGAATAAGTGCTGTTATTTCTAACTTCTGTCCTATCAATGTGAGACGGTAAAGTCACGGGCCTCTAGATATGATATCAGACTCCTCAGATTTGAAGGCCGACAAGGTCATCGAGCTCTATCATTGCCGGCACGAAAGAGAGAAAAGTGATGGGGAGATGAATAAGAGAAAGAGACAGCCAGTGAGGAGAGAGAGACGATGACGACCCTAATGTAGGAGGGGGAGAAGGATGCAGGTGCAAACATTGTTGACGACGCCAATGGCTGCGATGGGGAATGAAGGTTGAGGCTAGAAAGAGAAATGTGGGTATTACAAATATATATTGTCAAATGGTAGAATAGGTAAGTTACGTGAGTTTAGGGTTTTTCCCCTAAGTTCTTAGAAGTCATTTTACAAAAGGGTAAATTTGTCTTTAAAATTTTGAAGATAAGGTAAGTGAGGAAATAGGACAGGAGGTGGAAATAGCAGTACTCTTTTAAATTTCAATATAGCATTATGCGTTCTTTTTTTAATAATGCTACTCTTACCACATTTGTATACCACATTATCATACCACCTTATATGACAAATAAGGTGGACAATCACATCAATTAAATTAATTTAACATTTTCTTTTCTTTTATGATTTATTGATATTTTTTTAATTGATGTGGTAAGAGTAGCATACTCTTTTTTTTTTATTTGATCTAATATAGGTATAATTGGAAAATTAAACAAGCTTTGTTTTACATTCATACGCAAGCCAAATATGGGGAAGAAAATAAAGTGGTATTTTCTAGTTATTTTCCAACATTACCAAACATGATAAATGAATCTTCCATTTCCCATCCTTTGGAAATGACATGGGAAATTATTTCCCATCAAATCTTTTCCGCAAACCAAACAAGGTCTTTGAGTTTGTGCCCAAATTGTACCTGCAGGCCCGTTACCGTGCCTATGACAATAGCATCTCCAACAATTGCCAAGTTGTTTTTGTTTAGCTTAATTGTTGTAATGGGCCCTAACTATACCCCGTGTTACAATTTCTTCTCTGTCCAATTAGATTGTGAGTTGCACTATTGGTCATTTCCATCAACTCTGTTAATTTTCTGTTAAATTCATAAATGTCTTGCACAAAATTTAAAAATGAATAAAATAAAATAAAATGCACATGGGGTGGCACCGCACTGAAAAAGTGGGCCAAACTCTTCCCCTCCCCTCAAGTACACTCGGGCTTGATTCATGTAGGAGATAATCTTGAGGCAACCCTATATAATACTCCTCCATTCCCCTCCCTAACAAATGACAAACAAAAAATATATATATATATAAATGAAAAAATTTACATATTGGGACTGAATATTTCTCTCATGGGTATGGGTAACTGATGAATATGAGGTTGGCTTAAGCATGAATGGGGTTGGGGGTAGAGAGAGAGAGAGAGAGAGAGAGAGAGAGAGAGAGAGAGAGAGAGAGAGAGAGAGAGAGAGAAAGAGAGAGAGAGAGCACGAATCCTGAATAATCACGCAGTTTTATTTTATTTTATGGTTTTATGGTTTTGTGGTTACATCGAGATATATTGGTTCAAAATTAATAATTTTACAAAAGGTCTTCTCTCCATTTCCCCTATCTCTTTCTCTAGAAATCGTTTTAAAGTACGAAATCCCAAAATTAACAAGACCCAATATTCTCTTCTTCTTCAACAAGCCCCCAACTTCTTTCTTAAAAAAAGAGAATGAAAGAGAAAAAGAGAGAAATGTGGGTTTTATGGTTGGGATGAGGGATTGGGAAGTCAGGATCCATGGTTACTGTTATATCCAAAATGTTTCTTGGGCCCACCTTTCATAGCCTAATACAGATTTAGGCCCAGTTAACTTAAGGAAGTGACTTGCCCTCTCCAAAAACCCAAACACGACCTCTCCTAGGATTTCCTATGCTCGATCGAGACAAGCCCATGCTGCACATGTCCATGTGTGAGGGGTCTTTTTATTCCAGCAGCCTGATGAATGGGCTTGGGCTGCCGAAAAGAGAAACATGTGAAATTACCTCATGTGCTTGAGTTCAAGAATTAATCCCCAAGAATACTTTGAAAGGGTAGTGAAGCCTTAGGAAACATCCTAGTTATCTTCACTAACAAAAACAACAACTACTTATAGGTAGATTCTTAGCTTAGCTTGAGAGGCTTGTGGCATGGGAGTAAAGCAATCATGTGTTTAGCATAAATAGATAGAGAAAGCTGTGAGTTCTTATGAAAGACAGGGGGTTCTAAGGAAAGGGGGAATGAATTCTAAGAGGGTTTGTTGAAGAGAGAGAGAGAGAGAGAGAGAGAGAGAGAGAGAGAGAGAGAGAGAGATGGGGGAAATAATTGGTGTGTTGAGTAGTTTCCAGCAGCTTGACGAAAACTCTGTCAAGCTTCGGAACAGTTTACCAAAAGGAAAAATGAGGAGAGATGGAAGGATGAGGCTCGAAATTTCAGAGATTTTAGATGTGAGAGATAAAGCTTGCTCTCCATATGTGTGTTGTAGCTAGTGGTGAAGTAGTGGGTGTGGTTTGAGTGAATTTCTAGTTGCTTAACAAAGCTTGGTCGCACTCTGGATGATGGTTTTTGCTGGGTAGATGAAGCTTCCTTTTATAGGCACTTAGAACCCTAATTCTATCAATCCTTCATTCCAACTTTTCCTTTGCTTCTTTCCATTCACTCATTTTTGGTGAAATTTCTTTCTGCCCAATTGCACAAAAACATGGATTTTTGGGAGCTCTAGGCTTTTCCCGCGGCTGTTTCAATGGGGGGACTCCCATTCTCAGCCATTCCCCTTTTTCTTTCCTTCCTTCTTTCATGGCTAGATCTGATAGGGGGAAAGAAATGGGTATGTACGTTGGTTTGAAGGGTGCCCCTCCTGCTAGCAACTTGTGTGCGCTATTATCCTTTGGATCTTTGAATGTTCTTCTTTGAAGTTTGCTATGCCCATGTGCTGGAGCCTCTCAGTAGCTTACAGACATAGACATTTTGGCATTTCATCGTGGTTCATGTTTCCAGCTAAGCGCTAGAGACTATAGATATTTTTCTTGGCTTGCTTGGGCCTTGCTAAAATGATGAGTTAGCCCATTAAGGACATGGGCTAATTTCCTTAAGTGATGGGCTAATTTTCTAGGGTATTTGGGCTTTTTTTTCTCTCTTTTATGCTTACCCACATATTTGGGCTCAAGAAATAGGCTTGAGTTTTTGGGGCTCCCAAGCAGCCTAAAACTTTCATTTCTCGGCTCATCAATGGGCCTTATGAAAACTCGTTACCATCCATACCACAACCCACTCAAGCAAGCCCCAGGCATTTGCGTGGCTTGGGCCCACTTAAGCTTGTAACGTGGCTAGGTGTGAAATAATGATTTCCCGCTTGGCATGGCATGTCAATTGGCGTGCTTGAATTTTATCGTCTTTGAAGAAGGATATGATGCATGACGGGATAATTAGCTTGGGCTCGTAACTCTTAGCATGACATATTGCATATTTATTTGGCATGGCACTTGGGTCATGACTTTTGCGAGAGTGAATGACGAACTTTCGCGTGCCCCAAATCGAGTCTTTTCTTAATAAGGCATTGCGTTGGGCCAAGTCGTTGATTTTTTGGGCCTCAACACACTGTAACGACCAAACTGAGGCCTCACGCACTAGACCAATGTTTCGCGTCTTGAGAAAGGCCTAAACATCAGCAGCGAGGCCCACTGAGCTCGGTCCCAAGAGATGCCCTGATCTTGTAGCCAAAGTAACCATGTGCCAAGATCTCATCGACTGTCCATTCTAAAGATGCCACATCATCATAGGTGCAAGAGTCCAACATTGAAAGAGAACAAAAAGAGGACACCTCCTTCCCAATATAAAAAGGAGTACTTTACACCAAAATGGTAATTGGAAATCTCTCTAGACTTAAGTACAATACCTTTGGATCCTTTTTAGGAAAAGATCTAACTTAGGCATCGGGAAAGCAACTCATGTTCTGATTATGCAACAATCACATTTGAGGAGGCTCTGGGTTTTAATGAAATTTACAAACTTCTGAAAATACCTCAATCTATTTTCACACCCTCTCTTCTCTTCGTGCGTCTTCTCATTCCCATCCCTTTACTTCTTTATGCCATCTCTTTCACATAGCTCACTCTTCTCCTTCTCTTATGTTCTTCCTGTATTTTTCCCATGTTGGATCAATTTAAGTGCACTCCTGAGAAGCCACAAGACTCAGGTAAGAGGTATATTATGTTTATTTCTTTTCAATTTCATTTATTCCTCTTTCTCTTTAATTTCTAGGGTTTTTACTAGAGATATTTAATGATATACCCATTTTTAGCACTAATATTATAAATAAACCCTACACTATTGAATTTCTATAAACAAACCCCAAAAAAATCCAAAAAAATGACAGCTGGCCTTATTGAATTTAATATTGATTATTAAATTACTTTAATGCCCTATTGAGTGTTCTGGGTATTTTTATGAGATTTTGGAGTTGGGTTTGTTTTAAAAAATTGATGACAGTTTTGTAATGTATAAAAAGTTAAAAGCCTCTTTGTTATGTTGTAAATGGGCTTTGGGTGTGTTTCTAAAATCCATTCATATGAGGTATTTTTATAATTTGGACTCCTATATTAGGTATAAATTATAGAGATATTTAGTGATATACCCATTTCTAGCACTAATATTATAAATAAACCCTACACAATTGAATTCCTATAAACAAACCCAAAAAAAACCCAAAAAATGATAGTTAGTCTTATTGAATTTAATATTGATTATTAAATTACTTTGATGCCCTATTGAGTGCTTTGGGTATTTTTATGAGATTTTGGGGTTGGGCTTGTTTTAAGAAATTGATGGCAGTTTTGTAATTTATAAGAAGTTAAAAGCTTTTTTTTTATGTTGTAAATGGGCTTTGGGTGTGTTTCTAAAGTCCATTTTATATATGGTATTTTTATAATTTGGGCCCCCATATTGGGTATAATAGTGAATCTCCCTAAATTATAATAGTGAATCTCCCTTTTTACTATCAATTTGATTCTTCCATTTATCTTCAATTGTTGTTTTTGTTGGTTTTTATTTATTTATTTATATTTTTTCTATTTCTTTTTTTGTTTTCTTGTTGCTGAATCTAATACAAGTTTTGCTTTTGTGAATAATGCGAGATAGCTGTTATTTAAGCAAGGTAGTTTATCAAAACGGAATTGCATGGCTCTTATTATCAATATACATACAAGAGAACTCAACCCTTGATTCTCAATTTTCTTCATATTTATCAAACTTTTCATATAAAATAAAGTACATTACATTTTATTTGAATGAATATCGTGACGAATGGATAGTAAGTGTAACCTAAAATAATAGAGTACACAAATTAAATTTAGGCATTTTGTAACAAGTAAAAAATTAGTTCAATTGTCACCCTAAAGAAAAATAGATCTTCACAACTTATACTGCTGGTCAAATAAAAGCACGTCACATGTAGAAGCAACCAAATCAAATGGATCCACTTGTTGTATATGTTATGGGCCAAACTCACAAGGTGGCTCTATCATGCTCGGCTGATGGATGGTTTCTTTTTCCCTTTTTTTCTCCCCCCCTTACTCATGTGATTGGAGTTACAAATAGAAGTAATTTCATAAGGATAATAAGGTAATTAAGATGCGAAAGAAATTAAGTAAAAATAGCTATGGACTGAGTCAGAGCAAAAGCCAGCCAAGCTCTACAGAAATTTGAGGTCTAATTCTGGACTCAGACCCAACCATGTCACTGTTGCAAGAGTAATTCCATTCCCATTCATGCCCACTTGAGTTTTTGGGCTTCACATCAGAATCAGATGGCATAATTTGTGTATAGGCAAGACATATAAAAAGGCAAACGCGAAGAAAAAAGGAAAAAAGGCAAACCCTTTACCTTTAAGAATATAACATTCAGTGTATTAAATTATTAATTAGCTTTCCAGGCACACATATATACTGTGAGCCACCCCAAAAGCTGAAGAAGGGTAAGGCACGGGTGCCTCACCTTTCGCCTTTCTTTTTTTCTCTTTCCCAGTATTCCCAAAAGAAAGGCTGCAATGTAATGTGAGCTTGCTTTTCTTGCCACTTTGATATGTACTGAGAGATATTCCTGAATAAATAAAAGACCAACACAAACAGGTATAGTCCAATCGAAAAAGAATTATAATATATAAATAAGTGATCTTATGTTCAAATACTTATAGCATTTTGATAATATGTGTGTGAGAAATTCCAAAACCTGTTTGGTTCGTAAATTAAACTTTTTAAGAATGAAGTTCCCATATCTAATCCCATATATGGTTTGTATAATATTAGGAATGAAAAATTGTTCAGTTTTCCAACAATACTCTTAATTTTTTTATTTGAAAAAAAAAAAAAGAAATACAAAGAGTTTTTCTATAGGTAAAACATGGTAAGTTAGTTATAAAAAATTTAGAAAATTAGTTAAATACCCATTTCTAGACATAAAACTATAAAAATACCCTATACTATTTAATGTATATAAACACACCCAAAATAAACCCAAAAATCAACAGCTGTATATTTTTTTAATTTAATTATTAAGATGAAATACCTTTATTACCCTTTTAACATAAAATTGGAATTCCTAATAAACACTAGATCAGAACTCACGACCTCCAGTCTCTCATCTTCATCTTCAACCCCAATTTTTAGTTTTGTTCTTCCACCTCAGTTTTGACAATGAAATCATAAGCTCTGTTCTCAAGTAACTCTCTCTCTCTCTCTCTCTCTCTCTCTCTCTCTCTCTCTCTCTCTCTCTCTCTCTCTCTCTCTAAAAAAGAATAAGAATGATGAAGTCATATGATTATGATCTTTTGGATATAGGAAAACTAGGAGACCCTTTTCCAAGCCCGTGGATCAAAACTTTGCAGCCATCTCAATTTAGGGAACATCAAGCAGTAATGCTTTGGAAGATGGAGTTGACGAAGCCTCTGCCTTCAATCATGTTAGTCCAAATGGCACGACAGAAGCTGAAGTCAGAGGCACTGGCACTGGCATGGCAATCCATTAGATGCTGGATCTGTGCAAATTTTGGAGGATTTGCAACATGAGCAAATGGACAATGACTTGGTGGATTCAGGGGATGAAATGGCTCATGGTGCATTGGTGACTTGGCTCAGTATAAAATCCTATTCGATCTGCAATCTTCGATTTTGAGGTATTTGATTTTTTTATTTGAATTCATATTCGATTTTATTGTAGGCTGATTTGGGTGATTTCATGTTCGATTAATTAAGTTGCTAGTTAAGATTTCATAATTTTTGCAGTTTTGTAGTTTATATTTGAAATGTAGATCCAATTCTTCTTGATTTTATATGTTTATTTTTGTTATTGTCGATTTGGAGATAAGCCATTGGATTTTCTGATTTCATTCTAATTTGTATTTAGATATTCGTTTGAGTTTTAAATTGTGATTTTAATTTCTTTTTGTTTATAATTTGGATTGATTCCATATTCGGTTTGGTTGTAGATTTGCTTTTGTGTTTTGGTTTGAGCTGCGGTTACAAATTTGTGATATTTGATTCGGTTATCACATGAGGTATGTTTTTTCAATTGAATCTGAGTATATTCGTGTTTTTTCTGTTTATGCACTATTGGTTTTTGAGTCGACTATAATTTAATATTAGGTAGCAATGTTATTACCTTATATTGGAACTTTACAGACATGCATTAGAAATAGGATTTCATAGGAAACAAACAGTGTTATTACCTTATACTGGAACTTTACAGTGGTAGACATGCATTAGAAATAGGATTTTATATGAAACTAGCAATGTTAATTATTACCATATACTGGAACTTCACAAGGGGTAGACATGCATAAGAAATAGGATTTCAGAGGAATCAAGCAGTGGTATTACCCTATACTGGAACTTTACAAGAGTTAGACATGCATTAGAAATAGGATTTCAGAGGAATCTAGTAGTGTTATTACCCTATACTGGAACTTTACAAGGGGTAGACATGCATTAGAAATAGGATTTCAGAGGAATCTAATAGTGTTATTACCCTATACTGGAACTTTACAAGGAGTAGACATGCATTAGAAATAGGATTTCAGAAGAATATAGTAGTGTTATTACCCTATACTGGAACTTTATAATGGTAGACATGCCTTAGAAATAGGATTTCATAGGAAACAAGCAGTGTTATTACCCTGTACTGAAACTTTATAGTGGTAGACATGCATTCAAAACAGGATTTCATTGGAAACAAACAGTGTTATTACCATATACTAGAACTTTACGGTGGTAGACATGCATTCGAAATAGGATTTTAGAGGAAACAATCAGTGTTATTACCCTATACTAGAACTTTACAGCCATTAATCAACATGAAAGTAAACTAGTAGTGTTATTACCTTATACTAGAACTTTACAGCCATTAATCAACATGACAGTAAACCAGCAATGTTAAGAATCTGTATTTGACTAAATATCTCTTTCTTTTTTGAGTTGCTGAAAACTGACTATTTTATAGTCATATGCAGCTAGTCCAATAGTGAAAATTGAATATAGTTCCAAGATTTTGTCTTAGATTTGAATCTAAAATACTGTTATTACCATAGACTGGAACTTTACAGCAATTAATCAATATTACAATAAAGGTTTGGTTTTTAAATGTCTTACCTTTGAAGCCTTTTCTTGTTGAAATTGTTCTCTGAAATTTTGTCTTTGTTTTGTAGGTGGAGGTTAGTGTGTAGTGTTGGTTTTTAAAAGTAGATCAAGCTTGGTGGTAGTTATGGAGTTTTAGTTTGCATAAATTATGAAGACGGTGAAATGAAGAGACGTTTTGCAGAGATGGTTTAATGAAGATGCGTGCTTGAAGTTACGGTTTTCGAGACAGTTTTGTGTTGTAATAAAATGTTTGGACTTTTTGTAACCCAAAAAAAAAAAAAAGTTTGGGCTTTTTAATAAATGTTTGTTTTGGGTGTTTTTTGAGTTTTTTTTCTGTTGGGCTTGATAGTGGCAGTGCTGTAATTTATTGGAACTTCAACACTAATTTGTTATTTAATAAATGGATTTTGGGTGTGTTTACGAAGTGTTTTTCATGTGGGGTTTTTTTATAATTTCAGCTCCTATTTTGGGTATATTAGTGAAGATCCCTAAAAAATTCTCAAGCTCAGCTAAGGGTATAAAATTTCCCCTACATAAGAAGTCCATACCCATGAGTTCAGAATTGCATTCCAATAGTATACTTATCAAACATAAGAATACAATTTCAAATCCATACCCAAACTCGTGAACTTTGAACTATACGGAAATATATAAAAATTATAAAAAAAACAAGCCTTGTGGAAGCATCAGTTCCAAAAGCATGAAAGAATAAAACGCTCACTCCAACGAAGATTTTGGTTTTGGAGGGTGCGTATTCCCCTACTTTATTGGATGTTACAAATTTAGAATGGGCACTAGTTTACTACACTGCACGCTTCTCCATAGGATAAAGGATTGGATTTTCGAATTTTGCAAAGCTGCTTCATACATATTTCTTTTTTTCTTGCTTTATTTTTTAAATTATTTTGGGTTCTCTTTGGGGATGGATGGTGCTCAAAGTTCCATGCACACATGCCATTGCCATTGGGTGCATTATTCTCTTGTTTGAAAAGTTGCAAAAACTAAAAATTCAATATATATACTTTCTTTTCTCAAATTATCAATTCAAATTTTAAGGAACTAAAGTGCTTAGAAGCAATTACCTTTATATATGAAGTTTTATGTTCGATTCACTCTCTTTAATATCGCTTGTATCAAACTGTAATTTAATTCTTTTTTATTTGAATTATCCTCGGAGTATACTAAGACACTGTACTCGTTAATTTAATAAAAAATGAAATATGACATGAACGTAATGAAAATATTGAATATGGCCATCGAAAAATATTCATGCATGCATTTAATTTTCCTATTTTCTTCTACATTTAATTTTTCAAAGTTGTGACTTTTTATGCTCATATGATTTTTTATTTTTATTTTTTTTAAAAAGTGACGGTGGCCATCAACAACATTTGCGGGTATAAACTAATGAAGTCATCCATTGCAACTCTTTTGAATTGAAACTTAAAAGGTGGAGGAGAGATGAGGTGATACTTTATTTGGTGGGTAGAAGTGGATAGAGATAGAGGAGGGGTGGCCCAAAGGATATAGATGAAATAGAATTTTCCTTGGAAAAAGTTGGTAATTACAGCCTTTTTCTATGTTCGTAGGGGTCCCTGAAGAAATCATCTTTTACATAAAGTTTATTTCTTTATTAGTTGCTTTGGTTCTGTGATCATTGCTTTATACTTCCCCAATCTATTATAATATTTTTCATTTTAAAAAAAAAGATATGAATATTGTTTACATATACTACCAATCCACTGCTCTGGTTCATTTGTTAATCCCAGGACCTTGCATACCAAACTATATGGGGACGTTCTCAATTGCATGATATTCCATTTTCTTACTCGGGAAATTTCATTGGGACTCAATTGCTGAATCGTTAGAAATATTATACTTTAAGTATCCCAAAAACACGTTAAACTATGTTTGTTTGAATAAAATCGGATTGGATCAGAATTTTATCGACAACGAAAAGGAAAAACCAAAATTATGGTTTACATTACACCAACCCACAAGGTTATAGATTTGTTCTACAATACCCTTATTTTAGTTTACGTAAATAGCATATGAAAAACTCAATCCTGAGAGATACAAGAACAAGCCGAGTACCAAACATGGTTCGCAACAAGGTTAGAAAAGAGATGTCTAGTCCTAAGAAAAATGAACATCAAGTAGGGAAAGGTCAACGTCAATGGGTATGTGATCTACCAAAAGTAGGGGTGAGTATTATATACATTCATTTGCTTAGCATGAAGGCAAATGGTTATAATATTGGAACTTTAGGTGGATCTTTGAAAGTTTTTAAAAGGTATATATATGGAGAATATATTTGAAGGTGGAGCAAGTAGCATTGTGCAATCTAGAAGATTGATGATATGGGTTCCCTATTAGTGTCGCATTAGGATGGAAGATTGGCAATGTGAAGGAACAAAATTTGCTACACAAGTGAAGGCTCCAGACAAATTGGTACAATCAAAGTCCTTAAATGGAAGCAAATTTGAAAGAAACGCAGCAAACACTCAAATATGTGGACGTAGTGTTGTTAAGAGTGAAATGCAGCAAACAAAATTCCGATTACCAGATTTGTTCATAAATCATCTTGTGTTAGGAAGAACACACATATTTTGTGAACTAAAATTTATAATTATAGGATCCTGTTATTTCTAAAGCAAAAATGTCACTCATGCACTCCTTATAGAACAAAAAACTCACTTGATCTTCATATTGGCCCTAAAAAAAAAAATCCTATAACTTCCTGGACGTATGTATAATCAAAAGATATTAAATCATGTGTAGCAGAATAGAAAATAACCTTAACTTACAAAAACTCCCATAACACTTCAGTAGTGTGAGAGAGAGAGAGAGAGAGAGAGAGAGAGAGAGAGAGAGAGAGAGAGAGAGAGAGACCCTTCTGTCTTTGTAGATTGCTTCTATTCAAAAATCATAGTCATTTTGTTCATATGGTAAATTATACGAGATCTCTTGGTTTTTTTTTTGGGGTTAAAATTGAAATATAAGTTCTCTTGTTAGAAATGAGTTGTCTGTATGAACACCACTTGACTTCTTTCTTGTAAGCAATTATTCCTCCTCACCTACACATCTAAAAAAATAACTTGTGAAAAGTTTAAAAAAACATAATAAAATTATGTTTCACTAATTTGATCTTATCATGTAATAATAAATCATACTTTAACTTTATGTTGGGTTTAGGACGTACTTGAAAATCATCAATAAACAAATTCACATTTGTTTGTTTTCTCATTTACCCCTCCAATCGGACACCTTTGACTATACACCCAAAACATTCTTATGGCCAAATAATATTCTATTTACACTTTAGCTTTACCATGCAGCTAAAGCCCCTATTGGTCATCCAACAACATTCACAACACACCCCCCAACCAAAAAAAAAAAAAAAAAAAAAAAAAAAAAAAACATTAAAAAAAAGCAAAAAATAATTTAAAATATAGATTTAACAAATGTCCCACAATTGGTTATATAAAATAAATAAATAAACTCTATAATTATAAGGCAGATTCATTTCATATGGGCACCTAGCTAACTTGGTAGGTCATCATAATTCATAGGTAACCCTCCAAAAGACAAGAGTGCAAGTGTTTTCTTCTTTTTGACTTACGAAAGGAATTTTTGGTTCTTCTTCTTTTAAATGCGGGACGTGTCACCACCAATCTATAAATTTGGACTTGAATGAAATGTGAGTAGACGGATATGTTGCGCTTCTAACTTCTGGTCAAACGATTGATCGATCAAGGACGAAACCTCCTCTTGGCCTAGGTTCTTTCACTTCCTCGGACTCGAGGATGGTTAGACTTCGTATGGATGTTTTTGTGATTTTTAGGTTTTTAAGTAAAAATAGTGCAATTAAGTTAAATGTGCGTTTAAACGTAAAGATAAGAATTAAAGTGCGATAAAATAAATCAAAGCGATAGATAAAACAAGAACGAAATAAAAAGCGATAAACTACAATAAACTTGAAATTAAACTTAATAAAAGTATGATAGCAATGAAAAGTAAAGCGATGTAAATAAACTTGAATTGAAAAGACGAGATAATGTAAATTGAACAAGAATTTAAACTTACACTAAGAAAAGGAAGAACTCGGTACACTAGATGCTTGAAAAGTAAAATTCTAAGTCTAGGAAAAGAAAAGTGCAAGACAAAAAGTAGTTTGTCTGTCTGATGTTGTGTCTCTTCTGTCTTCGTTTGATGAAGTTTATATAGGGTGTCTATTGGCCCATGAGTTGGCCATTGAATGACCAAATGTCAACTATTTTAAATTTTTTTTTTCTTTTAAGGCCCCTCCTAAATCCGTGGGATTGCATGACAGTTGGCCATTTGAATGACCAAATGTCAACTATTTTAAATTTTTTTTTTCTTTTAAGGCCCCTCCTAAATCCGTGGGATTGCATTGATGAAGATATTCTGACATGCTTGATTCTTTCTTGCTTTGGAACATTGTGAATTATTATCAACCTCTTTGATTTCTTTCCTTAGAGCATTTCCAGCAGCTAAGGCTGGACTCGGGCTGGGGGGGTTTGGGCAAAAAAATGGTTTCCAGCAAAAAAATCCAGCCCGGGCAAATGGTGGGACCCAGCAGACTGGGCTGGCCTGAGGGCAAGACTGGCCCGAGTGCTGGCCATGAAAAATCGATTTTAGTGCAAAATACGATTTAAGCTAAAAATGATGGCTCATTAAGTCAATATATACTTCATATTAAAATTTCATAAAATCAAGTTTTCTTATTTGATGTGTAAGGAATAAAAGCAGCCAAAAATTATCTTGAGAAAATGATTATTCCAAAAAATTATTTTTCATACTTAGTCAATATTGCACATCTGCTACAAAAATTCTGGGTTCGCCAATGTCTATAAATACCAACCAATACTCTTCACTTTTAACACCAAATCCCCATACTTTTTTTTTTCCTATAAATACCAACCAATACAACTAATAAAATAAAATCTTATCCGAAAATATTATCCAATATGAATAGTATTGACACGTAGAAACCAAAAAATCTTATCTGAAAATATTATCCAAATTAATTGTTTAAGTAAAAAAAGTTGTGAAAAAAACAAAAAAATGAATAGTATTTGCCATGGCAAGCCCCAACTGCTGGAAACACATTTTGCTGGAGGGGGCTAGGGCAGCCACTATTCACGTGAATAGTGTCTGCCCTAGGGCTAATCTTGCCATGGCAAGAGGCAACTGGTGGAAATGCTCTTATGAGGCCTCCATCACGTGCATATAATCCTCTGGAAATTATGGGCTTGAATTGGTGGCTTAGGCTTGGACCTCCGATCTCTCTTAAATTGCCACTCATTTTTATTACATATAATATATAATAAAATTCATATTCGTCCGCATATATATATATAAGGAAGGCTTAGACTCTCCAACCCAATCGCCCATTCACCTTCATTTATATATTATATAAATATAAAATAATATAAGGATGGCTTAGCCTAAAGACCATCCAGCCGCATACTTGTAAGAGCATTTCCAGCAGTTTGCCCCTTGCCATGGCAAGGGGAGCCTTAGGGCAGCTACTATTCACGTGAATAGTGGCTGCCCTAGCCCCCCCAGCAAAATGTGTTTCCAGCAGTTGCTCTTTGCCATGGCAAATACTATTCATTTTTTTATTTTTTTCACAACTTTTTTTACTTAAACAATTAATTCGGATAATATTTTTGGGTTCCTACGTGTCAATACTATTCATATTGGATAATATTTTTGGATATGATTTTATTTTATTAGTTGTATTGGTTGGTATTTATAGGAAAAAAAAGTATGAGGATTTGGTGTTAAAAGTGAAGAGTATTGGTTGGTATTTATAGACACTGGCGGACCCAGAATTTTTGTAGCGGAGGTGCAATATTGACTAAATATGAAAAATGATTTTTCGGAATAATCATTTTCTCAAGATAATTTTTGGCGGCTTTTATTCCTTACACATCAAATAAGAAAACTTGATTTTATGGAATTTTAATATGAAGTATATATTGACTTAATGAGCCATCATTTTTAGCCAAAATCGTATTTTGCACTAAAACCGATTTTTCATATTTTGATTTGGTGGGAATTTGATTTTCTAGTATTTTTATTTGAATCCAAATGGGGGGTACTTCCTTATTTACATTGTAAACTTAAGTAAATGGAGTAATATAAAAAATAAATGAAAGTAAAAGGACAAAGACATTTACTTGGTATTTTTTTAAATTTTTATCCATTTTTTTTTTCATTTTTTATTGCACAAACATTGACTACCGTTGGATTGCTGGAAAAAAATATGATCGGAGAGCCTAGCGCGCGCCACATGGACGATTTAAAAAAATTTGGACGCAGGGCTGACGTCGACGTGACGTCAGCACGCTGATATCATCCTTGCCCTCTGGCCAGCCCAGTCTGCTGGGTCCCACCATCTGCCCAGGCTTGCTTTTGTTGCTGGAAACCACTTTTTTGCCCAAGCCCCCCCAGCCCGAGTCCAGCCTTAGCTGCTGGAAATGCTCTAAGAGCTCCAAAGCTCCAGCTCCCAAAATTCGGCCGCAAAGAGCCCAAACTTTCGACCCTTTAAACCCTAAATCTCGGTCGCTATTCCTTCAATTCGGCCGTGCCCATCCGCATCTCGCAAGCTCCAACTCCTCTGGTCGTGCCCAGCCGCATCTCGCAAGCCCTAACTCCTCCAGCTGCCCAGCTTCATCCGGCCTTAGCTCTGCGATTCAAAACCCAGCCGAGACTCCCTTAAAACCCGGCCTTATTCTCCAGCTACCAAACCCAACCGCATCTCAGTTCGGCCGTAACTTCTATCCGCATAGTCCTGACACATTCTCCAGCCAAGCTTGAACTCAGCCCGTTGCATTCTCCCAGCCACGTAGTCCGGCCATATTCAAGTCTCAGGTCTCGACCGGCTTAGCTCCAAAAATCCCACGGCTCTTACTCCAGGCGTAGAGCTCCATCACTCCAATCGCACAACTTCACCTCTCCGGCTGCCAAATTCCAAAATCCTGGGCTACCAACCTTCAACGCCCAGAGCTTTATTCTCGCATCCGGCCTTAACTCCTAGAGCTCGGTTGCTTGTATTTTCGAAAGGTGCTCAAGTTGGGTGAATTTTCACCACCCCCAAACAGCAAGCTCTCACAAAACGAAACCCTCTCCAAAATGGAGTGGTTATGCTCTTTCTTTAGGGAGTGCTTTCTCTTTCTCGGTTCAGGTGATCTGAAGAAATGGTTGATAGCCAGATTTTGTATGTTTATAGCTTCTAATGAGCTAGTATTTATGTTTCTATTTCTTTGGCTTATTATTTCTAGCCATAGTGCTATTATTTTATATTTCAAAATCTGGCTAGAACCCTCCTTTTCTGGGGTTGAATTTACTGCTCAATTGTCTGTAATTGCCCTATGTTTATACCGTATATTAACGACCAATGACCACCTGACGCGTGGACAGAATCGACAACTTCACATTACAGGTCCTTCGGAATGTCCCCTACCGAACCCTATACATCTTGACACTTTTGACCTGGGACACGTGTCATGCTCTCGACCAGCTCCTACAGTCCCACATCGGAAATTCCAACATAAGCACGCCTCCCAAGGCCTATATAAGGAGACCCCTATTCCCAAAGAAGGGGGACAGAGAAACCAACGGTACGCTACCGCTTGATCTGTAGTCTAATCTTTACTAAATCCGTACTTATTTAAGCATCGGAGAGCCTTCGGCCGGTACCGCACCGGTACCCCAAGGTCTTACCGAACGTTCCCTTTTTGCAGTAACTTGATCTTCCGAAGACTAACTCCCTTCCGAAGACACAATATCACTAAGTTGGGCGAACCACGTGTCAAACCACTTTTTCGCATCAACAGTTTGGAGCCGTCTGTGGGAAACGAAAAACAATTAACCCACTATCCCCTAAACACATGGGGACCACTTCAATACCCACCTTTCTATCGGAGGACGGAGCACCGTTCGGAAGGCAAGCTGGAGCTAGCCCAGCGCTACCCCCATGCACTCCCTTCGGGAACGCCCCCTCAACCCAAACAACCGCTGAAGCCGAGCTAATGGTCCAAATCGCGTCCCTGCGGAAGGACATGGCTAGGCTTCAGGAACACAACAACCTCCTGTCGTCCAAAGTGGACGAAACCCAGCAGCTGCTGCACCAGCAGCCCACGCAGAACATCCAGCCAACTCACTCTTCCGAGAGCTTGCAAACCCCTCACAGGAGGAGGCACGGAAGGGCAGCAAGGGCAGCGCCCGCGCCCTTCAAACAGCTGGTGGTGCCGACACCCAGGGACCAACCGCACGTCCCGAAGAAAGTCTATACCGATT